>NC_060129.1:1800000-2100000 GCF_021461395.2 Schistocerca americana | reverse complement strand
GGATGCAATTTCTGTGTCTCATCGTCAATAAGAAGGTCCAAGGGATACTGTAAACCTGAAGTGAAGCATCGGAATCTAAAACTGGACTCACACGAGGGATTCAAATCATAGATATAGGGTCACTCCTCTTGTACTTAAGTCGGTATTGTGCCTTTTGTATTAAATTCGGATGCAGTTTCTGTGTTTCATCGTCAATAAGAAGGTCCAAGGGATACAGTAACCCTGAATTGAAGCATCGGAATCTAAAACTGGACTCACGGGAGAGGTTCAAATCATAGAAAGTTAGAGAGTCAGTCCTCTTGTACTTGAGACGGCATTGTGATTTTTGAAATTAATTCCGATGCAATTTCTGTGTTTCATCGTCAATAAGAAGGTCCAAGGGATACAGTAAACCTGAAGTTAAGCATCGGAATCTAAAACTGGACTCACAGGAGAGGTTCAAATCATAGAAAGTGAGAGTGTCAGTCCACTTTTACTTAAGCAGCATTGTGCGTTTTGAATTTAATTCCGATGCAATTTCTGTGTTTCAACGTCAATAAGAAGGTCCAAGGATGCAGTAAACCTGAAGTGAAGCATCGGAATCTAAAACTGGACTGACAGGAGAGATTCAAATCATAGAAAGTGAGAGTGTCAGTCCTCTTGCACTTAAGTCGGCATTGTGCCTTTTGTATTAGATTCGGATGCAAACCCTGTGCTTCATCGTCAATAAAAAGGTCCAAGGGATACAGTAAACCAGAAGTGAAGCATCGGAGTCTAAAACTGGACTCACAGGAGAGGTTCAAATCATAGAAAGTTAGAGTGTCAGTCCTCTTGTACTTAAGTCGGCGTGGTGCCTTTTCAATTTAATTCCCATGCAACTTCTGTGTTTCATCGTCAATAAGAAGGTGCAAGGTATACAGTAAACCTGAAGTGAAGCATCGGAATCTAAAACTGGACTCACAGGAGAGGTTCAAATCATAGAAAGTGAGAGTGTCAGTCCTCTTGTACTTAAGTCGCCAGTGTACCTTTTGTATTGAATTCGGATGCAATTTCTGTGTTTCATCGTCAATAAGAAGGTCCAAGTGATACAGTAAACCTGAAGTAAAGCATCGGAATCTAAAACTGGACTGACAGGAGAGGTTCAAATCATAGAATGTTAGAGTGTCACTCCTCTTGTACTTAAGTCGGTATTGTGCCTTTTGGATTAAATTCGGATGCAATTTCTGTGTTTCATCGTCAACATAAAGGTCCAAGGGATACGGTAAACCTGAAGTGAAGCATCGGAATCTAAAACTGGACTCACAGGAGACGTTCAAATCATAGAAAGTTAGAGTGTCAGTGCTCTTGTACTTATGTCGGCGTGGTGCCTTTTGAATTTAATTCCGATGCAACTTCTGTGTTTCATTGTCAATAAGAAGGTGCAAGGTATACAGTAAACCTGAAGTGAAGCATCGGAATCTGAAACTGGACTCACAGGAGAGGTTCAAATCATAGAAAGTGAGAGTCTCAGTCCTCTTGTACTGAAGTCGCCATTGTGCCTTTTGTATTAAATTTGGATGCAATTTCTGTGATTCATAGTCAATAAGAAGGTCCAAGGGATACAGTAAACCTGAAGTGAAACATCGGAACTAAAACTGGACTCACAGGAGAGGTTCAAATCATAGAAAGTTAGAGTGTCACTCCTCTTGTACTTAAGTCGGTTTTGTGCCATTTGTATTAAATACGGATACAATTTCTGTGTTTTTTCGTCAATAAGAAGGTCCAAGGGATACAGAAAACCTGAAGTGAAGCATCGGAATCTAACACTGAACTCACAGGAGAGGTTTAAATCATAGAAAGTGAGAGTGTCAGTCCTCTTGTACTTAAGTCGGCATTGTCCCATTTGTATTATATTCGGATCCTATTTCTGTGTTTCATCTTCAATAAGAAGGTCCAAGGTATACAGTGAACCTGAAGTGTAGCATCGGAATCTAAAACTAGACTCACAGGAGAGGTTCAAATCATAGAAAGTTAGAGTGTCAGTCCTCTTGCACGTAAGTCGGCAATGTGCCTTTTGTATTAAATTCGGATGCAAACTCTGTGTTTCATCGTCAATAAGAAGGTGCAAGGTATAGAGTAAACCTTAAGTGAAGCACCGGAATCTAAAATTGGGCTCACAGGAGAGGTGCAAATCACAGAAAGTGAGAGTGTCAGTCCTCTTGTACTTTAGTCGCCATTGTGCCGTTTGTACTAAATTCGGATGCAATTTCCGTGTTTCATCGTCAATAAGAAGGTCCAAGGGATACAGTAAACCTGAAGTATAGCATCGGAATCTAAAACTGGACTCACAGGAGAGGTTCAAATCATAGAAAGTTAGAGTGTCAGTCCTCTTGTACTTAAGTCGGGATTGTTCCTTTGGTATAAAATTCGGATGCAAACTCTGTGTTTCATCGTCAATAAGAAGGTCCAAGGGATACAGTAAACCTGAAGTGAAGCATCGGAATCTAAAACTGGAATCACAGGAGAGGTTCAAATCATAGAAAGTTTGAGTGTCAGTCCTCTTGTACTTAAGTCGGCATTGTGCCTTTTGAATTTAATTCCGATGCAATTTCTGTGTTTCATCGTCAATAAGATGGTCCAAGGGATACAGTAAACCTTAAGCGAAGCATCGGAATCTAAAACTGGACTCACAGGAGAGGTTCAAATCTTAGAGAGTGAGAGTGTCAGTCCACTTTCACTTAAGTCGGCATTGTGCCTTTTGAATTTAATTCTGATGCAATTTCTGTATTTCATCGTCAATAAGAAGGTCCAAGGGATACAGTAAACCTGAAGTGAAGTATTGGAATCTAAAACTGTACTCATAGGTGAGGTTCAAATCATAGAAAGTGAGAGTGTCGGTCCTCTTGTACTTAAGTCGGTATTGTGCCATCTGTATTAAATTCGGATGCAATTTCTGTGTTTCATCGTCAATAAGAGGGTCCAAGGGATACAGTAAACCTGAAGTGAAGCATCGGAATCTAAAACTGGACTCACAGGAAAGATTCAAATCATAGATACAGTGTCACTCCTCTTGTACTTAAGTCGGTATTGTGCCTTTTGTATTAAATTCGGATGCAAACTCTGTGTTTCATCGTCAATAAGAAGGTCCAAGGGATACAGTAAACCTGAAGTGAAGCATCGGAATCTAAAACTGGAATCACAGGAGAGGTTCAAATCATAGAAAGTTTGAGTGTCAGTCCTCCTTTACTTATGTCATCATTGTGCCTTTTGTATTAAATTCCGAAGCAATTTCTATGTTTCATCGTCAATAAGGAGGTGCAAGGTATACAGTAAACCTGAAGTGAAGCATCGGAATCTAAAACCGGACTCACAGGAGAGGTTCAAATCATAGAAAGTGCGAGAGTCAGACCTCTTGTACTTAAGTCGGCATTGTGACATTTTTATTAAATTCGGATGCACTTTCTGTGTTTCATCTTCAATAAGAAGGTCCTAGGGGTACAGTAAACCTGAAGTGAAGCATCGGAATCTAAAACTGGACTCACAGGAGAGGTTCCAATCATAGAATGTGAGAGTGTCAGTCCTCTTGCACTTAGGTCGGCATTGTGACTTTTGTATTAAAATCAGATGCAATTTCTGTGATTCTTCGTCAATAAGAAGGTCCAAGCGATACAGTAAACCTGAAGTGAAGCATCAGAATGTAAAACTGGACTCACAGGGGAGGTTCAAATCATAGAGAGTTAGGGTGTCTCTCCTCTTGTACTTATGTCGGTATTGTGCCTTTTGCATTACATTCAGATGCTATTTCTGTGTTTCCTCCTTAATAAGAAGGTCCAAGGGATACAGTAAACCTCAAGTGAAGCATCGGAATCTAAAACTGGACTCACAGGAGAGGTTCAAATGATAGAAATTTAGAGTATCAGTCCTCTTGTACTTAAGTCGGCATTGTGATTTTTGTATTAAAATAGGATGCGATTTCTGTGATTCTTAGTCGATAAGAAGGTCCAAGGGATACAGTAAACCTGAAGTGAAGCATCAGAAGTTAAAACTGGACTCACAGGAGAGGTTAAAATCATAGAGAGTGAGACAGTTAGTCCTCTTTTACTTATGTCGGCATTGTGCGTTTTGAATTTAATTCCGATGCAATATCTGTGTTCCATCTTCAATAAGAAGGTCCAAGGGATACAGTAAACCTGAAGTGAAGCATCGGAATCTAAAACTGGACTAACAGGAGAGGTTCAAAGCATAGAAAGTGAGAGTGTCAGTCCTCATGTACTTGAGTCGGCATTGTGCCATTAGTATTAAATTCGGGAGCAATTTCTGTGTCTCATCGTCAATAAGACGTTCCAAGGGATACAGTAAACCTGAAGTGAAGCATCGGAATCTAAAACTGGACTCACAGGAAAGGTTCAAACCATAGAAAGTGATAATGTCAGTCCTCTTGTACTTAAGCCGCCATTGTGCCTTTTGTATTAAATTCGGATGCAATTTCTGTGTTTCATCGTCAATAAGAAGGTCCAAGGGATATAGTAAACCTGAAGTGAAGCATCGGAATCTAAAACTGGACTCACAGGAGAGGTTCAAATCATAGAAAGTTAGAGTGTCAGTCCTCTTGTACTTAAGTCGGCATTGTGCCCTTTGTATTAAATTCGAATGCAAACCCTTGTGTTTCATCGTCAATAAGAAGGTCCAAGGGATACAGTAAATCTTAAGTGAAGCATCGGAATCTAAAACTGGACTCTTAGAAGAGGTTCAAATCATAGAAAGTTAGAATGTCAGTCCTCTTGAACTTAAGTCGGCATTGTGCCTTTTGAATTTAATTCCCGATTCTTTTTCTGTGTGTCATTGTTAATAAGAAGGTCCAAGGGATACAGTAAACCTGAAGTGAAGCATCGGAATCTAAAACTGGACTCACAGGAGAGGTTCTAATCATAGATAGTTAGAGTGTCACTCCTCTTGTACTTAAGTCGGTATTGTGCCTTTTGTATTAAAATCGAATGCAATTTTTGTGTTTCATCGTCAGTTAGAAGGTCCAAGGGATACAGTAAACCTGAAGTGAAGCATCGGAATCTAAAACTGGACTCACAATAGAGGTTCAAATCATAGAAATTTAGAGTGTCAGTCCTCTTTTACTTATGTCGGCATTGTGCCATTTGTATTAAATTCGGATGCAATTTCTATGTTTCATGGTCAATAAGAAGGTCCAAGGGATACAGTAAACATGAAGTGAAGCATCGGAATCTAAAACTGGACTCACAGCAGGGGATCAAATCATAGATAGTTTGAGAGTCAGTCCTCTTGTACTTACGTCGGCATTGTGCATTTTGAACTTAATTCCGATGCAATTTCTGTGTTTCATCGTCAATAAGAAGGTATACAGTAAACCTGAAGTGAAGCATCGGAATCTGAAACTGGACTCACAGGAGAGGTTCAAATCATAGAAAGTGAGAATGTCAGTCCTCTTGTACTTAAGTCGCCATTGTGCCTTTGTATTAAATTCGGATGTAATATCTGTGTTTCATCGTCAATAAGAAGGTCCAAGGGATACAGTAAACCTGAAGTGAAGCATCGGAACCTAAAACTGGACTCACGAGAGAGGTTCAAATCATAGAAAGTTAGAGTGTCAGTCCTCTTGTACTTAAGTCGGCATTGTGATTTTTTAATTTAATTCCAATGCAATTTCTGTGTTTCATCGTCAATAAGAAGGTCCAAGGGATACAGTAAACCTGAAGTGAAGCATCGGAATCAAAAACTGGACCCACAGGGGAAGTTCAAATCATAGAAAGTGAGAGTGTCAGTCCACTTTTACTTAAGCAGCATTGTGCGTTTTGAATTTAATTCCGATGCAATTTCTTTGTTTCATCGTCAATAAGAAGGTCCAAGGAATACAGTTAACCTGAAGTGATGCATCGGAATCTAAAACTGGACTGACAGGAGAGTTTCAAATCATAGAAAGTGAGAGTGTCAGTCCTCTTGTACTTAAGTCGGCATTGTGTCATTTGTATTAAGTTCGGGTGCAATTTCTGTGTTTCATCGTCAATAAGAAGGTCCAAGGGATACAGTAAACCTGAATTGAAGCATCGGAATCTAAAACTGGACTCACAGGAAAGGTTCAAATCATAGAAAGCGAGAGTATCAGTCCTCTTGTACTTAAGTCTGCATTGTGGCATTTGTATTAAATTCGGATGCAATTTCTATGTTTCATCGTCAATAAGAAGGTCCAAGGGATACTGTAAACCCGAAGTGAAGCATCGGAACCTAAAACTGGACTCACAGGAGAGATTTAAATCATAGAAAGTGAGTGTGTCAGTCCTCTTTTACTTAAGTCGGCAATGTGCATTTTGAATTTAATTCCGACGCAATTTCTATGTTTCATCGACAACAAGAAGGTCCATGGGATACAGCAAACCTGAAGTAAAGCATCGGAATCTAAAACTGGACTCGCAGGAAACGTTCAAATCAGAGAAAGTGAGAGTGTCAGTCCTCTTGTACTTAAGTCGGCATTGTGCCATTTGTATTAAATTCGGATGCAATATCTGTGTTTCATCGTCAATAAGATGGTCCAAGGGAAACAGTAAACCTGAAGTGAAGCATCGGAATCTAAAACTGGACTCACAGGAGATATCTAAATCATAGAAAGTGAGAGTCCTCTTTTACTTAAGTCGGCATTGAGCCTTTTGAATTTAATTCCGATGCAATTTCTGTGTTTCATCGTCAATAAGAAGGTCCAAGGGATACAGCAAACCTAAAGTGAAGCATCGGAATCTAAAACTGGACTCGCAGGAGAGGTTCAAATCAAAAAAGGTGAGAGTGTCGGTCCTCTTGTACTTAAGTCGTCATTGTGCCATTTGTATTAAGTTCGGATGCAATTTCTGTGTTTCATCGTCAATAAGAAGGTCGAAGGGATACAGTGAACCTGAAGTGAAGCATCGGAATCTAAAACTGGTCTCACAGGAGAGGTTCAAATCATAGGGAGTGAGAGTGTCAGTCCTCTTGTACTTAAATCGGCATTGTGCCTTTTGTATGAAGTTCTGATGCAAACCCTATGTTTCATCGTCAATAAGAAGGTCGTAGGGATACAGTAAACCTGAAGTGAAGCATCGGAATCTAAAACTGGACTCGCAGGAGAGGTTCAAATCATAGGAAGTTAGATGGCAGTCCTCTTGTACTTAAGTCGGCGTGGTGCCATTTGAATTTAATTCCGATGCAACTTCTGTGTTTCATCGTCAATAAAAAAGTGCAAGGTATTCAGTAAATCTGAAGTTAAGCATCGGAATCTAAAACTGGACTCACAGGAGACGTTCAAATCATAGAAAGTGAGAGTGTCAGTCCTCTTGTACTTAAGCCGCACTTGTGCTTTTTGAATTAAATTCGGATGCTATTTCTGTGTTTCATCGTCGATATGAAGGTCCAAGGGATACAGTAAACCTGAAGTGAAGCATCGGAATCTTAAACTGGACTCACAGGATAAGTTCAAATCATAGACAGTTAGAGTGTCAGTCCTCTTGTACTTAAGTCGGCATTGTGACTTTTGTATTAAATTCGGATGCAAACTCTGTGTTTCATCGTCAATAAGAAGGTCGAAGGGATACAGTAAACCTGGAGTGAAGCATCGGAATCTAAAACCGGACTCACAGGAGAAGTTCAAATCATTAAAAGTTTGAGTGTCAGTCCTGTTGTACTTAAGTCGGCGTTGTGCCTTTTCAATTTAATTCCGATGCAATTTCTGTGATTCATCGTCACTAAGAAGGTCCAAGGGATACAGTAAACCTGAAGTGAAGCATAGGAATCTAAAACTGGACTCACAGGAGAGGTTCAAAACATAGAAAGTGAGAGTGTCGGTCCTCTTGTACTTAAGTCGGCATTGTGCCATTTGTATTAAGTTCGGATGCAATATCTGTGTTTCATCGTCAATAAGAACGTACAAGGGATACAGTAAACCTGAAGTGAAGCATCGGAATCTAAAACTGGACTCACAGGAGAGATTCAATTCATAGATAGTTAGAGTGTCACTCCTCTTGTACTTAAGACGGTATTGTGCCTTTTTTATTAAATTCGGATGCAATTTATGTGTTTCATCGTCAATAAGGAGGTCCAAGGGATACAGTAAACATGAAGTGAAGCATCGGAATCTAAAACTGGACTCACAGCAGAGGTTTAAATCATAGAAAGATAGAGTGTCAGTCCTCTTGTACTTAAGTCGGCATTGTGCATTTTGAACTTAATTCCGATGCAATCTCTGTGTTTCATCGTCAATAAGAAGGTATACAGTAAACCTGAAGTGAAGCATCGGAATCTGAAACTGGACTCACAGGAGAGGTTCAAATCATAGAAAGTGAGAGTGTCAGTCCTCTTGTACTTAAGTCGCCATTGTGCCTTTGAATTAAATTCGGATGTAATATCAGTGTTTCATCGTCAATAAGAAGGTCCAAGGGTTACAGTAAACCTGAAGTGAAGCATCGGAACCTAAAACTGGACTCACGGGAGAGGTTCAAATCATAGAAAGTTAGAGTGTCAGTCCTCTTGTACTTAAGTCGGCATTGTGATTTTTGAATTTAATTCCGATGCAATTTCTGTGTTTCATCGTCTATAAGAAGGTCCAAGGGATACAGTTAACCTGAAGTTAAGCATCGGAATCTAAAACTGGACTGACAGGAGAGGTTCAAATCATAGAAAGTGAGAGTGTCAGTCCTCTTGTACTTAAGTCGGCATTGTGCCATTTGTATTAAGTTCGGGTGCAATTTCTGTGTTTCATCGTCAATAAGAAGGTCCAAGGGATACAGTAAACCTGAATTGAAGCATCGGAATCTAAAACTGGACTCACAGGAAAGGTTCGAATCATAGAAAGCGAGAGTGTCAGTCCTATTGCACTTAAGTCTGCATTGTGGCTTTTGTATTAAATTCGGATGCAATTTCTATGTTTCATCGTCAATAAGAAGGTCCAAGGGATACAGTAAACCCGAAGTGACGCATCGGAACCTGAAACTGGACTCACAGGAGAGATTTAAATCATAGAAATTGAGAGTGTCAGTCCTCTTTTACTTAAGTCGGCATTGTGCATTTTGAAATTAATTCCGACGCAATTTCTGTGTTTCATCGTCAACAAGAAGGTCCATGGCATACAGCAAACCTGAAGTGAAGCATCGGAATCTAAAACTGGACTCGCAGGAGAGGTTCAAATCAGAGAAAATGAGAGTGTCTGTCCTCTTGTACTTAAGTCGGCATTGTGCCATTTGTATTAAATTCGGATGCAATTTCTGTGTTTCATCGTCAATAAGAAGGTCCAAGGGATACAGTAAACCTGAAGTGAAGCATCGGAATCTAAAACTGGACTCACAGGAGATATCTAAATCATAGAAAGTGAGAGTCCTCTTTCACTTAAGTCGGCATTGAGCCTTTTGAATTTAATTCCGATGCAATTTCTGTGTTTCATCGTCAATAAGAAGGTCCAAGGGATACAGCAAACCTGAAGTGAAGCATCGGAATCTAAAACTGGACTCGCAGGAGAGGTTCAAATCAAAAAAGGTGAGTGTGTCGGTCCTCTTGTACTTAAGTCGGCATTGTGCCATTTGTATTAAGCTCGGACGCAATTTCTGTGTTTCATCGTCAATAAGAAGGTCGAAGGGATACAGTAAACCTGAAGTGAAGCATCGGAATCTAAAACTGGACTCGCAGGAGAGGTTCAAATCATAGAAAATGAGAGTGTCAGTCCTCTTGTACTTAAGTCGGCATTGTGGCATTTGTATTAAATTCGGATGCAATTTCTGTGTTTCATCGTCAATAAGAAGGTCCGAAGGATACAGTAAACCTGAAGTGAAGCATCGGAATCTAAAACTGGACTCACAGGAGAGGTTCAAATCATAGAAAGTGAGAGTGTCAGTCCTCTTCTACTTAAGCCGCCATTGTGATTATTGTATTAAATTCGGATGCAATTTCTGTGTTTCATCGTCAATAAGAAGGTCCAAGGGATACAGTAAACCTGAAGTGAAGCATCGGAATCTAAAACTGGACTCACAGGAGACGTTCAAATCATAGAAAGTGAGAGTGTCAGTCCTCTTGTACTTAAGCCGCCATTGTGCTTTTTGTATTAAATTCGGATGCAATTTCTGTGTTTCATCGTCGATATGAAGGTCCAAGGGATACAATAAACCTGAAGTGAAGCATCGGCATCGAAAACTGGGCTCACAGGATAAGTTCAAATCATACAAAGTTAGAGTGTGAGTCCTCTTGTACTTAAGTCGGCATTGTGCCTTTTGTATTAAATTCGGATGCAAACTCTGTGTTTCATCGTCAATAAGAACGTACAAGGGATTCAGTAAACCTGAAGTGAAGCTTCGGAATCTAAAACTGGACTCACAGGAGAGATTCAAATCATAGATAGTTAGAGTGTCACTCCTCTTGTACTTAAGTCGACATTGTGCCATTTGTATTAAATTCGGGTGCGATTTCTGTGTTTCATCATCAATAAGAAGGTCCAAGGGATGCAGTAAACCTGAAGTGAAGCATCGGAATCAAAAACTGTACTCACAGGAGAGATACAAATCATAGAATGTTAGAGTGTCACTCCTCTTATACTTGAGTCGGAATTGTGCCTTTTGTATTAAATTCGGGTGCAATTTCTGTGTTTCATCGTCAATAAGAAAGTCCAAGGGATACAGTGAACCTAATGTGAAGCATCGGAGTCTAAAACTGGACTCACAGGAGAGTTTCAAATCATAGAAAATTTGAATGTCAGTCCTTTAGTACTTAAGTCGGCTTTGTGCCTTTTGTATTAAATTCGAATTCAATTTCTGTGTTTCATCGTCAATAAGAAGGTGCAAGGTATACCGTAAACCTGAAGTGAAGCATCGGAAACTAAAACTGGACTCACAGGAGAGGTTCAAATCATAGAAAGTGAGAGTGTCAGTACTCTTGTACTTGAGTCGGCATTGTAGCATTTGTATTAAATTCGGATGCAATTTCTGTGTTTCATCGTCAATAAGAAGATCCAAGTGATACAGTAAACCTGAAGTAAAGCATCGGAATCTTAAACTGGACTCACAGGAGAGGTTCAAATTATAGGATCTGAGAGTGTCAGTCCTCTTGTACTTAAGTCGGCATTGTGCCATTTGTATTAAATTCGGATGCAATTTCTGTGTTTCATCGTCAATACGAAGGTCCAAAGGATACAGCAAACCTGAAGTGAAGTATCGGAATCTAAAACTGGACTCACAGGAGAGGATCAAATCATAGAATGTTACAGTGTCAGTCCTCTTGTACTTAAGTCGGCATTGTGCCTTTTGAAATTAATTCCGATGCAATTTCTGTGTTTCATCGTCAATAAGAAGGTACAAGGTATACAGTAAACCTGAAGTGAAGCATCGGAATCTTAAACTGGACTCACAGGAAAGGTTCAAATCATAGAAAGTGAGAGTGTCAGTCCTCTTGCACTTAAGTCGCCATTGTGCCTTTTGTATTACATTCGGATGCAGTATCTGTGTTTCATCGTCAATAAGAAGGTCCAAGGGATATAGTAAACCTCAAGTGAAGCATCGGAATCTAAAACTGGACTCACAGGAGAGGTTCAAATCATAGAAAGTTAGAGTGTCAGTCGTCTTGTACTTAAGTCGGCATTGTGCCTTTTGTATTAAATTCGGATGCATTCTCTGTGTTTCACCTTCAATAAGAAGGTCCAAGCGATACAGTAAACCTGAAGTGAAACATCGGAATCTAAAACTGGACTCACAGGAGAGGATCAAATCATAGAATGTTACAGTGTCAGTCCTCTTGTACTTAAGTAGGCATAGTGATTTTTGAATTTAATTCAGATGCAATTTCTGTGTTTCATCGTCAATAAGAAGATCCAAGGGATACAGTTAACCTGAAGTTGAGCATCGGAATCTAAAACTGGACTCACAGGAGAGGTTCAAATCATAGACAGTGAGAGTATCAGTCCTCTTTTACTTAAGTCGGCATTGAGCATTTTGAATTTAATTCCGATGCAATTTCTGTGTTTCATCGTCAATAAGAAGGTGCAAAGTATACGGAAAAACCTGAAGTGAAGAATCGGAATCTGAAACTGGACTCACAGGAGAGGTTCAAATCATAGAAAGTGAGAGTGTCAATCCTCTTGTACTTAAGTCACCATTGTGCCTTTTGTATTAAATTCGGATGCAATTTCTGTGTTTCATCGTCAATAAGAAGGTCCAAAGGATACAGTAAACCTGAAGTGAAGTGTCGGAATGTAAAACTGGACTCACAGGAAAGGTTCGAATCATAGAAAGCGAGAGTGTCAGTCCTATTGCACTTAAGTCTGCATTGTGGCTTTTGTATTAAATTCGGATGCAATTTCTATGTTTCATCGTCAATAAGAAGGTCCAAGGGTACAGTAAACCCGAAGTGACGCATCGGAACCTGAAACTGGACTCACAGGAGAGATTTAAATCATAGAAATTGAGAGTGTCAGTCCTCTTTTACTTAAGTCGGCATTGTGCATTTTGAATTTAATTCCGACGCAATTTCTGTGTTTCATCGTCAACAAGAAGGTCCATGGCATACAGCAAACCTGAAGTGAAGCATCGGAATCTAAAACTGGACTCGCAGGAGAGGTTCAAATCAGAGAAAATGAGAGTGTCAGTCCTCTTGTACTTAAGTCGGCATTGTGCCATTTGTATTAAATTCGGATGCAATTTCTGTGTTTCATCGTCAATAAGAAGGTCCAAGGGATACAGTAAACCTGAAGTGAAGCATCGGAATCTAAAACTGGACTCACAGGAGATATCTAAATCATAGAAAGTGAGAGTCCTCTTTCACTTAAGTCGGCATTGAGCCTTTTGAATTTAATTCCGATGCAATTTCTGTGTTTCATCGTCAATAAGAAGGTCCAAGGGATACAGCAAACCTGAAGTGAAGCATCGGAATCTAAAACTGGACTCGCAGGAGAGGTTCAAATCAAAAAAGGTGAGTGTGTCGGTCCTCTTGTACTTAAGTCGGCATTGTGCCATTTGTATTAAGTTCGGACGCAATTTCTGTGTTTCATCGTCAATAATAAGGTCGAAGGGATACAGTAAACCTGAAGTGAAGCATCGGAATCTAAAACTGGACTCGCAGGAGAGGTTCAAATCATAGGAAGTGAGAGTGTCAGTCCTCTTGTACTTAAGTCGGCGTGGTGCCATTTGAATTTAATTCCGATGCAACTTCTGTGTTTCATGGTCAATAAGAAGGTGCAAGGTATACAGTAAACCTTAAGTTAAGCATCGGAATCTAAAACTGGACTCACAGGAGAGGTTCAAATCATAGAAAATGAGAGTGTCAGTCCTCTTGTACTTAAGTCGGCATTGTGGCATTTGTATTAAATTCGGATGCAATTTCTGTGTTTCATCGTCAATAAGAAGGTCCGAAGGATACAGTAAACCTGAAGTGAAGCATCGGAATCTAAAACTGGACTCACAGGAGAGGTTCAAATCATAGAAAGTGAGGGTGTCAGTCCTCTTGTACTTAAGCCGCCATTGTGATTATTGTATTAAATTCGGATGCTATTTCTGTGTTTCATCGTCAATAAGAAGGTCCAAGGGATACAGTAAACCTGAAGTGAAGCATCGGAATCTAAAACTGGACTCACAGGAGACGTTTAAATCATAGAAAGTGAGAGTGTCAGTCCTCTTGTACTTAAGCCGCCATTGTGCTTTTTGTATTAAATTCGGATGCAATTTCTGTGTTTCATCGTCGATATGAAGGTCCAAGGGATACAATAAACCTGAAGTGAAGCATCGGCATCGAAAACTGGACTCACAGGATAAGTTCAAATCATACAAAGTTAGAGTGTGAGTCCTCTTGTACTTAAGTCGGCATTGTGCCTTTTGTATTAAATTCGGATGCAAACTCTGTGTTTCATCGTCAATAAGAACGTACAAGGGATTCAGTAAACCTGAAGTGAAGCTTCGGAATCTAAAACTGGACTCACAGGAGAGATTCAAATCATAGATAGTTAGAGTGTCACTCCTCTTGTACTTAAGTCGACATTGTGCCATTTGTATTAAATTCGGGTGCGATTTCTGTGTTTCATCATCAATAAGAAGGTCCAAGGGATGCAGTAAACCTGAAGTGAAGCATCGGAATCAAAAACTGTACTCACAGGAGAGATACAAATCATAGAATGTTAGAGTGTCACTCCTCTTATACTTGAGTCGGAATTGTGCCTTTTGTATTAAATTCGGGTGCAATTTCTGTGTTTCATCGTCAATAAGAAAGTCCAAGGGATACAGTGAACCTAATGTGAAGCATCGGAGTCTAAAACTGGACTCACAGGAGAGTTTCAAATCATAGAAAATTTGAATGTCAGTCCTTTAGTACTTAAGTCGGCTTTGTGCCTTTTGTAATAAATTCGAATTCAATTTCTGTGTTTCATCGTCAACAAGAAGGTGCAAGGTATACCGTAAACCTGAAGTGAAGCATCGGAAACTAAAACTGGACTCACAGGAGAGGTTCAAATCATAGAAAGTGAGAGTGTCAGTACTCTTGTACTTGAGTCGGCATTGTAGCATTTGTATTAAATTCGGATGCAATTTCTGTGATTCATCGTCAATAAGAAGATCCAAGTGATACAGTAAACCTGAAGTAAAGCATCGGAATCTTAAACTGGACTCACAGGAGAGGTTCAAATTATAGGATGTGAGAGTGTCAGTCCTCTTGTACTTAAGTCGGCATTGTGCCATTTGTATTAAATTCGGATGCAATTTCTGTGTTTCATCGTCAATAAGAAGGTCCAAAGGATACAGCAAACCTGAAGTGAAGTATCGGAATCTAAAACTGGACTCACAGGAGAGGATCAAATCATAGAATGTTACAGTGTCAGTCCTCTTGTACTTAAGTCGGCATTGTGCGTTTTTAAATTAATTCCGATGCAATTTCTGTGTTTCATCGTCAATAAGAAGGTACAAGGTATACAGTAAACCTGAAGTGAAGCATCGGAATCTTAAACTGGACTCACAGGAAAGGTTCAAATCATAGAAAGTGAGAGTGTCAGTCCTCTTGCACTTAAGTCGCCATTGTGCCTTTTGTATTACATTCGGATGCAGTATCTGTGTTTCATCGTCAATAAGAAGGTCCAAGGGATATAGTAAACCTCAAGTGAAGCATCGGAATCTAAAACTGGACTCACAGGAGAGGTTCAAATCATAGAAAGTTAGAGTGTCAGTCGTCTTGTACTTAAGTCGGCATTGTGCCTTTTGTATTAAATTCGGATGCATTCTCTGTGTTTCACCTTCAATAAGAAGGTCCAAGCGATACAGTAAACCTGAAGTGAAACATCGGAATCTAAAACTGGACTCACAGGAGAGGATCAAATCATAGAATGTTACAGTGTCAGTCCTCTTGTACTTAAGTAGGCATAGTGATTTTTGAATTTAATTCAGATGCAATTTCTGTGTTTCATCGTCAATAAGAAGATCCAAGGGATACAGTTAACCTGAAGTTGAGCATCGGAATCTAAAACTGGACTCACAGGAGAGGTTCAAATCATAGACAGTGAGAGTATCAGTCCTCTTTTACTTAAGTCGGCATTGAGCATTTTGAATTTAATTCCGACGCAATTTCTGTGTTTCATCGTCAATAAGAAGGTGCAAAGTATACGGAAAAACCTGAAGTGAAGAATCGGAATCTGAAACTGGACTCACAGGAGAGGTTCAAATCATAGAAAGTGAGAGTGTCAATCCTCTTGTACTTAAGTCACCATTGTGCCTTTTGTATTAAATTCGGATGCAATTTCTGTGTTTCATCGTCAATAAGAAGGTCCAAAGGATACAGTAAACCTGAAGTGAAGTGTCGGAATGTAAAACTGGACTCACAGGAGAGGTTCAAATCATAGAAAGTTAGAGTGTCAGTCCAAATGTACTTAAGTCGACATTGTGCCTTTTGTATTAAATTCCGATGCAAACTCTGTGTTTCATCGTCAGTAAGAAGGTCCAAGGGATACAGTAAACCTGAAGTGAAGCATCGGAATCTTAAACTGGTCTCACAGGACACGTTCGAATCATAGAAAGTGAGAGTGTCAGTCCTGTTTTACTTAAGTCGGCATTGTGCCTTTTGAATTTAATTCCATTGCAATTCGTGTGTTTCATCGTCAATAAGAATTTCCATGGGATACAGTAAACCTGAAGTGAAGCATCGGAATCTAAAACTGGACTCACAGGAGAGGTTTAAATCATAGAAAGTGAGAGTGTCAGTCCTCTTGTACTTAAGTCAGCATTGTGGCATTTGTATTACATTCAGATGCAATTTCTGTGTTTCATCGTCAATAATAAGTTCCAAGGGATACAGTAAACCTTAAGTGAAGCATCGGAATCCAAAACTAGATTCGCAGGAGAGGTTCAAATTATAGAAAGTTAGAGTGTCACTCCTCTTGTACTTGAGTTGGTATTGTGCCTGTTGTATTAAATTCGGGTGCAATTTCTGTGTTTCATCGTCAATACGAAGCTCCAAGGGATACAGTAAACCTGAAGTGAAGCATCGGAATTTAAAACTGGACTCACAGGAGAGGTTCGAATCATAGAAAGTTAGAATGTCAGTCCTCGTGTACTTTTGTCGGCATTGTGCTTTTTGTATTAAATTCGGATGCAATTTCTGTGTTTCATCGTCGATAAGAAGGTGCAAGGTATACAGTAAACCTGAAGTGAAGCATCGGAATCTAAAACTGGACTCACAGGAGAGGTTCAAATTATAGAAAATGAGAGTGTCAGTCCTCTTGTACTTAAGTCGGCATTGTGGCATTTGAATTAAATTCGGATGCAATTTCTGTGTTTCATCGTCAATAAGAAGGTCCGAAGGATACAGTAAACCTGAAGTGAAGCATCGGAATCTAAAACTGGACTCACAGGAGAGGTTCAAATCATAGAGAGTGAGAGTGTCAGTCCTCTTGTACTTAAGCCGCCATTGTGATTATTGTATTAAATTCGGATGCAATTTCTGTGTTTCATCGTCAATAAGAAGGTCCAAGGGATACAGTAAACCTGAAGTGAAGCATCGGAATCTTAAACTGGACTCACAGGAGAGGTTTAAATCATAGAAAGTTAGAGTGTCTGTCCTCTTGTACCTAAGTTGGCATTGTACCTTTTGTATTAAATTCGGTTGCAAACTCTGTGTTTCATCGTCAATAAGAAGGTCCAAGGGATACAGCAAACCAGAAGTGAATCATCGGAATCTAAAACTGGACTCACAGGAGAGGTTCAAATCGGAGAAAGTGAGAGTGTCAGTCCTCTTTACTTAAGTCGGCATTGTGCCTTTTGAATTTAATTCCGATGCAATTTCTGTGATTCATCGTCAATAAGAAGGTGCAAGGTATACAGTAAACCTGAAGTGATGAATCGGAATCTAAAACCGGACTCACAGGAGAGGTTCAAATCATAGAAAGTGAGAGTCTCAGTCCTCTTCTACTTAGGTCGGCATTGTGCCTTTTGAATTAAATTCCGAAGCAATATCTGTGTTTCATCGTCAATAAGAAGGTCCAAGGGGTACAGTAAACCTGAAGTGAAGCATCGGAATCTAAAACTGTACTCACAGGAGAGATTCAAATCATAGATAGTTAGAGTGTCACTCCTCTTGTACATAAGTCGGTATTGTGCCTTTTGTATTAAATTCGGAAGCAATTTCTGTGTTTCATCGTCAATAAGAAGGTCCAAGGCATACAGTAAACCTTAAGTGAAGCATCGGAATCTAAAACTGGACTTGCAGGAGAGGTTCAAATCATAGAATGTTAGAGTGTCAGTCCTCTTTTACTTAAGTCGCCATTGTGCCTCTTGTATTAAATTCGGATGCAATTTCTGTGTTTCATCGTCAATAAGAAGGTCCAAGGGATACAGTAAACCTGAAGTGAAGCATCGGAATCTAAAACTGGACTTACAGGAGAGGTTCAAATCATAGAAAGTGAGAGTGTCAGTCCTCTTGTACTTAAGTCGCCATTGTG
This sequence comes from Schistocerca americana, assembly GCF_021461395.2. NCBI lineage: Eukaryota > Metazoa > Arthropoda > Insecta > Orthoptera > Acrididae > Schistocerca > Schistocerca americana. The sequence continues at coordinate 2,082,107 of NC_060129.1, read as the reverse complement.
ATTTTTGTATTAAATTCGGAAGCAATTTCTGTGTTTCATCGTCAATAAGAAGTCCAAGGGATACAGTAAACCTGAAGTGAAGCATCGGATTCTTAAACTGGACTCACAGGAGAGGTTGAAATCATAGAAATTTAGAGTGACAGTCCTCTTGTACTTAAGTCGGCATTGTACCATTTGTATTAAATTCGGATACAAACTCTGTGTTTCATCGTCAATAAGAAGGTCCAAGGGATACAGTAAGCCTGAAGTGAAGCATCGGAATCTAAAACTGGACTCACAGGAGTGGTACCAATCATAGAAAGTGAAAGTGTCAGTCCTCTTGTACTTAAGTCGTCATTGTGCCATTTGTATTAAATTCAGGTGCAATGTCACTGTTTCATCGTCAATACGAAGGTCCAAGGGATACAGTACACCTGAAGTGAAGCATCGGAAGCTAAAACTGGACTCACAGGAAAAGTTCAAATCATAGAAAGTGAGAGTGTCACTCCTCTTGTACTTAAGTCGTCATTGTGCCTTTGGTATTAAATTCGGATGCAATTTCTGTGTTTCATCGTCAATAAGAAGGTCCAAGGGATACAGTAAATCTGAAGTGAAGCATCGGAATCTAAAACTGGACTCACAGGAGAGGTTCAAATCATAGAAACTTAGAGTGTCACTTCTCTTGTACTTGAGTCGGTATTGTGCCTTTTGTATTAAATTCCGATGCAATTTCTGTGTTTCATCGTCAATCAGAAGGTGCAAGGTATACAGTAAACCTAAAGTGAAGCATCGGAATCTGAAACTGGACTCACAGGAGAGGTTCAAATCAGAGAAAGTGAGAGTGTCAGTCCTCTTTACTTAAGTCGGCATTGTGCCTTTTGAATTTAATTCCGATGCAATTTCTGTGTTTCATCGTCAATAAGAAGGTGCAAGGTATACAGTAAACCTGAAGTGAAGCATCGGAATCTAAAACCGGACTCACAGGAGAGGTTCAAATCATAGAAAGTGAGAGACTCAGTCCTCTTCTACTTAGGTCGGCATTGTGCCATTTGAATTTAATTCCGAAGCAATATCTGTGTTTCATCGTCAATAAGAGGGTCCAAGGGGTACAGTAAACCTGAAGTGAAGCATCGGAATCTAAAACTGTACTCACAGAAGAGATTCAAATCATAGATAGTTAGAGTATCACTCCTCTTGTACATAAGTCGGTATTGTGCCTTTTGTATTAAATTCGGAAGCAATTTCTGTGTTTCATCGTCAATAAGAAGGTCCAAGGCATACAGTAAACCTTAAGTGAAGCATCGGAATCTAAAACTGGACTTGCAGGAGAGGTTCAAATCATAGAATGTTAGAGTGTCAGTCCTCTTTTACTTAAGTCGGCATTGTGCCTTTGGTATTAAATTCGGCTGCAATTTCTGTGTTTCATCGTCAATAAGAAGGTCCAAGGGATACAGTAAACCTGAAGTGAAGCATCAGAATCTAAAACTGGTCTCATAGGAGAGGTTCAAATCGTAGAAAGTTAGAGTGTCACTCCTCTTTTACTTAAGTCGGCATTGTGCATTTGTATTAAATTCCGATGCAATTTCTGTGTTTCATCGTCAATCAGAAGGTGCAAGGTATACAGTAAACCTAAAGTGAAGCATCGGAATCTGAAACTGGACTCACAGGAGAGGTTCAAATCATAGAAAGGGAGAGTGTCAGTCCTCTTGTACTTAAGTCGCCATTGTGCCTCTTGTATTAAATTCGGATGCAATTTCTGTGTTTCATCGTCAATAAGAAGGTCCAAGGGATACAGTAAATCTGAAGTGAAGCATCGGAATCTAAAACTGGACTCACAGGAGAGGTTCAAATCATAGAAAGTTAGAGTGTCACTCCTCTTGTACTTGAGTCGGTATTGTGCCTTTTGTATTAAATTCGGGTGCCATTTCTGTGATTCATCGTCAATAAGAAGGTCCTAGGGATACAGTAACCTGAAGAGAGCTTCGGAATCTAGAACTGGACTCACAGGAGAGGTTCAAGTCATAGAAAGTTAGAATGTCAGTCCTCCTGTACTTTAGTCGGCATTGTGCCTTTTGTATTAAATTCGGATGCAATTTCTGTGTTTCATCTTCAATAAGAAGGTCCAAGGGATACAGTAAACCTGAAGTGAAGCATCGGAATCTAAAACTGGACTCACAGGACAGGTTCAAATCATAGAAAGTGAGAGTGTCAGTCCTCTTGTACTTAAGTCGGCATTGTGCCTTTTGTATTAAATTCGGATGCAAACTCTGTGTTTCATCGTCAATAAGAGGGTCCAAGGAATACAGTAAACCTGAAGTGAAGCATCGGAATCTAAAACTGGAGTCACAGGAGAGGTCCAAATCATAGAAAATTATAGTGTCAGTCCTCTTGTACTTAAGTCGGCATTGTGATTTTTGAATTTAATTCCGATGCAATTTCTGTGTTTCATCGTCGATAAGAAGGTCTAAGGGATACAGAAAACCTGAAGTGAAGCATCGGAATCTAAAACTGGACTCACAGGAGAGGTCCAAATCATAGAAAATGAGAGTGTCAGTCCTCTTTTACTTAAGTCAGCATTATGAGTTTCGAATTTAATTCCGATGCAATTTCAGTGTTTCATCGTCAATAAGAGGGTCCAAGGGATACAGTAAACCTGAAGTGAAGCATCGGAATCTAAAACTGGACTCACAGGAGTGGTTCCAATCATAGAAAGTGAAAGTGTCAGTCCTCTTGTACTTAAGTCGTCATTGTGCCATTTGTATTAAATTCAGGTGCAATGTCACTGTTTCATCGTCAATACGAAGGTCCAAGGGATACAGTACACCTGAAGTGAAGCATCGGAAGCTAAAACTGGACCCACAGGAAAAGTTCAAATCATAGAAAGTGAGAGTGTCACTCCTCTTGTACTTAAGTCGGCATTGTGCCTTTGGTATTAAATTCGGATGCAATTTCTGTGTTTCATCGTCAATAAGAAGGTCCAAGGGATACAGTAAATTTGAAGTGAAGCATCGGAATCTAAAACTGGACTCACAGGAGAGGTTCAAATCATAGAAACTTAGAGTGTCACTCCTCTTGAACTTGAGTCGGTATTGTGCCTTTTGTATTAAATTCCGATGCAATTTCTGTGTTTCATCGTCAATCAGAAGGTGCAAGGTATACAGTAAACCTAAAGTGAAGCATTGGAATCTGAAACTGGACTCACAGGAGAGGTTCAAATCAGAGAAAGTGAGAGTGTCAGTCCTCTTTACTTAAGTCGGCATTGTGCCTTTTGAATTTAATTCCGATGCAATTTCTGTGTTTCATCGTCAATAAGAAGGTGCAAGGTATACAGTAAACCTGAAGTGAAGCATCGGAATCTAAAACCGGACTCACAGGAGAGGTTCAAATCATAGAAAGTGAGAGTCTCAGTCCTCTTCTACTTAGGTCGGCATTGTGCCATTTGAATTTAATTCCGAAGCAATATCTGTGTTTCATCGTCAATAAGAAGGTCCAAGGGGTACAGTAAACCTGAAGTGAAGCATCAGAATCTAAAACTGGTCTCATAGGAGAGGTTCAAATCATAGAAAGTTAGAGTGTCACTCCTCTTGTACTTGAGTCGGTATTGTGCCTTTTGTATTAAATTCCGATGCAATTTCTGTGTTTCATCGTCAATCAGAAGGTGCAAGGTATACAGTTAACCTAAAGTGAAGCATCGGAATCTAAAACTGTACTCACAGGCGAGATTCAAATCATAGATAGTTAGAGTGTCACTCCTCTTGTACATAAGTCGGTATTGTGCATTTTGTATTAAATTCGGAAGCAATTTCTGTGTTTCATCGTCAATAAGAAGGTCCAAGGGATACAGTAAACCTGAAGTGATGCATCGGAATCTAACACTGGACTCACAGAAGAGTTTCAAATCATAGAAAGTGAGAGTGTCAGTCCTCTTGTACTTAAGTCGCCATTGTGTTTTTTGTATTAAATTCAGATGCAATTTCTGTGTTACATCGTCAATAAGAAGGTCCAAGGTATACAGTAAACCTAAAGTGAAGCATCGGAATCTAAAACTGGACTCACAGGAGAGGTTCAAATCATGGAAAGTGAGAGTGTCAGTCCTCTTGTACTTAAGTCGGAATTGTGGCATTTGTATTAAATTCGGATGCAATTTCTGTGTTTCATTGTCAATAAGAAGGTCCAAGGGATACAGTAAACCTGAAGTGATGCATCGGAATCTAACACTGGACTCACAGAAGAGTTTCAAATCATAGAAAGTGAGAGTGTCAGTCCTCTTGTACTTAAGTCGCCATTGTGTTTTTTGTATTAAATTCCGATGCAATTTCTGTGTTTCATCGTCAATAAGTAGGTCCAAGGGATACAGTAAACATGAAGTGAAGCATCGGAATCTAAAACTGGACTCACAGGAGAGGTTCAAATCATAGAAAGTTAGAGTGTCACTCCTCTTGTACTTGAGTCGGTATTGTGCCTTTTGTATTAAATTCGGGTGCTATTTCTGTGTTTCATCGTCAATAAGGAGGTCCTAGGGATACAGTAACCTGAAGAGAGCATCGGAATCTAGAACTGGACTCACAGGAGAGGTTCAAGTCATAGAAAGTTAGAATGTCAGTCCTCCTGTACTTTAGTCGGCATTGTGCCTTTTGTATTAAATTCGGATGCAATTTCTGTGTTTCATCTTCAATAAGAAGGTCCAAGGGATACAGTAAACCTGAAGTGAAGCATCGGAATCTAAAACTGGACTCACAGGACAGGTTCAAATCATAGAAAGTGAGAGTGTCAGTCCTCTTGTACTTAAGTCGGCATTGTGCCTTTTGTATTAAATTCGGATGCAAACTCTGTGTTTCATCGTCAATAAGAGGGTCCAAGGAATACAGTAAACCTGAAGTGAAGCATCGGAATCTAAAACTGGAGTCACAGGAGAGGTCCAAATCATAGAAAATTATAGTGTCAGTCCTCTTGTACTTAAGTCGGCATTGTGATTTTTGAATTTAATTCCGATGCAATTTCTGTGTTTCATCGTCGATAAGAAGGTCTAAGGGATACAGAAAACCTGAAGTGAAGCATCGGAATCTAAAACTGGACTCACAGGAGAGGTCCAAATCATAGAAAATGAGAGTGTCAGTCCTCTTTTACTTAAGTCGGCATTGTGAGTTTCGAATTTAATTCCGATGCAATTTCAGTGTTTCATCGTCAATAAGAAGGTCCAAGGGATACAGTAAACCTGAAGTGAAGCATCGGAATCTAAAACTGGACTCACAGGAGTGGTTCCAATCATAGAAAGTGAAAGTGTCAGTCCTCTTGTACTTAAGTCGTCATTGTGCCATTTGTATTAAATTCAGGTGCAATGTCACTGTTTCATCGTCAATACGAAGGTCCAAGGGATACAGTACACCTGAAGTGAAGCATCGGAAGCTAACACTGGACTCACAGGAAATGTTCAAATCATAGAAAGTGAGAGTGTCAGTCCTCTTCTACTTAGGTCGGCATTGTGCCTTTTGAATTAAATTCTGATGCAATTTCTGTGTTTCATCGTCAATAAGTAGGTCCAAGGGATACAGTAAATCTGAAGTGAAGCATCGGAATCTAAAACTGGACTCACAGGAGAGGTTCAAATCATAGAAAGTTAGAATGTCAGTCCTCCTGTACTTTAGTCGGCATTGTGCCTTTTGTATTAAATTCGGATGCAATTTCTGTGTTTCATCGTCAATAAGAAGGTCCAAGGGATACAGTAAATCTGAAGTGAAGCATCGGAATCTAAAACTGGACTCACAGGAGAGGTTCAAATAATAGAAAGTGAGAGTGTCAGTCCTCTTCTACTTAGGTCGGCATTGTGCCTTTTGAATTAAATTCCGATGCAATTTCTGTGTTTCATCGTCAATAAGTAGGTCCAAGGGATACAGTAAACATGAAGTGAAGCATCGGAATCTAAAACTGGACTCACAGGAGAGATTCAAATCATAGAAAATTAAAGTGTCACTCCTCTTTTACATAAGTCGGTATTGTGCCTTTTGTATTAAATTCGGATGCAATTTCTGTGTTTCATCGTCAATAAGAAGGTCCAAGGGATACAGTAAACCTGAAGTGATGCATCGTAATCTAACACTGGACTCACAGAAGAGTTTCAAATCATAGAAAGTGAGAGTGTCAGTCCTCTTGTACTTAAGTCGCCATTGTGTTTTTTGTATTAAATTCAGATGCAATTTCTGTGTTACATCGTCAATAAGAAGGTCCAAGGTATACAGTAAACCTAAAGTGAAGCATCGGAATCTAAAACTGGACTCACAGGAGAGGTTCAAATCATGGAAGGTGAGAGTGTCAGTCCTCTTGTACTTAAGTCGGAATTGTGGCATTTGTATTAAATTCGGATGCAATTTCTGTGTTTCATTGTCAATAAGAAGGTCCAAGGGATACAGTAAACCTGAAGTGATGCATCGGAATCTAACACTGGACTCACAGAAGAGTTTCAAATCATAGAAAGTGAGAGTGTCAGTCCTCTTGTACTTAAGTCGCCATTGTGTTTTTTGTATTAAATTCGGATGCAATTTCTGTGTTACATCGTCAATAAGAAGGTCCTAGGGATACAGTAAACGTGTAGTGAAGCATCGGAATCTAAAACTGGACTCACAGGAGAGGTTCAAATCAGAGAAAGTTAGAGTGTCAGTCCTCTTGTACTTAAGTCGGCATTGAACCTTTTGTATTAAATTCGGATGCAAACACTGTGTTTCATCGTCAATAAGAAGGTCCAAGGGATACAGTAAACCTGAAGTGAAGCTTCGGAATCTAAAACTGGACTCACAGGAGAGGTTCTAATCATAGAAAGTGAGAGTGTCAGTCCTCTTGTAATTAAGTCGGCAATGTGCCTTTTGAATTTAATTCCGATGCAATTTCTGTGTTTCATCGTCAATAAGAAGGTCCAAGGGATACAGTAAACCTGAAGTGGAGCATCGGAATCTGAAACTGGAGTCACAGGAAAGGTTCAAATTTTTGAAAGTGAGAGTGTCTGTCCTCTTGTACTTGAGTCGCCATTGTGCCTTTTGTATTAAATTCGGATCCAATTTCTGTGTTTCATCGTCAATAAGAAGGTCCAAGGGATACAGTAAACCTGAAGTGAAGCATCGAAATCTTAAACTGGACTCACAGGTGGGGTTCAAATCATAGAAAGTTAGAGTGTCATTACTCTTGTACTTAAGTCGGCATTGTGCCTTTTGTATTAAATTCGGATGCAAACTCTGCGTTTCATCGTCAATAAGAAGGTGCAAGGTATACAGTAAACCTGGAGTGAAGCATCGTAATTTAAAACCAGACTCACAGGAGAGGTTCAAATCATAGAAAGTTAGAGTGTTTGTCCTCTTTTACTTAAGTCGGTAATGTGCCTTTTGTATTAATTTCCGATGCAATTTCTATGTTTCATCGTCAATAAGAAGATGCAAGGTATACAGTAAACCTGGAGTGAAGCATCGGAATTTAAAACCGGACTCACAGGAGAGGTTCAAAACATAGAAAGAGAGAGTGTCAGTCCTCCTGTACTTAAGTCGCCATTGTGCTATTTGTATTAAATTCGGATGCAATTCCTGTGTTTCAATGTCAATAAGAAGGTCCAAGGGATACAGTAAACCTGAAATGAAACATCGGAATCTAAAACTGGACTCACAGGAGAGGTTCAAATCATAGAAAGAGAGAGTTTCAGTCCTCTTGTACTTAAGTCGCCATTGTGCCTGATGTATTAAATACGGATGCAATTTCTGTGTTTCATCGTCATTAAGAAGGTCCAAGGGATACAGTAAACCTGAAGTGAAGCATTGGATTCTTAAACTGGACTCACAGGAGAGGTTCAAATCATAGAAAGTTATAGTGTCAGTCCTCTTTTACTTAAGTCGGCAATGTGATTTTTGAATTTAATTCCGATGCAATTTCTGTGTTTCATTGTCAATAAGTAGGTCTAATTGATACAGTACACCTGAAGTTAAGCATCGGAATCTAAAACTGGACTCACAGGAGAGGTTCAAATCATAGAAAGTGTGAGTGTCAGTCCTCTTGTACTTAAGTCGGCATTGTGCCATTTGTATTAAATTTGGATACAATTTCTGTGTTTCATCGTCAATAAGAAGATCCAAGGTATACAGTAAACCTAAAGTGAAGCATCGGAATCTAACACTGGACTCACAGAAGAGTTTCAAATCATAGAAAATTAAAGTGTCACTCCTCTTGTACATAAGTCGGTATTGTGCCTTTTGTATTAAATTCGGATGCAATTTCTGTGTTTCATCGTCAATAAGAAGGTCCAAGGGATACAGTAAACCTGAAGTGATGCATCGGAATCTAACACTGGACTCACAGAAGAGTTTCAAATCATAGAAAGTGAGAGTGTCAGTCCTCTTGTACTTAAGTCGCCATTGTGTTTTTTGTATTAAATTCAGATGCAATTTCTGTGTTACATCGTCAATAAGAAGGTCCAAGGTATACAGTAAACCTAAAGTGAAGCATCGGAATCTAAAACTGGACTCACAGGAGAGGTTCAAATCATGGAAAGTGAGAGTGTCAGTCCTCTTGTACTTAAGTCGGAATTGTGGCATTTGTATTAAATTCGGATGCAATTTCTGTGTTTCATCGTCAATAAGACGGTCCAAGGGATACAGTAAACCTGAAGTGATGCATCGGAATCTAACACTGGACTCACAGAAGAGTTTCAAATCATAGAAAGTGAGAGTGTCAGTCCTCTTGTACTTAAGTCGCCATTGTGTTTTTTGTATTAAATTCGGATGCAATTTCTGTGTTACATCGTCAATAAGAAGGTCCTAGGGATACAGTAAACGTGTAGTGAAGCATCGGAATCTAAAACTGGACTCACAGGAGAGGTTCAAATCAGAGAAAGTTAGAGTGTCAGTCCTCTTGTACTTAAGTCGGCATTGAACATTTTGTATTAAATTCGGATGCAAACACTGTGTTTCATCGTCAATAAGAAGGTCCTAGGGATACAGTAAACCTGAAGTGAAGCTTCGGAATCTAAAACTGGACTCACAGGAGAGGTTCTAATCATAGAAAGTGAGAGTGTCAGTCCTCTTGTAATTAAGTCGGCAATGTGCCTTTTGAATTTAATTCCGATGCAATTTCTGTGTTTCATCGTCAATAAGAAGGTCCAAGGGATACAGTAAACCTGAAGTGGAGCATCGGAATCTGAAACTGGAGTCACAGGAAAGGTTCAAATTTTTGAAAGTGAGAGTGTCTGTCCTCTTGTACTTGAGTCGCCATTGTGCCTTTTGTATTAAATTCGGATCCAATTTCTGTGTTTCATCGTCAATAAGAAGGTCCAAGGGATACAGTAAACCTGAAGTGAAGCATCGAAATCTTAAACTGGACTCACAGGTGGGGTTCAAATCATAGAAAGTTAGAGTGTCATTACTCTTGTACTTAAGTCGTCATTGTGCTATTTGTATTAAATTCGGATGCAATTCCTGTGTTTCAATGTCAATAAGATGGTCCAAGGGATACCGTAAACCTGAAGTGAAACATCGGAATCTAAAACTGGACTCACAGGAGAGGTTCAAATCATAGAAAGAGAGAGTTTCAGTCCTCTTGTACTTAAGTCGCCATTGTGCCTATTGTATTAAATTCGGATGCAATTTCTGTGTTTCATCGTCATTAAGAAGGTCCAAGGGATACAGTAAACCTGAAGTGGAGCATTGGATTCTTAAACTGGACTCACAGGAGAGTTTCAAATCATAGAAAGTTAGTGTGTCAGTCCTCTTGTACTTAAGTCGCCATTGTACCTTTTGTATTAAATTCAGATGCAAACTCTGTGTTTCATCGTCAATAAGAAGGTCCAATGGATACAGTAAACCTAAAGTGCAGCATCGTAATCTAGAACTGGACTCACAGGAGACGTTCAAATCATAGAAAGTTATCGTGTCAGTCCTCTTTTACTTAAGTCGGCATTGTGCCTTTTGTATTAAATTCGGATGCAAACTCTGTGTTTCATCGTCAATAAGAAGGTCCATGGGATACAGTAAACCTGAAGTGAAGCATCGGAATCTAAAACTGGACTCACAGGAGAGGTTCAAATCATAGAAAGTTATAGTGTCAGTCCTCTTGTACTTAAGTCGGCATAGTGATTTTTTAATTTAATTCCGATGCAATTTTTGTGTTTCATTGTCAATAAGTAGGTCTAATTGATACAGTACAAATGAAGTTAAGCATCGGAATCTAAAACTGGACTCACAGGAGTGGTTCAAATCATTGAAAGTTAGAGTGTCAGTCCTCTTGTACTTAAGTCGGCATTGTGCCTTTTGAATTAATTTCCGATGCAATTTCTGTGTTTCATCGTCAATAACAAGGTGCAAGGTATACAGTAAACCTGAAGTGAAGCTTCGGACTCTGAAACTAGACTCACAGGAGAGGTTCAAATCATTGAAAGTGAGAGTGTCAGTCCTCTTGTACTTAAGTCGCCATTGTGCCTTTTGTATTAAATTCGGATCCAATTTCTGTATCTCATCGTCAATAAGAAGGTCAAAGGGATACAGTAATCCTGAAGTGAAGCATCGGAATCTAAAACTGGACTCACAGGAGGGGTTCAAATCATAGAAAGTTAGAGTGTCATTACTCTTGTACTTAAGTCGGCATTGTGCCTTTTGGATTAAATTCGGATGCAAACTCTGTGTTTCATCGTCAATAAGAACGTCCAAGGGATACAGTAAACCTGAAGTGGAGCATCGGAATCTAAAACTGGACTCACAGGAGAGGTTCAAATCATAGATAGTGAGAGCGTCAGTCCTCTTGTACTTAAGTCGGCATTGTGCCATTTGTATTAAATTCGGGTGCAATTTCTGTGTTTCATCGTCAATAAGAAGGTCCAAGGGATACAGGAAACCTGAAGTGAAGCATCGGATTCTTAAACTGGACTCACAGGAGAGGTTCAAATCATAGAAAATTAGTGTGTCAGTCCTCTTGTACTTAAGTCGGCATTGTACCTTTTGTATTAAATTCGAATGCAAACTCTGTGTTTCATCGTCAATAAGAAGGTCCCAGGGATACAGTAAACCTAAAATGAAGCATCGGATTCTTAAACTGGACTCACAGAAGAGGTTCAAATCATAGAAATTTTGTGTGTCAGTCCTCTTGTACTTAAGTCGGCATTGTACATTTTGTATTAAATTCGGATGCAAACTCTGTGTTTCATCGTCAATAAGAAGGTCCAAGGGATACAGTAAACCTAAAGTGCAGCATCGTAATCTAAAACTGGACTCACAGGAGAGGTTCAAATCATAGAAAGTTATAGTGTCAGTCCTCTTTTACTTAAGTCGGCATTGTGCCTTTTGTATTAAATTCGGATGCAAACTCTGTGTTTCATCGTCAATAAGAAGGTCCAAGGGATACAGTAAACCTGAAGTGGAGCATCGGAATCTGAAACTGGAGTCACAGGAAAGGTTCAAATTTTTGAAAGTGAGAGTGTCTGTCCTCTTGTACTTGAGTCGCCATTGTGCCTTTTGTATTAAATTCGGATCCAATTTCTGTGTTTCATCGTCAATAAGAAGGTCCAAGGGATACAGTAAACCTGAAGTGAAGCATCGAAATCTTAAACTGGACTCACAGGTGGGGTTCAAATCATAGAAAGTTAGAGTGTCATTACTCTTGTAGTTAAGTCGGCATTGTGCCTTTTGTATTAAATTCGGATGCAAACTCTGTGTTTCATCGTCAATAAGTAGGTGCAAGGTATACAGTAAACCTGGAGTGAAGCATCGTAATTTAAAACCGGACTCACAGGAGAGGTTCAAATCATAGAAAGTTAGAGTGTTTGTCCTCTTTTACTTAAGTCGGTAATGTGCCTTTTGTATTAATTTCCGATGCAATTTCTATGTTTCATCGTCAATAAGAAGATGCAAGGTATACAGTAAACCTGGAGTGAAGCATCGGAATTTAAAACCGGACTCACAGGAGAGGTTCAAAACATAGAAAGAGAGAGTGTCAGTCCTCTTGTACTTAAGTCGTCATTGTGCTATTTGTATTAAATTCGGATGCAATTCCTGTGTTTCAATGTCAATAAGATGGTCCAAGGGATACCGTAAACCTGAAGTGAAACATCGGAATCTAAAACTGGACTCACAGGAGAGGTTCAAATCATAGAAAGAGAGAGTTTCAGTCCTCTTGTACTTAAGTCGCCATTGTGCCTATTGTATTAAATTCGGATGCAATTTCTGTGTTTCATCGTCATTAAGAAGGTCCAAGGGATACAGTAAATCTGAAGTGAAGCATTGGATTCTTAAACTGGACTCACAGGAGAGTTTCAAATCATAGAAAGTTAGTGTGTCAGTCCTCTTGTACTTAAGTCGCCATTGTACCTTTTGTATTAAATTCAGATGCAAACTCTGTGTTTCATCGTCAATAAGAAGGTCCAATGGATACAGTAAACCTAAAGTGCAGCATCGTAATCTAGAACTGGACTCACAGGAGAGGTTCAAATCATAGAAAGTTATCGTGTCAGTCCTCTTTTACTTAAGTCGGCATTGTGCCTTTTGTATTAAATTCGGATGCAAACTCTGTGTTTCATCGTCAATAAGAAGGTCCAAGGGATACAGTAAACCTGAAGTGAAGCATCGGAATCTAAAACTGGACTCACAGGAGAGGTTCAAATCATAGAAAGTTATAGTGTCAGTCCTGTTGTACATAAGTCGGCATTGTGATTTTTTAATTTAATTCCGATGCAATTTTTGTGTTTCATTGTCAATAAGTAGGTCTAATTGATACAGTACAAATGAAGTTAAGCATCGGAATCTAAAACTGGACTCACAGGAGAGGTTCAAATCATTGAAAGTTAGAGTGTCAGTCCTCTTGTACTTAAGTCGGCATTGTGCCTTTTGAATTAATTTCCGATGCAATTTCTGTGTTTCATCGTCAATAACAAGGTGCAAGGTATACAGTAAACCTGAAGTGAAGCTTCGGACTCTGAAACTAGACTCACAGGGGAGGTTCAAATCATTGAATGTGAGAGTGTCAGTCCTCTTGTACTTAAGTCGCCATTGTGCCTTTTGTATTAAATTCGGATCCAATTTCTGTATCTCATCGTCAATAAGAAGGTCAAAGGGATACAGTAATCCTGAAGTGAAGCATCGGAATCTAAAACTGGACTCACAGGAGGGGTTCAAATCATAGAAAGTTAGAGTGTCATTACTCTTGTACTTAAGTCGGCATTGTGCCTTTTGGATTAAATTCGGATGCAAACTCTGTGCTTCATCGTCAATAAGAACGTTAAAGGGATACAGTAAACCTGAAGTGGAGCATCGGAATCTAAAACTGGACTCACAGGAGAGGTTCAAATCATAGATAGTGAGAGCGTCAGTCCTCTTGTACTTAAGTCGGCATTGTACATTTTGTATTAAATTCGGATGCAAACTCTGTGTTTCATCGTCAATAAGAAGGTCCAAGGGATACAGTAAACCTAAAGTGCAGCATCGTAATCTAAAACTGGACTCACAGGAGAGGTTCAAATCATAGAAAGTTATAGTGTCAGTCCTCTTTTACTTAAGTCGGCATTGTGCCTTTTGTATTATATTCGGATGCAAACTCTGTGTTTCATCGTCAATAAGAAGGTCCAAGGGATACAGTAAACCTGAAGTGGAGCATCGGAATCTGAAACTGGAGTCACAGGAAAGGTTCAAATTTTTGAAAGTGAGAGTGTCTGTCCTCTTGTACTTGAGTCGCCATTGTGCCTTTTGTATTAAATTCGGATCCAATTTCTGTGTTTCATCGTCAATAAGAAGGTCCAAGGGATACAGTAAACCTGAAGTGAAGCATCGAAATCTTAAACTGGACTCACAGGTGGGGTTCTAATCATAGAAAGTTAGAGTGTCATTACTCTTGTAGTTAAGTCGGCATTGTGCCTTTTGTATTAAATTCGGATGCAAACTCTGTGTTTCATCGTCAATAAGAAGGTGCAAGGTATACAGTAAACCTGGAGTGAAGCATCGTAATTTAAAACCGGACTCACAGGAGAGGTTCAAATCATAGAAAGTTAGAATGTTTGTCCTCTTTTACTTAAGTCGGTAATGTGCCTTTTGTATTAATTTCCGATGCAATTTCTATGTTTCATCGTCAATAAGAAGATGCAAGGTATACAGTAAACCTGGAGTGAAGCATCGGAATTTAAAACCGGACTCACAGGAGAGGTTCAAAACATAGAAAGAGAGAGTGTCAGTCCTCTTGTACTTAAGTCGTCATTGTGCTATTTGTATTAAATTCGGATGCAATTCCTGTGTTTCAATGTCAATAAGATGGTCCAAGGGATACCGTAAACCTGAAGTGAAACATCGGAATCTAAAACTGGACTCACAGGAGAGGTTCAAATCATAGAAAGAGAGAGTTTCAGTCCTCTTGTACTTAAGTCGCCATTGTGCCTATTGTATTAAATTCGGATGCAATTTCTGTGTTTCATCGTCATTAAGAAGGTCCAAGGGATACAGTAAACCTGAAGTGAAGCATTGGATTCTTAAACTGGACTCACAGGAGAGTTTCAAATCATAGAAAGTTAGTGTGTCAGTCCTCTTGTACTTAAGTCGCCATTGTACCTTTTGTATTAAATTCAGATGCAAACTCTGTGTTTCATCGTCAATAAGAAGGTCCAATGGATACAGTAAACCTAAAGTGCAGCATCGTAATCTAGAACTGGACTCACAGGAGAGGTTCAAATCATAGAAAGTTATCGTGTCAGTCCTCTTTTACTTAAGTCGGCATTGTGCCTTTTGTATTAAATTCGGATGCAAACTCTGTGTTTCATCGTCAATAAGAAGGTCCAAGGGATACAGTAAACCTGAAGTGAAGCATCGGAATCTAAAACTGGACTCACAGGAGAGGTTCAAATCATAGAAAGTTATAGTGTCAGTTCTGTTGTACATAAGTCGGCATTGTGATTTTTTAATTTAATTCCGATGCAATTTTTGTGTTTCATTGTCAATAAGTAGGTCTAATTGATACAGTACAAATGAAGTTAAGCATCGGAATCTAAAACTGGACTCACAGGAGAGGTTCAAATCATTGAAAGTTAGAGTGTCAGTCCTCTTGTACTTAAGTCGGCATTGTGCCTTTTGAATTAATTTCCGATGCAATTTCTGTGTTTCATCGTCAATAACAAGGTGCAAGGTATACAGTAAACCTGAAGTGAAGCTTCGGACTCTGAAACTAGACTCACAGGAGAGGTTCAAATCATTGAAAGTGAGAGTGTCAGTCCTCTTGTACTTAAGTCGCCATTGTGCCTTTTGTATTATATTCGGATCCAATTTCTGTATCTCATCGTCAATAAGAAGGTCAAAGGGATACAGTAATCCTGAAGTGAAGCATCGGAATCTAAAACTGGACTCACAGGAGGGGTTCAAATCATAGAAAGTTAGAGTGTCATTACTCCTGTACTTAAGTCGGCATTGTGCCTTTTGCATTAAATTCGGATGCAAACTCTGTGTTTCATCGTCAATAAGAACGTCCAAGGGATACAGTAAACCTGAAGTGGAGAATCGGAATCTAAAACTGGACTCACAGGAGAGGTTCAAATCATAGATAGTGAGAGCGTCAGTCCTCTTGTACTTAAGTCGGCATTGTGCCATTTGTATTAAATTCGGGTGCAATTTCTGTGTTTCATCGTCAATAAGAAGGTCCAAGGGATACAGTAAACCTGAAGTGAAGCATCGGATTCTTAAACTGGACTCACAGGAGAGGTTCAAATGATAGAGAATTAGTGTGTCAGTCCTCTTGTACTTAAGTCGGCATTGTACCTTTTGTATTAAATTCGAATGCAAACTCTGTGTTTCATCGTCAATAAGAAGGTCCCAGGGATACAGTAAACCTAAAATGAAGCATCGGATTCTTAAACTGGACTCACAGGAGAGGTTCAAATCATAGAAATTTTGTGTGTCAGTCCTCTTGTACTTAAGTCGGCATTGTACATTTTGTATTAAATTCGGATGCAAACTCTGTGTTTCATCGTCAATAAGAAGGTCCAAGGGATACAGTAAACCTAAAGTGCAGCATCGTAATCTAAAACTGGACTCACAGGAGAGGTTCAAATCATAGAAAGTTATAGTGTCAGTCCTCTTTTACTTAAGTCGGCATTGTGCCTTTTGCATTAAATTCGGATGCAAACTCTGTGTTTCATCGTCAATAAGAAGGTCCAAGGGATACAGTAAACCTGAAGTGGAGCATCGGAATCTGAAACTGGAGTCACAGGAAAGGTTCAAATTTTTGTAAGTGAGAGTGTCTGTCCTCTTGTACTTGAGTCGCCATTGTGCCTTTTGTATTAAATTCGGATCCAATTTCTGTATCTCATCGTCAATAAGAAGGTCAAAGGGATACAGTAATCCTGAAGTGAAGCATCGGAATCTAAAACTGGACTCACAGGAGGGGTTCAAATCATAGAAAGTTAGAGTGTCATTACTCTTGTACTTAAGTCGGCATTGTGCCTTTTGTATTAAATTCGGATGCAAACTCTGTGTTTCATCGTCAATAAGAAGGTCCAAGGGATACAGTAAACCTGAAGTGAAGCATCGAAATCTTAAACTGGACTCACAGGTGGGGTTCAAATCATAGAAAGTTAGAGTGTCATTACTCTTGTAGTTAAGTCGGCATTGTGCCTTTTGTATTCAATTCGGATGCAAACTCTGTGTTTCATCGTCAATAAGAAGGTGCAAGGTATACAGTAAACCTGGAGTGAAGCATCGTAATTTAAAACCGGACTCACAGGAGAGGTTCAAATCATAGAAAGTTAGAGTGTTTGTCCTCTTTTACTTAAGTCGGTAATGTGCCTTTTGTATTAATTTCCGATGCAATTTCTATGTTTCATCGTCAATAAGAAGATGCAAGGTATACAGTAAACCTGGAGTGAACCATCGGAATTTAAAACCGGACTCACAGGAGAGGTTCAAAACATAGAAAGAGAGAGTGTCAGTCCTCTTGTACTTAAGTCGTCATTGTGCTATTTGTATTAAATTCGGATGCAATTCCTGTGTTTCAATGTCAATAAGAAGGTCCAAGGGATACAGTAAACCTGAAGTGAAACATCGGAATCTAAAACTGGACTCACAGGAGAGGTTCCAATCATAGAAAGAGAGAGTTTCAGTCCTCTTGTACTTAAGTCGCCATTGTGCCTATTGTATTAAATTCGGATGCAATTTCTGTGTTTCATCGTCATTAAGAAGGTCCAAGGGATACAGTAAACCTGAAGTGAAGCATTGGATTCTTAAACTGGACTCACAGGAGAGTTTCAAATCATAGAAAGTTAGTGTGTCAGTCCTCTTGTACTTAAGTCGCCATTGTACCTTTTGTATTAAATTCAGATGCAAACTCTGTGTTTCATCGTCAATAAGAAGGTCCAATGGATACAGTAAACCTAAAGTGCAGCATCGTAATCTAGAACTGGACTCACAGGAGAGGTTCAAATCATAGAAAGTTATCGTGTCAGTCCTCTTTTACTTAAGTCGGCATTGTGCCTTTTGTATTAAATTCGGATGCAAACTCTGTGTTTCATCGTCAATAAGAAGGTCCAAGGGATACAGTAAACCTGAAGTGATGCATCGGAATCTAACACTGGACTCACAGAAGAGTTTCAAATCATAGAAAGTGAGAGTGTCAGTCCTCTTGTACTTAAGTCGCCATTGTGTTTTTTGTATTAAATTCGGATGCAATTTCTGTGTTACATCGTCAATAAGAAGGTCCTAGGGATACAGTAAACGTGTAGTGAAGCATCGGAATCTAAAACTGGACTCACAGGAGAGGTTCAAATCAGAGAAAGTTAGAGTGTCAGTCCTCTTGTACTTAAGTCGGCATTGTGCCTTTTGAATTAATTTCCGATGCAATTTCTGTGTTTCATCGTCAATAACAAAGTGCAAAGTATACAGTAAACCTGAAGTGAAGCTTCGGACTCTGAAACTAGACTCACAGGAGAGGTTCAAATCATTGAAAGTGAGAGTGTCAGTCCTCTTGTACTTAAGTCGCCATTGTGCCTTTTGTATTAAATTCGGATCCAATTTCTGTATCTCATCGTCAATAAGAAGGTCAAAGGGATACAGTAATCCTGAAGTGAAGCATCGGAATCTAAAACTGGACTCACAGGAGGGGTTCAAATCATAGAAAGTTAGAGTGTCATTACTCTTGTACTTAAGTCGGCATTGTGCCTTTTGGATTAAATTCGGATGCAAACTCTGTGTTTCATCGTCAATAAGAACGTCCAAGGGATACAGTAAACCTGAAGTGGAGCATCGGAATCTAAAACTGGACTCACAGGAGAGGTTCAAATCATAGATAGTGAGAGCGTCAGTCCTCTTGTACTTAAGTCGGCATTGTGCCATTTGTATTAAATTCGGGTGCAATTTCTGTGTTTCATCGTCAATAAGAAGGTCCAAGGGATACAGTAAACCTGAAGTGAAGCATCGGATTCTTAAACTGGACTCACAGGAGAGGTTCAAATCATAGAAAATTAGTGTGTCAGTCCTCTTGTACTGAAGTCGGCATTGTACCTTTTGTATTAAATTCGAATGCAAACTCTGTGTTTCATCGTCAATAAGAAGGTCCCAGGGATACAGTAAAATTAAAATGAAGCATCGGATTCTTAAACTGGACTCACAGGAGAGGTTCATATCATAGAAATTTAGTGTGTCAGTCCTCTTGTACTTAAGTCGGCATTGTACATTTTGTATTAAATTCGGATGCAAACTCTGTGTTTCATCGTCAATAAGAAGGTCCAAGGGATACAGTAAACGTAAAGTGCAGCATCGTAATCTAAAACTGGACTCACAGGAGAGGTTCAAATCATAGAAAGTTATAGTGTCAGTCCTCTTTTACTTAAGTCGGCATTGTGCCTTTTGTATTAAATTCGGATGCAAACTCTGTGTTTCATCGTCAATAAGAAGGTCCAAGGGATACAGTAAACCTGAAGTGAAGCATCGGAATCTAAAACTGGACTCACAGGAGAGGTTCAAATAATAGAAAGTTATAGTGTCAGTCCTCTTGTACTTAAGTCGGCATTGTGATTTTTGAATTTAATTCCGATGCAATTTCTGTGTTTCATTGTCAATAAGTAGGTCTAATTGATACAGTACAACTGAAGTTAAGCATCGGAATCTAAAACTGGACTCACAGGAGAGGTTCAAATCATAGAAAGTGTGAGTGTCAGTCCTCTTGTACTTAAGTCGGCATTGTGCCATTTGTATTAAATTTGGATACAATTTCTGTGTTTCATCGTCAATAAGAAGATCCAAGGTATACAGTAAACCTAAAGTGAAGCATCGGAATCTAAAACTGGACTCACAGGAGAGGTTCAAATCATGGAAAGTGAGGGTGTCAGTCCTCTTGTACTTAAGTCGGAATTGTGGCATTTGTATTAAATTCGGATGCAATTTCTGTGTTTCATCGTCAATAAGAAGGTCCAAGGGATACAGTAAACCTGAAGTGATGCATCGGAATCTAACACTGGACTCACAGAAGAGTTTCAAATCATAGAAAGTGAGAGTGTCAGTCCTCTTGTACTTAAGTCGCCATTGTGTTTTTTGTATTAAATTCGGATGCAATTTCTGTGTTACATCGTCAATAAGAAGGTCCTAGGGATACAGTAAACGTGTAGTGAAGCATCGGAATCTAAAACTGGACTCACAGGAGAGGTTCAAATCAGAGAAAGTTAGAGTGTCAGTCCTCTTGTACTTAAGTCGGCATTGAACCTTTTGTATTAAATTCGGATGCAAACACTGTGTTTCATCGTCAACAAGAAGGTCCAAGGGATACAGTAAACCTGAAGTGAAGCTTCGGAATCTAAAACTGGACTCACAGGAGAGGTTCTAATCATAGAAAGTGAGAGTGTCAGTCCTCTTGTAATTAAGTCGGCAATGTGCCTTTTGAATTTAATTCCGATGCAATTTCTGTGTTTCATCGTCAATAAGAAGGTCCAAGGGATACAGTAAACCTGAAGTGGAGCATCGGAATCTGAAACTGGACTCACAGGAAAGGTTCAAATCTTTGAAAGTGAGAGTGTCTGTCCTCTTGTACTTGAGTCGCCATTGTGCCTTTTGTATTAAATTCGGATCCAATTTCTGTGTTTCATCGTCAATAAGAAGGTCCAAGGGATACAGTAAACCTGAAGTGAAGCATCGAAATCTTAAACTGGGCTCACAGGTGGGGTTCAAATCATAGAAAGTTAGAGTGTCATTACCCTTGTACTTCAGTCGGCATTGTGCCTTTTGTATTAAATTCGGATGCAAACTCTGTGTTTCATCGTCAATAAGAAGGTGCAAGGTATACAGTAAACCTGGAGTGAAGCATCGTAATTTAAAACCGGACTCACAGGAGAGGTTCAAATCATAGAAAGTTAGAGTGTTTGTCCTCTTTTACTTAAGTCGGTAATGTGCCTTTTGTATTAATTTCCGATGCAATTTCTATGTTTCATCGTCAATAAGAAGATGCAAGGTATACAGTAAACCTGGAGTGAAGCATCGGAATTTAAAACCGGACTCACAGGAGAGGTTCAAAACATAGAAAGAGAGAGTGTCAGTCCTCTTGTACTTAAGTCGTCATTGTGCTATTTGTATTAAATTCGGATGCAATTCCTGTGTTTCAATGTCAATAAGAAGGTCCAAGGGATACAGTAAACCTGAAGTGAAACATCGGAATCTAAAACTGGACTCACAGGAGAGGTTCAAATCATAGAAAGAGAGAGTTTCAGTCCTCTTGTACTTAAGTCGCCATTGTGCCTATTGTATTAAATTCGGACGCAATTTCTGTGTTTCATCGTCATTAAGAAGGTCCAAGGGATACAGTAAACTTGAAGTGAAGCATTGGATTCTTAAACTGGACTCACAGGAGAGTTTCAAATCATAGAAAGTTAGTGTGTCAGTCCTCTTGTACTTAAGTCGCCATTGTACCTTTTGTATTAAATTCAGATGCAAACTCTGTGTTTCATCGTCAGTAAGAAGGTCCAATGGATACAGTAAACCTAAAGTGCAGCATCGTAATCTAGAACTGGACTCACAGGAGAGGTTCAAATGATAGAAAGTTATTGTGTCAGTCCTCTTTTACTTAAGTCGGCATTGTGCCTTTTGTATTTAATTCGGATGCAAACTCTGTGTTTCATCGTCAATAAGAAGCTCCAAGGGATACAGTAAACCTGAAGTGAAGCATCGGAATCTAAAACTGGACTCACAGGAGAGGTTCAAATCATAGAAAGTTATAGTGTCAGTCCTCTTGTACTTAAGTCGGCATTGTGATGTTTGAATTTAATTCCGATGCAATTTCTGTGTTTCATTGTCAATAAGTAGGTCTAATTGATACAGTATAAATGAAGTTAAGCATCGGAATCTAAAACTGGACTCACAGGAGAGGTTCAAATCATTGAAAGTTAGAGTGTCAGTCCTCTTGTACTTAAGTCGGCATTGTGCCTTTTGAATTAATTTCCGATGCAATTTCTGTGTTTCATCGTCAATAACAAGGTGCAAGGTATACAGTAAACCTGAAGTGAAGCTTCGGACTCTGAAACTAGACTCACAGGAGAGGTTCAAATCATTGAAAGTGAGAGTGTCAGTCCTCTTGTACTTAAGTCGCCATTATGCCTTTTGTATTAAATTCGGATCCAATTTCTGTATCTCATCGTCAATAAGAAGGTCCAAGGGATACAGTAATCCTGAAGTGAAGCATCGGAATCTAAAACTGGACTCACAGGAGGGGTTCAAATCATAGAAAGTTAGAGTGTCATTACTCTTGTACTTAAGTCGGCATTGTGCCTTTTGGATTAAATTCGGATGCAAACTCTGTGTTTCATCGTCAATAAGAACGTCCAAGGGATACAGTAAACCTGAAGTGGAGCATCGGAATCTAAAACTGGACTCACAGGAGAGGTTCAAATCATAGATAGTGAGAGCGTCAGTCCTCTTGTACTTAAGTCGGCATTGTGCCATTTGTATTAAATTCGGGTGCAATTTCTGTGTTTCATCGTCAATAAGAAGGTCCAAGGGATACAGTAAACCTGAAGTGAAGCATCGGATTCTTAAACTGGACTCACAGGAGAGGTTCAAATCATAGAAAATTAGTGTGTCAGTCCTCTTGTACTGAAGTCGGCATTGTACCTTTTGTATTAAATTCGAATGCAAACTCTGTGTTTCATCGTCAATAAGAAGGTCCCAGGGATACATTAAAATTAAAATGAAGCATCGGATTCTTAAACTGGACTCACAGGAGAGGTTCATATCATAGAAATTTAGTGTGTCAGTCCTCTTGTACTTAAGTCGGCATTGTACATTTTGTATTAAATTCGGATGCAAACTCTGTGTTTCATCGTCAATAAGAAGGTCCAAGGGATACAGTAAACGTAAAGTGCAGCATCGTAATCTAAAACTGGACTCACAGGAGAGGTTCAAATCATAGAAAGTTATAGTGTCAGTCCTCTTTTACTTAAGTCGGCATTGTGCCTTTTGTATTAAATTCGGATGCAAACTCTGTGTTTCATCGTCAATAAGAAGGTCCAAGGGATACAGTAAACCTGAAGTGAAGCATCGGAATCTAAAACTGGACTCACAGGAGAGGTTCAAATAATAGAAAGTTATAGTGTCAGTCCTCTTGTACTTAAGTCGGCATTGTGATTTTTGAATTTAATTCCGATGCAATTTCTGTGTTTCATTGTCAATAAGTAGGTCTAATTGATACAGTACAACTGAAGTTAAGCATCGGAATCTAAAACTGGACTCACAGGAGAGGTTCAAATCATAGAAAGTGTGAGTGTCAGTCCTCTTGTACTTAAGTCGGCATTGTGCCATTTGTATTAAATTTGGATACAATTTCTGTGTTTCATCGTCAATAAGAAGATCCAAGGTATACAGTAAACCTAAAGTGAAGCATCGGAATCTAAAACTGGACTCACAGGAGAGGTTCAAATCATGGAAAGTGAGGGTGTCAGTCCTCTTGTACTTAAGTCGGAATTGTGGCATTTGTATTAAATTCGGATGCAATTTCTGTGTTTCATCGTCAATAAGAAGGTCCAAGGGATACAGTAAACCTGAAGTGATGCATCGGAATCTAACACTGGACTCACAGAAGAGTTTCAAATCATAGAAAGTGAGAGTGTCAGTCCTCTTGTACTTAAGTCGCCATTGTGTTTTTTGTATTAAATTCGGATGCAATTTCTGTGTTACATCGTCAATAAGAAGGTCCTAGGGATACAGTAAACGTGTAGTGAAGCATCGGAATCTAAAACTGGACTCACAGGAGAGGTTCAAATCAGAGAAAGTTAGAGTGTCAGTCCTCTTGTACTTAAGTCGGCATTGAACCTTTTGTATTAAATTCGGATGCAAACACTGTGTTTCATCGTCAACAAGAAGGTCCAAGGGATATAGTAAACCTGAAGTGAAGCTTCGGAATCTAAAACTGGACTCACAGGAGAGGTTCTAATCATAGAAAGTGAGAGTGTCAGTCCTCTTGTAATTAAGTCGGCAATGTGCCTTTTGAATTTAATTCCGATGCAATTTCTGTGTTTCATCGTCAATAAGTAGGTCCAAGGGATACAGTAAACCTGAAGTGGAGCATCGGAATCTGAAACTGGACTCACAGGAAAGGTTCAAATCTTTGAAAGTGAGAGTGTCTGTCCTCTTGTACTTGAGTCGCCATTGTGCCTTTTGTATTAAATTCGGATCCAATTTCTGTGTTTCATCGTCAATAAGAAGGTCCAAGGGATACAGTAAACCTGAAGTGAAGCATCGAAATCTTAAACTGGGCTCACAGGTGGGGTTCAAATCATAGAAAGTTAGAGTGTCATTACTCTTGTACTTAAGTCGGCATTGTGCCTTTTGTATTAAATTCGGATGCAAACTCTGTGTTTCATCGTCAATAAGAAGGTGCAAGGTATACAGTAAACCTGGAGTGAAGCATCGTAATTTAAAACCGGACTCACAGGAGAGGTTCAAATCATAGAAAGTTAGAGTGTTTGTCCTCTTATACTTAAGTCGGTAATGTGCCTTTTGTATTAATTTCCGATGCAATTTCTATGTTTCATCGTCAATAAGAAGATGCAAGGTATACAGTAAACCTGGAGTGAAGCATCGGAATTTAAAACCGGACTCACAGGAGAGGTTCAAAACATAGAAAGAGAGAGTGTCAGTCCTCTTGTACTTAAGTCGTCATTGTGCTATTTGTATTAAATTCGGATGCAATTCCTGTGTTTCAATGTCAATAAGAAGGTCCAAGGGATACAGTAAACCTGAAGTGAAACATCGGAATCTAAAACTGGACTCACAGGAGAGGTTCAAATCATAGAAAGAGAGAGTTTCAGTCCTCTTGTACTTAAGTCGCCATTGTGCCTATTGTATTAAATTCGGACGCAATTTCTGTGTTTCATCGTCATTAAGAAGGTCCAAGGGATACAGTAAACTTGAAGTGAAGCATTGGATTCTTAAACTGGACTCACAGGAGAGTTTCAAATCATAGAAAGTTAGTGTGTCAGTCCTCTTGTACTTAAGTCGCCATTGTACCTTTTGTATTAAATTCAGATGCAAACTCTGTGTTTCATCGTCAGTAAGAAGGTCCAATGGATACAGTAAACCTAAAGTGCAGCATCGTAATCTAGAACTGGACTCACAGGAGAGGTTCAAATGATAGAAAGTTATCGTGTCAGTCCTCTTTTACTTAAGTCGGCATTGTGCCTTTTGTATTTAATTCGGATGCAAACTCTGTGTTTCATCGTCAATAAGAAGCTCCAAGGGATACAGTAAACCTGAAGTGAAGCATCGGAATCTAAAACTGGACTCACAGGAGAGGTTCAAATCATAGAAAGTTATAGTGTCAGTCCTCTTGTACTTAAGTCGGCATTGTGATGTTTGAATTTAATTCCGATGCAATTTCTGTGTTTCATTGTCAATAAGTAGGTCTAATTGATACAGTATAAATGAAGTTAAGCATCGGAATCTAAAACTGGACTCACAGGAGAGGTTCAAATCATTGAAAGTTAGAGTGTCAGTCCTCTTGTACTTAAGTCGGCATTGTGCCTTTTGAATTAATTTCCGATGCAATTTCTGTGTTTCATCGTCAATAACAAGGTGCAAGGTATACAGTAAACCTGAAGTGAAGCTTCGGACTCTGAAACTAGACTCACAGGAGAGGTTCAAATCATTGAAAGTGAGAGTGTCAGTCCTCTTGTACTTAAGTCGCCATTATGCCTTTTGTATTAAATTCGGATCCAATTTCTGTATCTCATCGTCAATAAGAAGGTCCAAGGGATACAGTAATCCTGAAGTGAAGCATCGGAATCTAAAACTGGACTCACAGGAGGGGTTCAAATCATAGAAAGTTAGAGTGTCATTACTCTTGTACTTAAGTCGGCATTGTGCCTTTTGGATTAAATTCGGATGCAAACTCTGTGTTTCATCGTCAATAAGAACGTAAAAGGGATACAGTAAACCTGAAGTGGAGCATCGGAATCTAAAACTGGACTCACAGGAGAGGTTCAAATCATAGATAGTGAGAGCGTCAGTCCTCTTGTACTTAAGTCGGCATTGTGCCATTTATATTAAATTCGGGTGCAATTTCTGTGTTTCATCGTCAATAAGAAGGTCCAAGGGATACAGTAAACCTGAAGTGAAGCATCGGATTCTTAAACTGGACTCACAGGAGTGGTTCAAATCATAGAAAATTAGTGTGTCAGTCCTCTTGTACTTAAGTCGGCATTGTACCTTTTGTATTAAATTCGAATGCAAACTCTGTGTTTCATCGTCAATAAGAAGGTCCAAGGGATACAGTAAACCTAAAATGAAGCATCGGATTCTTAAACTGGACTCACAGGAGAGGTTCAAATCATAGAAATTTAGTGTGTCAGTCCTCTTGTACTTAAGTCGGCATTGTACATTTTGTATTAAATTCGGATGCAAACTCTGTGTTTCATCGTCAATAAGAAGGTCCAAGGGATACAGTAAACCTAAAGTGCAGCATCGTAATCTAAAACTGGACTCACAGGAGAGGTTCAAATCATAGAAAGTTATAGTGTCAGTCCTCTTTTACTTAAGTCGGCATTGTGCCTTTTGTATTAAATTCGGATGCAAACTCTGTGTTTCATCGTCAATAAGAAGGTCCTAGGGATACAGTAAACCTGAAGTGAAGCATCGGAATCTAAAACTGGACTCACAGGAGAGGTTCAAATAATAGAAAGTTATAGTGTCAGTCCTCTTGTACTTAAGTCGGCATTATGATTTTTGAATTTAATTCCGATGCAATTTCTGTGTTTCATTGTCAATAAGTAGGTCTAATTGATACAGTACACCTGAGGTTAAGCATCGGAATCTAAAACTGGACTCACAGGAGAGGTTCAAATCATAGAAAGTGAGAGTGTCAGTCCCCTTTTACTTAAGTCGGCATTGTGAGTTTCGAATTTAATTCTGATGCAATTTCTGTGTTTCATCGTCAATAAGAAGGTCCAAGGGATACAGTAAACCTGAAGTGAAGCATCGGAATCTAAAACTGGACTCACAGGAGAGGTTCAAATCATAGAAAGTGCGAGTGTCAGTCCTCTTTTACTTAAGTTGGCATTGTGAGTTTCGAATTTAATTCCGATGCAATTTCTGTGTTTCATCGTCAATAACAAGGTGCAAGGTATACAGTAAACCTGAAGTGAAGCATCGGACTCTGAAACTGGACTCACAGGAGAGGTTCAAATCATTGAAAGTGAGAGTGTCAGTCCTCTTGTACTTAAGTCGCCATTGTGCCTTTTGTATTAAATTCGGATCCAATTTCTGTGTCTCATCGTCAATAAGAAGGTCCAAGGGATACAGTAATCCTGAAGTGAAGCATCGGAATCTAAAACTGGACTCACAGGAGGGGTTCAAATCATAGAAAGTTAGAGTGTCATTACTCTTGTACTTAAGTCGGCATTGTGCCTTTTGGATTAAATTCGGATGCAAACTCTGTGTTTCATCGTCAACAAGAACGTCCAAGGGATCCAGTAAACCTGAAGTGGAGCATCGGAATCTAAAACTGGACTCACAGGAGAGGTTCAAATCATAGATAGTGAGACCGTCAGTCCTCTTGTACTTAAGTCGGCATTGTGCCATTTGTATTAAATTCGGGTGCAATTTCTGTGTTTCGTCGTCAATAAGAAGGTCCAAGGGATACAGTAAACCTGAAGTGAAGCATCGGATTCTTAAACTGGACTCATAGGAGAGGTTCAAATCATAGAAAGTTAGTGTGTCAGTCCTCTTGTACTTAAGTCAGCATTGTACCTTTTGTATTAAATTCGGATGCAAACTCTGTGTTTCATCGTCAATAAGAAGGTCCGAGGGATACAGTAAACCTAAAATGAAGCATCGGATTCTTAAACTGGACTCACAGGAGAGGTTCAAATCATAGAAATTTAGTGTGTCAGTCCTCTTGTACTTAAGTCGGCATTGTAGCTTTTGTATTAAATTCGGATGCTAACTCTGTGTTTTATCGTCGATAAGAAGGTCCTAGGGATACAGTAAACCTGAAGTGAAGCATCGGAATCTAAAACTGGACTCACAGGAGAGGTTCAAATCATAGAAAGTGAGAGTGTCAGTCCTCTGGTACTTATGTCGGCATTGTGCCTTTTGAATTTAATTCCGATGCAATTTCTGTGTTTCATCGTCAATAAGAAGGTCCAAGGGATACAGTAAACCTGAGGTGAAGGATCGGAATCTAAAACTGGACTCACAGGAGAGGTTCTAATCATAGAAAGTGAAGGTATCAGTCCTCTTGTACTTAAGTCGGCATTGTGCCATTTGTATTAAATTCAGGTGCAATGTCAGCGTTTCATCGTCAATAAGAAGGTCCAAGGGATACAGTAAACCTGAAGTGGAGCATCCGAATCTAAAACTGGACTCACAGGAAATGTTCAAATGATAGAAACTGAGGGTGTCAGTCCTCTTGTACTTAAGTCGTCTTTGTGGCATTTGTATTACATTCGGATGCAAGTTCTGTGTTTCATCGTCAGTAAGACGGTCCAAGGGATACAGTAAATCTGAAGTGAAGCAACGGAATCTAATACTGGACTCACAGGAGAGGTTCAAATCAGAGAAAGTTAGAGTGTCACTCCTCTTGTACTTGAGTCGGTATTGTGCCTTTTGTAATAAATTCGGGTGGAATTTCTGTGCTTCATCGTCAATAAAAAAGTCCAAAGGATACAGTAACCTGAAGCGAGTATCGGAATCTAGAACTGCACTCACAGGAGAGGTTCAAATCATCGATAGTTGGAATGTCAGTCCTCCTGTACTTTAGTCGGCATTGTGCCGTTTGTATTAAATTCGGATGCAATTTCTGTGTTTCATCGTCAATAAGAAGGTGCAAGGTATACAGTAAACCTGAAGTGAAGCATCGGAATCTAAAACTGGACTCACAGGAGAGGTTCAAATCATAGAAAGTGAGAGTGTCGGTCTTCTTGTACTTAAGTCGGTATTGTACCTTTTGTATTAAATTCGGATCCGAACTCTGTGTTTCTTCGTCAGTAAGAAGGTCCAAGGGATACAGCAAACCGGAAGTGAAGCATCCGAATCTAAAACTGGACTCACAGAAGTGGTTCAAATCATAGAAAGTGAGAGTGTCAGTCCTGTTGTACTTAAGCCGGCATTGAGCATTTTGAATTTATTTCCGATGCAATTTCTGTGTTTCATCGTCAATAAGAAGGTCCAAGGGATACAGTAAACCTTAAGTGAAGCATCGGAACCTAAAACTGCACTCACTGGAGAGGTTTAAATCATAGAAAGTTAGAGTTTCAGTCCTCTTTTACTTAGGTCGGCATTGTGCATTTTGTATTAAATTCCGTTGCAATTTCTGTGTTTCATCGTCAATCAGAAGGTGCAAGGTATACAGTAAACCTGAAGTGAAACATCGGAATCTAAAACTGGACTCACAGGAGAGGTTCAAATCATAGAAAGTTAGAATGTCGGTCCTCTTGTACTTAAGTCGGCATTGTGCCTTTTGTATTAAATTCGGATCCAATTTCTGTGTTTCATCGTCAATAAGAAGGTCCAAGGGATACAGTAAACCTGAAGTGAAGCATCGGAATCTAAAACTGGACTCACAGGAGAGGTTCAAATCATAAAAAGTGAGAGTGTCAGTCCTCTTGTACTTAAGTCGCCATTGTGTTTTTTGTATTAAATTCGGATGCAATTTCTGTGTTACATCGTCAATAAGAAGGTCCTAGGGATACAGTAAACGTGTAGTGAAGCATCGGAATCTAAAACTGGACTCACAGGAGAGGTTCAAATCAGAGAAAGTTAGAGTGTCAGTCCTCTTGTACTTAAGTCGGCATTGAACCTTTTGTATTAAATTCGGATGCAAACACTGTGTTTCATCGTCAACAAGAAGGTCCAAAGGATACAGTAAACCTGAAGTGAAGCTTCGGAATCTAAAACTGGACTCACAGGAGAGGTTCTAATCATAGAAAGTGAGAGTGTCAGTCCTCTTGTAATTAAGTCGGCAATGTGCCTTTTGAATTTAATTCCGATGCAATTTCTGTGTTTCATCGTCAATAAGAAGGTCCAAGGGATACAGTAAACCTGAAGTGGAGCATCGGAATCTGAAACTGGACTCACAGGAAAGGTTCAAATCTTTGAAAGTGAGAGTGTCTGTCCTCTTGTACTTGAGTCGCCATTGTGCCTTTTGTATTAAATTCGGATCCAATTTCTGTGTTTCATCGTCAATAAGAAGGTCCAAGGGATACAGTAAACCTGAAGTGAAGCATCGAAATCTTAAACTGGGCTCACAGGTGGGGTTCAAATCATAGAAAGTTAGAGTGTCATTACTCTTGTACTTAAGTCGGCATTGTGCCTTTTGTATTAAATTCGGATGCAAACTCTGTGTTTCATCGTCAATAAGAAGGTGCAAGGTATACAGTAAACCTGGAGTGAAGCATCGTAATTTAAAACCGGACTCACAGGAGAGGTTCAAATCATAGAAAGTTAGAGTGTTTGTCCTCTTTTACTTAAGTCGGTAATGTGCCTTTTGTATTAATTTCCGATGCAATTTCTATGTTTCATCGTCAATAAGAAGATGCAAGGTATACAGTAAACCTGGAGTGAAGCATCGGAATTTAAAACCGGACTCACAGGAGAGGTTCAAAACATAGAAGGAGAGAGTGTCAGTCCTCTTGTACTTAAGTCGTCATTGTGCTATTTGTATTAAATTCGGATGCAATTCCTGTGTTTCAATGTCAATAAGAAGGTCCAAGGGATACAGTAAACCTGAAGTGAAACATCCGAATCTAAAACTGGACTCACAGGAGAGGTTCAAATCATAGAAAGAGAGAGTTTCAGTCCTCTTGTACTTAAGTCGCCATTGTGCCTATTGTATTAAATTCGGATGCAATTTCTGTGTTTCATCGTCATTAAGAAGGTCCAAGGGATACAGTAAACTTGAAGTGAAGCATTGGATTCTTAAACTGGACTCACAGGAGAGTTTCAAATCATAGAAAGTTAGTGTGTCAGTCCTCTTGTACTTAAGTCGCCATTGTACCTTTTGTATTAAATTCAGATGCAAACTCTGTGTTTCATCGTCAATAAGAAGGTCCAATGGATACAGTAAACCTAAAGTGCAGCATCGTAATCTAGAACTGGACTCACAGGAGAGGTTCAAATGATAGAAAGTTATCGTGTCAGTCCTCTTTTACTTAAGTCGGCATTGTGCCTTTTGTATTTAATTCGGATGCAAACTCTGTGTTTCATCGTCAATAAGAAGCTCCAAGGGATACAGTAAACCTGAAGTGAAGCATCGGAATCTAAAACTGGACTCACAGGAGAGGTTCAAATCATAGAAAGTTATAGTGTCAGTCCTCTTGTACTTAAGTCGGCATTGTGATTTTTGAATTTATATCCGATGCAATTTCTGTGTTTCATTGTCAATAAGTAGGTCTAATTGATACAGTATAAATGAAGTTAAGCATCGGAATCTAAAACTGGACTCACAGGAGAGGTTCAAATCATTGAAAGTTAGAGTGTCAGTCCTCTTGTACTTAAGTCGGCATTGTGCCTTTTGAATTAATTTCCGATGCAATTTCTGTGTTTCATCGTCAATAACAAGGTGCAAGGTATACAGTAAACCTGAAGTGAAGCTTCGGACTCTGAAACTAGACTCACAGGAGAGGTTCAAATCATTGAAAGTGAGAGTGTCAGTCCTCTTGTACTTAAGTCGCCATTGTGCCTTTTGTATTAAATTCGGATCCAATTTCTGTATCTCATCGTCAATAAGAAGGTCCAAGGGATACAGTAATCCTGAAGTGAAGCATCGGAATCTAAAACTGGACTCACAGGAGGGGTTCAAATCATAGAAAGTTAGAGTGTCATTACTCTTGTACTTAAGTCGGCATTGTGCCTTTTGGATTAAATTCGGATGCAAACTCTGTGTTTCATCGTTAATAAGAACGTAAAAGGGATACAGTAAACCTGAAGTGGAGCATCGGAATCTAAAACTGGACTCACAGGAGAGGTTCAAATCATAGATAGTGAGAGCGTCAGTCCTCTTGTACTTAAGTCGGCATTGTGCCATTTATATTAAATTCGGGTGCAATTTCTGTGTTTCATCGTCAATAAGAAGGTCCAAGGGATACAGTAAACCTGAAGTGAAGCATCGGATTCTTAAACTGGACTCACAGGAGTGGTTCAAATCATAGAAAATTAGTGTGTCAGTCCTCTTGTACTTAAGTCGGCATTGTACCTTTTGTATTAAATTCGAATGCAAACTCTGTGTTTCATCGTCAATAAGAAGGTCCAAGGGATACAGTAAACCTAAAATGAAGCATCGGATTCTTAAACTGGACTCACAGGAGAGGTTCAAATCATAGAAATTTAGTGTGTCAGTCCTCTTGTACTTAAGTCGGCATTGTACATTTTGTATTAAATTCGGATGCAAACTCTGTGTTTCATCGTCAATAAGAAGGTCCAAGGGATACAGTAAACCTAAAGTGCAGCATCGTAATCTAAAACTGGACTCACAGGAGAGGTTCAAATCATAGAAAGTTATAGTGTCAGTCCTCTTTTACTTAAGTCGGCATTGTGCCTTTTGTATTAAATTCGGATGCAAACTCTGTGTTTCATCGTCAATAAGAAGGTCCTAGGGATACAGTAAACCTGAAGTGAAGCATCGGAATCTAAAACTGGACTCACAGGAGAGGTTCAAATAATAGAAAGTGAGAGTGTCAGTCCCCTTTTACTTAAGTCGGCATTGTGAGTTTCGAATTTAATTCTGATGCAATTTCTGTGATTCATCGTCAATAAGAAGGTCCAAGGGATACAGTAAACCTGAAGTGAAGCATCGGAATCTAAAACTGGACTCACAGGAGAGGTTCAAATCATAGAAAGTGCGAGTGTCAGTCCTCTTTTACTTAAGTTGGCATTGTGAGTTTCGAATTTAATTCCGATGCAATTTCTGTGTTTCATCGTCAATAACAAGGTGCAAGGTATACAGTAAACCTGAAGTGAAGCATCGGACTCTGAAACTGGACTCACAGGAGAGGTTCAAATCATTGAAAGTGAGAGTGTCAGTCCTCTTGTACTTAAGTCGCCATTGTGCCTTTTGTATTAAATTCGGATCCAATTTCTGTGTCTCATCGTCAATAAGAAGGTCCAAGGGATACAGTAATCCTGAAGTGAAGCATCGGAATCTAAAACTGGACTCACAGGAGGGGTTCAAATCATAGAAAGTTAGAGTGTCATTACTCTTGTACTTAAGTCGGCATTGTGCCTTTTGGATTAAATTCGGATGCAAACTCTGTGTTTCATCGTCAACAAGAACGTCCAAGGGATCCAGTAAACCTGAAGTGGAGCATCGGAATCTAAAACTGGACTCACAGGAGAGGTTCAAATCATAGATAGTGAGACCGTCAGTCCTCTTGTACTTAAGTCGGCATTGTGCCATTTGTATTAAATTCGGGGGCAATTTCTGTGTTTCGTCGTCAATAAGAAGGTCCAAGGGATACAGTAAACCTGAAGTGAAGCATCGGATTCTTAAACTGGACTCATAGGAGAGGTTCAAATCATAGAAAGTTAGTGTGTCAGTCCTCTTGTACTTAAGTCAGCATTGTACCTTTTGTATTAAATTCGGATGCAAACTCTGTGTTTCATCGTCAATAAGAAGGTCCGAGGGATACAGTAAACCTAAAATGAAGCATCGGATTCTTAAACTGGACTCACAGGAGAGGTTCAAATCATAGAAATTTAGTGTGTCAGTCCTCTTGTACTTAAGTCGGCATTGTAGCTTTTGTATTAAATTCGGATGCTAACTCTGTGTTTCATCGTCGATAAGAAGGTCCTAGGGATACAGTAAACCTGAAGTGAAGCATCGGAATCTAAAACTGGACTCACAGGAGAGGTTCAAATCATAGAAAGTGAGAGTGTCAGTCCTCTGGTACTTATGTCGGCATTGTGCCTTTTGAATTTAATTCCGATGCAATTTCTGTGTTTCATCGTCAATAAGAAGGTCCAAAGGATACAGTAAACCTGAGGTGAAGGATCGGAATCTAAAACTGGACTCACAGGAGAGGTTCTAATCATAGAAAGTGAAGGTATCAGTCCTCTTGTACTTAAGTCGGCATTGTGCCATTTGTATTAAATTCAGGTGCAATGTCAGTGTTTCATCGTCAATAAGAAGGTCCAAGGGATACAGTAAACCTGAAGTGGAGCATCCGAATCTAAAACTGGACTCACAGGAAATGTTCAAATGATAGAAACTGAGGGTGTCAGTCCTCTTGTACTTAAGTCGTCTTTGTGGCATTTGTATTACATTCGGATGCAATTTCTGTGTTTCATCGTCAGTAAGACGGTCCAAGGGATACAGTAAATCTGAAGTGAAGCAACGGAATCTAATACTGGACTCACAGGAGAGGTTCAAATCAGAGAAAGTTAGAGTGTCACTCCTCTTGTACTTGAGTCGGTATTGTGCCTTTTGTAATAAATTCGGGTGGAATTTCTGTGCTTCATCGTCAATAAAAAAGTCCAAAGGATACAGTAACCTGAAGCGAGTATCGGAATCTAGAACTGCACTCACAGGAGAGGTTCAAATCATCGATAGTTGGAATGTCAGTCCTCCTGTACTTTAGTCGGCATTGTGCCGTTTGTATTAAATTCGGATGCAATTTCTGTGTTTCATCGTCAATAAGAAGGTGCAAGGTATACAGTAAACCTGAAGTAAAGCATCGGAATCTAAAACTGGACTCACAGGAGAGGTTCAAATCATAGAAAGTGAGAGTGTCGGTCTTCTTGTACTTAAGTCGGTATTGTACCTTTTGTATTAAATTCGGATCCGAACTCTGTGTTTCTTCGTCAGTAAGAAGGTCCAAGGGATACAGCAAACCGGAAGTGAAGCATCCGAATCTAAAACTGGACTCACAGAAGTGGTTCAAATCATAGAAAGTGAGAGTGTCAGTCCTGTTGTACTTAAGCCGGCATTGAGCATTTTGAATTTATTTCCGATGCAATTTCTGTGTTTCATCGACAATAAGAAGGTGCAAGGTATACAGTAAACCTGAAGTGAAGCATCGGAATCTAAAACTGGACTCACAGGAGAGGTTCAAAACATAGAAAGTGAGAGTGTCGGTCTTCTTGTACTTAAGTCGGTATTGTACCTTTTGTATTAAATTCGGATCCAAACTCTGTGTTTCTTCGTCAGTAAGAAGGTTCAAGGGATACAGTAAACATGAAGTGAAGCATCGGAATCTAAAACTGGACTCACTGGAGAGATTCATATCATAGAAAGTTAAAGTGTCACTCCTCTTGTACTTAAGTCGGTATTGTGCCTTTTGTATTAAATTCGGAAGCAATTTCTGTGTTTCATCGTCAATAAGAAGGTCCAAGGGATACAGTAAACCTTAAGTGAAGCATCGGAACCTAAAACTGCACTCACTGGAGAGGTTTAAATCATAGAAAGTTAGAGTTTCAGTCCTCTTTTACTTAGGTCGGCATTGTGCATTTTGTATTAAATTCCGTTGCAATTTCTGTGTTTCATCGTCAATCAGAAGGTGCAAGGTATACAGTAAACCTGAAGTGAAACATCGGAATCTAAAACTGGACTCACAGGAGAGGTTCAAATCATAAAAAGTGAGAGTGTCAGTTCTCTTGGACTTAAGTCGCCATTGTGAATTTTGTATTAAATTCCGTTGCAATTTCTGTGTTTCATCGTCAATCAGAAGGTGCAAGGTATACAGTAAACCTGAAGTGAAACATCGGAATCTAAAACTGGACTCACAGGAGAGGTTCAAAACATAGAAAGTGAGAGTGTCGGTCTTCTTGTACTTAAGTCGGTATTGTACCTTTTGTATTAAATTCGGATCCAAACTCTGTGTTTCTTCGTCAGTAAGAAGGTTCAAGGGATACAGTAAACATGAAGTGAAGCATCGGAATCTAAAACTGGACTCACTGGAGAGATTCAAATCATAGAAAGTTAGAATGTCGGTCCTCTTGTACTTAAGTCGGCATTGTGCCTTTTGTATTAAATTCGGATCCAATTTCTGTGTTTCATCGTCAATAAGAAGGTCCAAGGGATACAGTAAACCTGAAGTGAAGCATCGGAATCTAAAACTGGACTCACAGGAGAGGTTCAAATCATAAAAAGTGAGAGTGTCAGTTCTCTTGGACTTAAGTCGCCATTGTGAATTTTGTATTAATTTCG
Organism: Schistocerca americana; assembly: GCF_021461395.2. Lineage (NCBI taxonomy): Eukaryota > Metazoa > Arthropoda > Insecta > Orthoptera > Acrididae > Schistocerca > Schistocerca americana. The sequence continues at coordinate 2,046,533 of NC_060129.1, read as the reverse complement.
GAAACAATTTCTGTGTTTCATCGTCAATAAGATGGTCCAAGGGATACAGTAAACCTGAAGTGAAGCATCGGATTCTTAAACTGGACTCACAGGAGAGGTTCAAATCATAGAAAGTTAGTGTGTCAGTCTTCTTCTACTTAAGTCGGCATTGTACCTTTTGTATTAAATTTGGATGCAAAATCTGTGTTTCATCGTCAATAAGAAGGACCAAGGAATACAGTAAACCTAAAGTGCAGCATAGTAATCTAAAACTGGACTCACAGGAGAGGTTCAAATCATAGAAAGTTATAGTGTCAGTCCTCTTTTACTTAAGTCGGCATTGTGCCTTTTGTATTAAATTCGGATGCAAACTCTGTGTTTCATCGTCAATAAGAAGGTCCAAGGGATACAGTAAACCTGGAGTGAAGCATGGGAATCTAAAACTGGACTCACAGGACAGGTTCAAATCATAAAAAGTTATAGTGTCAGTCATCTTGTACTTAAGTCGGCACTGTGATTATTGACTTTAATTCCGATGCAATTTCTGTGCTTCATTGTCAATAAGTAGGTGTATGTGATACAGTAAACCTGAAGTTAAGCATCGGAATCTAAAACTGGCCTCACAGGAGAGGTTCAAATCATAGAAAGTGAGAGTGTGAGTCCTCTTTTACTTAAGTCGGCATTGTGTGTTTCGAATATAATTCCGATGCAATTTCTGTGTTTCATCGTCAATAAGAAGGTCCAAGGGATACAGTAAACCTGAAGTGAAGCATCGGAATCTGAAACTGGACTCACAGGAAAGGTTCAAATCATAGAAAGTGCGAGTGTCAGTCCTCTTTTACTTAAGTCGGCATTGTGAGTTTCGAATTTAATTCCGATGCAATTTCTGTGTTTCATCGTCAATAAGAAGGTCCAAGGGATACAGTAAACGTGAAGTAAAGCATCGGAATCTAAAACTGGACTCACAGGAGAGGTTCAAATCATAGAAAGTTATAGTGTCAGTCCTCTTGTACTTAAGTCGGCATTGTGCCTTTTGAATTTAATTCCGATGCAATTTCTGTGTTTCATCGTCAATAACAAGGTGCAAGGTATACAGTGAACCTGAAGTGAAGCATCGGAATCTAAAACTGGACTCACAGGAGGGGTTCAAATCATAGAAAGTTAGAGTGTCATTACTCTTGTACTTATGTCGGCATTGTAACTTTTGTATTAAATTCGGATGCAAACTCTGTGTTTCATCGTCAACAAGAATGTCCAAGGGATACAGTAAACCTGAAGTGAAGCATCCGAATCTAAAACTGGACTAACAGGAAATCTTCAAATCCTAGAAAGTGAGGGCGCCAGTCCTCTTGTACTTAAGTCGGCTTTGTGGCATTTGTATTAAATTCGGATGCAATTTCTGTGTTTCATCGTCAATAAGAATGTCCAAGGGATACAGTATATCTGAAGTGAAGCATCGGAATCTAAAACTGGACTCACAGGAGAGGTTCAAATCATAGAAAGTTAGAGTGTCACTCCTCTTGTACTTGAGTCGGTATTGTGCCTTTTGTATTAAATTCGGGTGCAATTTCTGTGTTTCATCGTCAATAAAAAGGTCCAAGGGATACAGTAACCTGAAGCGAGCATCGGAATCTAGAACTGTACTCAAAGGAGAGGTTCAAATCATAAATATTTAGAATGTCAGTCCTCCTATACTTTAGTCGGCATTGTGCCTTTTGTATTAAATTCGGATTCAATTTCTGTGTTTCATCGTCAATAAGAAGGTGCAAGTTATACAGTAAACCTGAAGTGAAGCATCGGAATCTAAAACTGGGCTGACAGGAGAGATTCGAATCATAGAGAGTGAGAGTGTCAGTCCTCTTGCAATTAAGTCGGCATTGTGGCATTTGTATTATATTCGGGTGCAATTTCTGTGTTTCATCGTCAATAAGAAGGTCCAAGGGATACAGTAAACCTGAAGTGAAGCATCGGAATCTAAAACTGGACTCACAGGATAGGTTCAAATCATAGAAAGTGAGAGTGTCGGTCCTCTTGTACTTAAGTCGGCATTGTACTTTTGTATTAAATTCGGTTGCAAACTCTGTGTTTCTTCGTCAGGAAGAAGGTACAAGGGATACAGCAAACCTGAAGTGAAGCATCCGAATCTAAAACTGGACTCACAGGAGTGGTTCAAATCATAGATAGTGACAGTGTCAGTCCTGTTGTACTTAAGCCAGCATTGAGCATTTTGAATTTATTTCCGATGCAATTTCTGTGTTTCATCGACAATAAGAAGGTGCAAGGTATACAGTAAACCTGAAGTGAAGCATAGGAATCTAAAACTGGACTCATAGGAGAGGTTCAAATAATAGAAAGTGAGAGTGTCACTCCTCTTCTACTTAGGTCGGCATTGTGCCTTTTGAATTACATTCTGATGCAATTTCTGTGTTTCATCGACAATAAGTAGTTCCAAGGGATACAGTAAACATGAAGTGAAGCATCGGAATCTAAAACTGGACTCACAGGAGAGATTCATGTCATAGAAAGTTAAAGTGTCACTCCCCTTGTACTTAAGTCGGTATTGTGCCTTTTGTATTAAATTCGGATCCAATTTCTGTGTTTCATCGTCAATAACAAGGTCCAAGGGTTACAGTAAACCTTAAGTGAAGCATCGGAATCTAAAACTGGACTCACTGGAGAGGTTTAAATCATAGAAAGTTAGAGTGTCAGTCCTCTTTTACTTAGGTCGGCATTGTGCACTTTGTATTAAATTCCGTTGCAATTTCTGTGTTTCATCGTCAATCAGAAGGTGCAAGGTATACAGTAAACCTGAAGTGAGGCATCGAAATATAAAACTGGACTCACAGGAGAGGTACAAATCATAGAAAGTTAGAATGTCAGTCCTCTTGTACTTAAGTCGGCATTGTGCCTTTTGTATTAAATTCGGATCCAATTTCTGTGTTTCATCGTCAATAAGAAGGTCCAAGGGATACAGTAAACCTGAAGTGAAGCATCGGAATCTAAAACTGGACTCACAGGAGGGGTTTAAATCATAGAAAGTTAGAGTGTCAGTCCTCTTGTACTTATTTCGGCATTGTGCCGTTTGTATTAAATTCGGATGCAAACTCTGTGTTTCATCGTCAATAAGAAGGTCCAAGGGATACAGTAAACCTGAAGTGAAGCATCGGAATCTAAAACTGGACTCACAGGAGAGGTTCAAATCATAGAAAGTGAGAGTGTCAGTCCTCATGTACTTAAGTCGGCATTGTAACTTTTGTATTAAATTCGGATGCAAACTCTGTGTTTCATCGTCAATAAGAAGGTCCAAGGGATACAGTAAACCTAAAGTGCAGCATCGCAATCTAAAACTGGACTCACAGGAGAGGTTTAAATCATAGAAAGTTATAGTGACAGTCCTCTTTTACTTAAGTCAGCATTGTGCCTTTTGTATTAAATTCGGATGCAAACTCTGTGTTTCATCGTCAATAAGAAGGTCCAAGGGATAGAGTAAACCTGAAGTGAAGCATCGGAATCTAAAACTGGACTCACAGGAGAGGTTCAAATCATAGAAAGTGAGAGTGTCAGTCCTCTTTTACTTAAGTCATCATTGTTAGTTTGGAATTTAATTCCGATGCAATTTCTGTGTTTCATCGTCAATAAGAAGGTCCAAGGGATACAGTAAACCTGAAGTGAAGCATCGGAATCTAAAACTGGACTCACAGGAGAGGTTCAAATCATAGAAAGTGCGAGTGTCAGTCCTATTTTACTTAAATCGGCATTGTGAGTTTCGAATTTAATTCCGATGCAATTTCTGTGTTTCATCGCCAATAAGAAGGTCCAAGGGATACAGTAAACCTGAAGTGAAGCATCGGAATCTAAAACTGGACTCACCGGAGAGGTTCAAATCATAGAAAGTGAGAGTAACAGTCCACTTGTACTTGAGTCGGCATTGTGCCTTTTGAATTTAATTCCGATGCAATTTCTGTGTTTCATCGTCAATAACAAGGTGCAAGGTATACAGTAAACCTGAAGTGAACCATCGAAATCTGAAACTGGACTCACAGGAGAGGTTCAAATCATTGATAGTGAGAGTGTCAGTCCTCTTGTACTTAAGTCGCCATTGTGCCTTTTGTATTAAATTCGGATCCAATTTCTGTGTCTCATCGTCAATAAGAGGGCCAAGGGATACAGTAAACCTGAAGTGAAGCATCGGAATCTAAAACTGGACTCACAGGAGAGGTTCAAATCATAGAGAGTGAGAGTGTCGGTCCTCTTGTACTTAAGAAGACATTGTGCCATTTGTATTGAATTCGGATGCAATTTCTGTGTTTCATCGTCAATAAGAAGGTCCAAGGGATACAGAAAACCTGAAGTGAAGCATCGGAATCGAAAACTGGACTCACAGGAGAGGTTCAAATCATAGAAAGTTAGAGTGTTTGTCCTCTTTTACTTAAGTTGGCATTGTGCCTTTTGTATTAAATTCCGATGCAAATTCTATGTTCATCATCAACAAGAAGGTGCAAGGTATACAGTAAACCTGGAGTGAAGCATCGGAATTTAAAACCGGACTATCAGGAGAGGTTCAAATCATAGAAAGAGAGAGTGTCAGTCCTCTTGTACTTAAGTCGGCATTGTGCCTTTTGTATTAAATTCGGACGCAATTTATGTGTTTTATCGTCAATAAGAAGGTCCATGGGAAACAGTAAACCTGAAGTGAAGCATCAGAATCTAAAACCGGACTCACAGGAGAGGTTCAAATCATAGAAAGTTAGTGTGTCAGTCCTCTTGTACTTAAGTCGGCATTGTACCTTTTGTATTAAATTTGGATGCAAACTCTGTGTTTCGTCGTCAATAAAATGGTCCAAGGGATACAGTAAACCTTAAGTGAAGCATCGGAATCTAAAACTGGACACACTGGAGAGGTTCAAATCATAGAAAGTTAGAGTGTCAGTCCTCTTTTACTTAGGTCGGCATTGTGCCTTTTGTATTAAATTTCGATGCAATTTCTGTGTTTCATCGTCAATCAGAAGGTGCAAGGTATACAGTAAACCTGAATTGAAGCATCAGAATCTAAAACTGGACTCACAGGAGAGGTTCAAATCATAGAAAGTTAGAGTGTTTGTCCTCTTTTACTTAAGTTGGCATTGTGCCATTTGTATTACATTCGGATGCAATATCTGTGTTTCATCGTCAATAAGAAAGTCCAAGGGATACAGTAAACCTGCGGTGAAGCATCGGAATCTAAAACTGGACTCACAGGAGAGGTTCAAATCATAGAAAGTTAGAATGTCAGTCCTCTTGTACTTAAGTCGGCATTGTGCCTTTTGTATTAAATTCGGATGCAATTTCTGTGTTTCATCGTCAATAAGAAGGTGCAAGGTATACAGTAAACCTGAAGTGAAGCATCAGAATCTTATACTGGACTCACAGGAGAGGTTCAAATTATAGAAAGTTAGAGTGTCAGTCCTCTTATACTTAAGTCGGCATTGTGCCATTTGTATTAAATTCGGATAAAATTTCTGTATTTCATCGTCAATAAGATGGTCAAAGGTATACAGTAAACCTGAAGTGAAGCATCGGAATCTAAGACTGGACTCACAGGAGAGATTCATATCATAGAAAGTTAAAGTGTCACTCCTCTTGCACTTAAGTCGGTATTGTGCCTTTTGTATTAAATTCGGATCCAATTTCTGTGTTTCATCGTCAATAAGAAGGTCCAAGGGTTACAGTAAAACTTAAGTGAAGCATCGGAATCTAAAACTGGACTCACTGGAGAGGTTTAAATCATAGAAAGTTAGAGTGTCAGTCCTCTTTTACTTAGGTCGGCATTGTGCATTTTGTATTAAATTCCGTTGCAATTTCTGTGTTTCATCGTCAATCAGAAGGTGCAAGGTATACAGTAAACCTGGAGTGAAGCATCGGAATCTAAAACTGGACTCACAGGAGAGGTACAAATCATAGAAAGTTAGAATGTCAGTCCTCTTGTACTTAAGTCGGCATTGTGCCTTTTGTATTAAATTCGGATCCAATTTCTGTGTTTCATCGTCAATAAGAAGGTCCAAGGGATACAGTAAACCTGACGTGAAGCATCGGAATCTAAAACTGGACTCACAGGAGGGGTTCAAATCATAGAAAGTTAGAGTGTCAGTCCTCTTGTACTTATTTCGGCATTGTGCCGTTTGTATTAAATTCGGATGCAAACTCTGTGTTTCATCGTCAATAAGAAGGTCCAAGGGATACTGTAAACCTGAAGTGAAGCATCGGATTCTAAAACTGGACTCACAGGAGAGGTTCAAATCATAGAAAGTGAGAGTGTCAGTCCTCATGTACTTAAGTCCGCATTGTAACTTTTGTATTAAATTTGGATGCAAACTCTGTGTTTCATCGTTAATAAGAAGGTCCAAGGGATACAGTAAACCTAAAGTGCAGCATCGTAATCTAAAACTGGACTCACAGGAGAGGTTTAAATCATAGAAAGTTATAGTGTCAGTCCTCTTTTCCTTAAGTCGGCATTGTGCCTTTTGTATTATATTCGGATGCAAACACTGTGTTTCATCGTCAATAAGAAGGTCCAAGGGATAGAGTAAACCTGAAGTGAAGCATTGGAATCTAAAACTGGACTCACAGGAGAGGTTCAAATCATAGAAAGTGAGAGTGTCAGTCCTCTTTTACTTAAGTCATCATTGTGAGTTTGGAATTTAATTCCGATGCAATTTCTGTGTTTCATCGTCAATAAGAAGGTCCAAGGGATACAGTAAACCTGAAGTGAAGCATCGGAATCTAAAACTGGACTCACAGGAGAGGTTCAAATCATAGAAAGTGCGAGTGTCAGTCCTATTTTACTTAAATCGGCATTGTGAGTTTCGAATTTAATTCCGATGCAATTTCTGTGTTTCATCGTCAATAAGAAGGTCCAAGGGATACAGTAAACCTGAAGTGAAGCATCGGAATCTAAAACTGGACTGACAGGAGAGGTTCAAATCATAGAAAGTGAGAGTGTCAGTCCACTTGTACTTGAGTCGGCATTGTGCCTTTTGTATTAAATTCGGATCCAATTTCTGTGTCTCATCGTCAATAAGAAGGTCTAAGGGATACAGTAAACCTGGAGTGAAGCATCGGAATCTAAAACTGGACTCACAGGAGAGGTTCAAATCATAGAAAGTGACAGTGTCAGCCCTCTTGTAGTTAAGTCGGCATTGTGCCTTTTGAATTTAATTCCGATGCTATTTCTGTGTTTCATCGTCAATAAGAAGTTGCAAGGTATACAGTAAACCTGAAGTGAAACATCGGAATCTGAAACTGGACTCACAGGAGAGGTTCAAATCATTGAAAGTGAGAGTGTCAGTCCTCTTGTACTTAAGTCGCCATTGTGCCTTTTGGATTAAATTCGGATCCAATTTCTGTGTTTCGTCGTCAATAACGAGGTTCAAGGGATACAGTAAACCTGAAGTGAAGCATCGGAATCTAAAACTGGACTCACAGGAGGGGCTCAAATCATAGAAAGTTAGAGTGTCAGTCCTCTTGTACTTAAGTCGGCATTGAGCCTTTTGTATTAAATTCGGATGCAAACTCTGTGTTTCATCGTCAATAAGAAGGTCCAAGGGATACAGTAAACCTGAAGTGAAGCATCGGAATCTATAACTGGACTCACAGGAGAGGTTCAAATCATAGAAAGTGAGAGTGTCAGTCCTCTTGTACTTAAGTCGGCATCGTGCCATTTGTATTATATTCGGGTGAAATTTCTGTGTTTCATCATCAATAAGAAGGTCCAAGGGATACAGTAAACCTGAAGTGAAGCATCGAAATCGAAAACTGGACTCACAGGAAGGTTCAAATCATAGAAAGTGACAGTGTCAGTCCTCTTGTAGTTAAGTCGGCATTGTGGCAATTGTATTAAATTCGGATGCAATTTCTGTGTTTCATCGTCAATAAGAAGTTCCAAGAGATATAGTAAACTTGAAGTGATGCATCGGAATCTAAAACTGGACTCACAGGAGAGGTTCAAATCATAGAGAGTGAAAGTGTTGGTCCTCTTGTACTTAAGTTGACATTGTGCCATTTGTATTAAAATCGGATACAATTTATGTGTTTCATCGTCAATAAGAATGTCCAAGGGACACAGTAAACCTGAAGAGAAGCATCGGAATCTAAAACTGGACTCACAGGAGAGGTTCAAATCATAGAAAGTGAGAGTGTCAGTCCTCTTTTACTTAAGTCGGCATTGGGCGTTTTGAATTAAATTCCGATGCAATTTCTGTGTTTCATCTTCAATAAGAAGGTCCAAGGGATACAGTAAACCTGAAGTGAAACATCGGAATCTAAAACTGGACTCTTAGGAGAGGTTCAAATCATAGAAAGTGAGAGTGTCAGTCCTCTTGTACTTTAGTCGGCATTGTGTCATTTGTATTAAATTCGGGTGCAATTTCTGTGTTTCATCGTCAATAAGAAGGTCCAAGGGATACAGTAAACCTGAAGTGAAGCATCGGAATCTAAAACTGGACTCACAGGAAAGGTTCAAATCATAGAAAGTGAGAGTGTCACTCCTCTTGCACTTGAGTCGGTATTGTGCTTTTGTATTAAATTGGGGAGCAATTTCTGTGTTTCATCGTCAATAAGAATGTCCAAGGGATACAGTAGACCTGAAGTGAAGCGTCGGAATCTAAAACTGGATTCACAGGAGAGGTTCAAATCATAGAAAGTGAGAGTGTCAGTCCCCTTTTACTTAAGTCAGCATTGTGCGTTTTGAATTTAATTCCGATGCAATTTCTGTGTTTCATCTTCAATAGGAAGGTCCAAGGGATACAATAAACCTGAAGTGATGCATCGGAATCTACAACTGGACTTAAAGGAGAGGTTCAAATCATAGAAACTTAGAGTGTCACTCCTCTTGTACTTGAGTCGGTATAGTGCTTTTGTATTAAATTGGGGAGCAATTTCTGTGTTTCATCGTCAATAAGAATGTCCAAGGGATACAGTAGACCTGAAGTGAAGCGTCGGAATCTAAAACTGGATTCACAGGAGAGGTTCAAATCTTAGAAAGTTAGAATGTCAGTCCTCTTGTACTTAAGTCGGCATTGTGCCTTTTGTATTAAATTCGGATGCAATTTCTGTGTCTCATCGTCAATAAGAAGGAGCAAGGTATACAGTAAACCTGAAGTGAAGCATCGGAATCTAAAACTGGACTCACAGGAGAGGTTCAAATCATAGAAAATGAGAGTGTCAGTCCTCTTGTATTTAAGTTGGCATTGTGGCATTTGTATTTAATTAGGATGGAATTTCTGTGTTTCTTCGTCAATAAGAAGGTCCATGGGATACAGTAAACCAGACGTGAAGCATCGGAAACTAAAACTGGACTCACAGGAGAGGTTAAATCATAGAAAGTTAGAATGTCAGTCCTCTTGTACTTAAGTCGGCATTGTGGCTTTTGTATTAAATTCGGATGCAATTTCTGTGTTTCATCGTCAATAAGAAGGTGTAAGGTATATTGTATACCTGAAGTGAAGCATCGGAATCTAAAACTGGACTCACAGGAGAGGTTCAAATCATAGAAAGTGAGAGTGTCAGTCCTCTTGTACGTAAGTCGACATTGTGCCATTTGTATTAAATTCGGATGCAATTTCTGTGTTTCATCGTCAATAAAAAGGTCCAAGGGATACAGTAAACCTGAAGTGAAGCATCGGGATCTAAAACTGGACTCATAGGAGAGGTTCACATCATAGAAACTGAGAGTGTCAGTAGTCTTGTACTTAAGTCGCCATTGTGCCTTTTGTATTAAATTCGGATGCGATTTCTGTGTTTCATCGTCAATAAGAAGGTTCAAGGGATACAGTAAACCTTAAGTGAAGCTTCGGAATCTCAAACTGGACTCACAGGAGAGGTTCAAATCATAGAAAGTGAGAGTGTCTGTCCTCTTCTACTTAGGTCGGCATTGTGCCTTTTGAATTAAATTCCGATGCAATTTCTGTGTTTCATCGTCAATAAGAAGGTCCAAAGGATATAGTAAACCTGAAGTGAAGCATCGGAACCTAAAACTGAACTCACAGGAGAGATTCAAATCATAGAAAGCTAGAGTGTCACTACTCTTGTACTTAAGTCCGTATTGTGCCTTTTGTATTAAATTCGGATGCAATTTCTGTGTTTCATCGTCAATAAGAAGGTCCAAGGGATACAGTAAACCTTAAGTAAAGCATCGGAATCTAAAACTGGACTCACAGGAGAGGTTCAAATCATAGAAAGTTAGAGTGTCAGTCCTCTTGTACTTAAGTCGGCATTGTGCCTTTTGTATTAATTTTGGATGCAAACTCTGTGTTTCATCGTCAATAAGAAGGTCCAAGGGATACAGTAAACCTGAAGTGAAGCACCGGAATCTAAAACTGGACTCACAGGAGAGGTTCAAATCATAGAAAGTTAGAGTGTCAATCCTCTTGTACTTAACTCTGCATTGTGATTTTTGAATTTAATTCCGATGCAATTTCTGTGTTTCATCGTCAATAAGAAGGTCCAAGGGATACAGTAAACCTGGAATGAAGCATTGGAATCTAAGACTGGACTCACAGGAGAGGTTCAAATCATAGAGAATGAGAGTGTCAGTCCTCTGATACTTAAGTCGGCATTGTGCGTTTTGAATTTAATTCTGATGCAAATTCTGTGTTTCATCGTCAATAAGAAGGTCCAAGGGATACAGTAAACCTTAAGTGAAGCATCGGAATCTAAAACTGGACTCGCAGGAGAGGTTCAAATAATAGAATGTTAGAGTGTCAGTCCTCTTTTACTTAAGTCGGCATTGTGATTTTTGTATTAAATTCGGATGCAATATCTGTGTTTCATCGTCAATAAGAAGGTCCAAGGGATACAGTAAACCTGAAGTGAAGCATCGGAAACTAAAACTGGACCCACAGGAGAGGTTCAAATCATAGAAAGTTTGAATGTCAGTCCTCTTGTACTTAAGTCGGCATTGTGCCTTTTGTATTAAATTCGGATGCAATTTCTGTGTTTCATCGTCAATAAGAAGGTCCAAGGTATACTGTAAACCTGAAGTGAAGCATCGGAATCTAAAACTGGACTCACAGGAGCGGTTCAAATCATAGAAAGTGAGAGTATCAGACCTCTTGTACGTAAGTCGACATTGTGCCATTTGTATTAAATTCGGATGCAATTTCTGTGTTTCATCGTCAATAAGAAGGTCCAAGGGATACAGTAAACCTGAAGTGAAGCATCGGAATCTAAAAGTGGACTCACAGGAGAGGTTCAAATTATAGAAAGTTAGAGTGTTAGTCCTCTTTTATTTAAGTCGGCACTGTGGCTTTTGCATTAAATTCCGATGCAAATTCTATGTTTCACCGTCAATAAGAAGGTGCAAGGTATACAGTAAACCTGAATTGAAGCATCGGAATTTAAAACCGGACTCACAGGAGAGGTCCAAATCATAGAAAGAGAGAGTGTCAGTCCTCTTGTACTTAAGTTGGCATTGTGCCATTTGTATTAAATTCGGATGCAATTCCTGTGCTTCATAGTCAATAAGAAGGTCCAAGGAATACAGTAAACCTGAAGTGAAGCATCGTGATCTATAACTGGACTCATAGGAGAGGTTCAAATCATAGAAAGTGAGAGTGGCAGTCCTCTTGTAGTTAAGTCGGTATTGTGCATTTTGAATTTAATTCCGATGCAATTTCTGTGTTTCATCGTCAATAACAAGGTGCAAGGTACGCAGTAAACCTGAAGTGAAGTATCGGAATCTGAAACTGGACTCACAGGAGAGTTTCACATCATAGAAAGTGAGAGTGTCAGTAGTCTTGTACTTAAGTCGCCATTGTGCCTTTTGTATTAAATTCGGATGCAATTTCTTTGTTTCATCGTCAATAAGAAGGTCCAAGGGATACAGTAAACCTGAAGTGAAGATTCGGAATCTCAAACTGGACTCACAGGAGAGGTTCAAATCATAGAATGTTAGAGTGTCAGTCCTTTTGTACTTAAGTCGGCATTGTGACTTTTGTATTAAATTCGGATGCAAACTCTGTGTTTCATCGTCAATTAGAAGGTCCAAGGGTTAAAGTAAACCTGAAGTGATGCATCGGAATCTGAAACTGGACTCACAGGAGAGGTTCAAATCATAGAAAGTTAGAGTGTCAGTCCTCTATTACTTAAGTCGGCATTGTGCCATTTGTATTAAATTCGGGTGCAATTTCTGTGTTTCATCGTCAATAAGAAGGTCCAAGGGATACAGTAAACCTGAAGTGAAGCATCGGAATCTAAGACTGGACTCACAGGAGAGGTTCAAATCATAGAAAGTGAGAGTGTCTGTCCTCTTCTACTTAGGTCGGCATTGTGCCTTTTGAATTTAATTCCGATGCAATTTCTGTGTTTCATCGTCAATAAGAAGGTCCAAAGGATATAGTAAACCTGAAGTGAAGCATCGGAATCTAAAACTGAACTCACAGGAGAGATTCAAATCATAGAAAGCTAGAGTGTCACTCCTCTTGTACTTAAGTCGGTATTGTGCCTTTTGTATTAAATTCGGATGCAATTTCTGTGTTTCATCGTCAGTAAGAAGGACCAAGGGATACAGTAAACCTTAAGTAATGCATCGGAATCTAAAACTGGACTCACAGGAGAGGTTCAAATCATAGAAAGTTAGAGTGTCAGTCCTCTTGTACTTAAGTCGGCATTGTGCCTTTTGTATTAATTTTGGATGCAAACTCTGTGTTTCATCGTCAATAAGAAGGTCCAAGGGATACAGTAAACCTGGAATGAAGCATTGGAATCTAAGACTGGACTCACAGGAGAGGTTCAAATCATAGAGAATGAGAGTGTCAGCCCTCTTTTACTTAAGTCGGCATTGTGCGTTTTGAATTTAATTCTGATGCAAATTCTGTGTTTCATCGTCAATAAGAAGGTCCAAGGGATACAGTAAACCTTAAGTGAAGCATCGGAATCTAAAACTGGACTCGCAGGAGAGGTTCAAATAATATAATGTTAGAGTGTCAGTCCTCTTTTACTTAAGTCGGCATTGTGATTTTTGTATTAAATTCGGATGCAATATCTGTGTTTCATCGTCAATAAGAAGGTCCAAGGGATACAGTAAACCAGAAGTGAAGCATCGGAAACTAAAACTGGACCCACAGGAGAGGTTCAAATCATAGAAAGTTAGAATGTCAGTCCTCTTGTACTTAAGTCGGCATTGTGCCTTTTGTATTAAATTCGGATGCAATTTCTGTGTTTCATCGTCAATAAGAAGGTCCAAGGTATACTGTAAACCTGAAGTGAAGCATCGGAATCTAAAACTGGACTCACAGGAGCGGTTCAAATCATAGAAAGTGAGAGTATCAGACCTCTTGTACGTAAGTCGACATTGTGCCATTTGTATTAAATTCGGATGCAATTTCTGTGTTTCATCGTCAATAAGAAGGTCCAAGGGATACAGTAAACCTGAAGTGAAGCATCGGAATCTAAAACTGGACTCACAGGAGAGATTCAAATCATAGAAAGTTAGAGTGTTAGTCCTCTTTTATTTAAGTCGGTATTGTGTCTTTTGCATTAAATTCCGATGCAATTTCTATGTTTCACCGTCAATAAGAAGGTGCAAGGTATACAGTAAACCTGAAGTGAAGCATCGGAATTTAAAACTGGACTCACAGGAGAGGTTCAAATCATAGAAAGAGAGAGTGTCAGTCCTCTTGTACTTAAGTTGGCATTGTGCCATTTGTATTAAGTTCGGATGCAATTCCTGTGCTTCATAGTCAATAAGAAGGTCCAAGGAATACAGTAAACCTGAAGTGAAACATCGGAATCTAAAACTGGACTCACAGGAGAGGTTCAAATCATAGAAAGTAAGAGTGTCAGTCCTCTTGTACTTAAGTCGGCATTGTACCTTTTGTATTAAATTTGGATGCAAACTCTGTGTTTCATCGTCAATAAAAAGGTCCAAGGGATACAGTAAACCTGAAGTGAAGCATCGGGATCTATAACTGGACTCATGGGAGAGGTTCAAATCATAGAAAGTGAGAGTGGCAGTCCTCTTGTAGGTAAGTCGGTATTGTGCATTTTGAATTTAATTCCGATGCAATTTCTGTGTTTCATCGTCAATAACAAGGTTCAAGGTACGCAGTAAACCTGAAGTGAAGTATCGGAATCTGAAACTGGACTCACAGGAGAGGTTCACATCATAGAAAGTGAGAGTGTCAGTAGTCTTGTACTTAAGTCGCCATTGTGCCTTTTGTATTAAATTCGGATGCAATTTCTGTGTTTCATCGTCAGTAAGAAGGTCCAAGGGATACAGTAAACCTGAAGTGAAGATTCGGAATCTCAAACTGGACTCACAGGAGAGGTTCAAATCATAGAATGTTAGAGTGTCAGTCCTTTTGTACTTAAGTCGGCATTGTGACTTTTGTATTAAATTCGGATGCAAACTCTGTGTTTCATCGTCAATTAGAAGGTCCAAGGGATACAGTAAACCTGAAGTGATGCATCGGAATCTGAAACTGGACTCACAGGAGAGGTTCAAATCATAGAAAGTTAGAGAGTCAGTCCTCTTGTACTTAAGTCGCCATTGTGCCTTTTGTATTAAATTCGGATGCAATTTCTGTGTTTCATCGTCAATAAGAAGGTTCAAGGGATACAGTAAACCTGAAGTGAAGCTTCGGAATCTCAAACTGGACTCACAGGAGAGGTTCAAATCATAGAAAGTGAGAGTGTCTGTCCTCTTCTACTTAGGTCGGCATTGTGCCTTTTGAATTTAATTCCGATGCAATTTCTGTGTTTCATCGTCAATAAGAAGGTCCAAAGGATATAGTAAACCTGAAGTGAAGCATCGGAACCTAAAACTGAACTCACAGGAGAGATTCAATTCATAGAAAGCTAGAGTGTCACTACTCTTGTACTTAAGTCCGTATTGTGCCTTTTGTATTAAATTCGGATACAATATCTGTGTTTCATCGTCAATAAGAAGGTCCACGGGATACAGTAAACCTGAAGTGAAGCATCGGAAACTAAAACTGGACTTACAGGACAGGTTCAAATCATAGAAAGTTAGAATGTCAGTCCTCTTGTACTTAAGTCGGCATTGTGCGTTTTCTATTAAATTCGGATGCAATTTCTGTGTTTCATCGTCAATAAGAAGGTGCAAGGTATACTGTAAACCTGAAGTGAAGCATCGGAATCTAAAACTGGACTCACAGGAGCGGTTCAAATCATAGAAAGTGAGAGTGTCAGTCCTCTTGTACTTAAGTCGACATTGTGCCATTTGTATTAAATTCGAATGCAATTTCTGTGTTTCATCGAAAATAAGAAGGTCCAAGGGATACAGTAAACCTGAAGTGAAGCATCGGAATCTAAAACTGGACTCACAGGAGAGGTTCAAATTATAGAAAGTTAGAGTGTTAGTCCTCTTTTATTTAAGTCGGCATTGTGGCTTTTGCATTAAATTCCGATGCAATTTCTATGTTTCACCGTCAATAAGAAGGTGCAAGGTATACAGTAAACCTGAAGTGAAGCATCGGAATTTAAAACCGGACTCACGGGAGAGGTTCAAATCATAGAAAGAGAGAGTGTCAGTCCTCTTGTACTTAAGTTGGCATTGTGCCATTTGTATTAAATTCGGATGCAATTCCTGTGCTTCATAGTCAATAAGAAGGTCCAAGGAATACAGTAAACCTGAAGTGAAGCATCGTGACCTATAACTGGACTCATAGGAGAGGTTCAAATCATAGAAAGTGAGAGTGGCAGTCCTCTTGTAGTTAAGTCGCTATTGTGCATTTTGAATTTAATTCCGATGCAATTTCTGTGTTTCATCGTCAATAACAAGGTGCAAGGTACGCAGTAAACCTGAAGTGAAGTATCGGAATCTGAAACTGGACTCACAGGAGAGTTTCACATCATATAAAGTGAGAGTGTCAGTAGCCTTGTACTTAAGTCGCCATTGTGCCTTTTGTATTAAATTCGGATGCAATTTCTGTGTTTCATCGTCAATAAGACGGTCCAAGGGATACAGTAAACCTGAAGTGAAGATTCGGAATCTCAAACTGGACTCACAGGAGAGGTTCAAATCATAGAAGGTTAGAGTGTCAGTCCTTTTGTACTTAAGTCGGCATTGTGACTTTTGTATTAAATTCGGATGCAAACTCTCTGTTTCATCGTCAATTAGAAGGTCCAAGGGATACAATAAACCTGAAGTGATGCATCGGAATCTGAAACTGGACTCACAGGAGAGGTTCAAATCATAGAAAGTTAGAGTGTCAGTCCTCCACTACTTAAGTCGGCATTGTGCCATTTGTATTAAATTCGGGTGCAATTTCTGTGTTTCATCGTCAATAAGAAGGTCCAAGGGATACAGTAAACCTGAAGTGAAGCATCGGAATCTGAGACTGGACTCACAGGAGAGGTTCAAATCATAGAAAGTGAGAGTGTCTGTCCTCTTCTACTTAGGTCGGCATTGTGCCTTTTGAATTTATTTCCGATGCAATTTCTGTGTTTCATCGTCAATAAGAAGGTCCAAAGGATATAGTAAACCTGAAGTGAAGCATCGGAATCTAAAACTGAACTCACAGGAGAGATTCAATTCATAGAAAGCTAGAGTGTCACTCCTCTTGTACTTAAGTCGGTATTGTGCCTTTTGTATTAAATTCGGATGCAATTTCTGTGTTTCATCGTCAATAAGAAGGACCAAGGGATACAGTAAACCTTAAGTAATGCATCGGAATCTAAAACTGGACTCACGGGAGTGGTTCAAATCATAGAAAGTTAGAGTGTCAGTCCTCTTGTACTTAAGTCGGCATTGTGAATTTTGTATTAATTTTGGATGCAAACTCTGTGTTTCATCGTCAATAAGAAGGTCCAAGGGATACAGTAAACCTGGAATGAAGCATTGGAATTTAAGACTGGACTCACAGGAGAGGTTCAAATCATAGAGAATGAGAGTGTCAGTCCTCTTTTACTTAAGACGGCATTGTGCGTTTTGAATTTAATTCCGATGCAAATTCTGTGTTTCATCGTCAATAAGAAGGTCCAAGGGATACAGTAAACCTTAAGTGAAGCATCGGAATCTAAAAGTGGACACGCAGGAGAGGTTCAAATAATAGAATGTTAGAGTGTCAGTCCTCTTTTACTTAAGTCGGCATTGTGCCTTTTGTATTAAATTCGGATGCAATATCTGTGTTTCATCGTCAATAAGAAGGTCCAAGGGATACAGTAAACCTGAAGTGAAGCATCGGAAACTAAAACTGGACTCACAGGAGAGGTTCAAATCATAGAAAGTTAGCATGTCAGTCCTCTTGTACTTAAGTCGGCATTGTGCCTTTTGTATTAAATTCGGATGCAATTTCTGTGTTTCATCGTCAATAAGAAGGTCCAAGGTATACTGTAAACCTGAAGTGAAGCATCGGAATCTAAAACTGGACTCACAGGAGCGGTTCAAATCATAGAAAGTGAGAGTATCAGACCTCTTGTACGTAAGTCGACATTGTGCCATTTGTATTAAATTCGGATGCAATTTCTGTGTTTCATCGTCAATAAGAAGGTCCAAGGGATACAGTAAACCTGAAGTGAAGCATCGGAATCTAAAACTGGACTCACAGGAGAGATTCAAATCATAGAAAGTTAGAGTGTTAGTCCTCTTTTATTTAAGTCGGCATTGTGGCTTTTGCATTAAAGTCCGATGCAATTTCTATGTTTCACCGTCAATAAGAAGGTGCAAGGTATACCGTAAACCTGAAGTGAAGCATCGGAATTTAAAACCGGACTCACAGGAGAGGTTCAAATCATAGAAAGAGAGAGTGTCAGTCCTTTTGTACTTAAGTCGGCATTGTGACTTTTGTATTAAATTCGGATGCAAACTCTGTGTTTCATCGTCAATTAGAAGGTCCAAGGGATACAGTAAACCTGAAGTGATGCATCGGAATCTGAAACTGGACTCACAGGAAAGGTTCAAATCATAGAAAGTTAGAGTGTCAGTCCTCTTGTACTTAAGTCGGCATTGTGCCATTTGTATTAAATTCGGGTGCAATTTCTGTGTTTCATCGTCAATAAGAAGGTCCAAGGGATACAGTAAACCTGAAGTGAAGCATCGGAATCTAAGACTGGACTCACAGGAGAGGTTCAAATCATATAAAGTGAGAGTGTCTGTCCTCTTCTACTTAGGTCGGCATTGTGCCTTTTGAATTTAATTCCGATGCAATTTCTGTGTTTCATCGTCAATAAGAAGGTCCAAAGGATATAGTAAACCTGAAGTGAAGCATCGGAATCTAAAACTGAACTCACAGGAGAGATTCAAATCATAGAAAGCTAGAGTGTCACTCCTCTTGTACTTAAGTCTGTATTGTGCCTTTTGTATTAAATTCGGGTGCAATTTCTGTGTTTCATCGTCAATAAGAAGGACCAAGGGATACAGTAAACCTTAAGTAAAGCATCGGAATCTAAAACTGGACTCACAGGAGAGGTTCAAATCATAGAAAGTAAGAGTGTCAGTCCTCTTGTACTTAAGTCGGCATTGTACCTTTTTTTGTATTAAATTTGGATGCAAACTCTGTGTTTCATCGTCAATAAAAAGGTCCAAGGGATACAGTAAACCTGAAGTGAAGCATCGGGATCTATAACTGGACTCATGGGAGAGGTTCAAATCATAGAAAGTGAGAGTGGCAGTCCTCTTGTAGTTAAGTCGGTATTGTGCATTTTGAATTTAATTCCGATGCAATTTCTGTGTTTCATCGTCAATAACAAGGTTCAAGGTACGCAGTAAACCTGAAGTGAAGTATCGGAATCTGAAACAGGACTCACAGGAGAGGTTCACATCACAGAAAGTGAGAGTGTCAGTAGTCTTGTACTTAAGTCGCCATTGTGCCTTTTGTATTAAATTCGGATGCAATTTCTGTGTTTCATCGTCAATAAGAAGGTCCAAGGGATACAGTAAACCTGAAGTGAAGATTCGGAATCTCAAACTGGACTTACAGGAGAGGTTCAAATCATAGAATGTTAGAGTGTCAGTCCTTTTGTACTTAAGTCGGCATTGTGACTTTTGTATTAAATTCGGATGCAAACTCTGTGTTTCATCGTCAATTAGAAGGTCCAAGGGATACAGTAAACCTGAAGTGATGCATCGGAATTTAAAACCGGACTCACGGGAGAGGTTCAAATCATAGAAAGAGAGAGTGTCAGTCCTCTTGTACTTAAGTTGGCATTGTGCCATTTGTATTAAATTCGGATGCAATTCCTGTGCTTCATAGTCAATAAGAAGGTCCAAGGAATACAGTAAACCTGAAGTGAAGCATCGTGATCTATAACTGGACTCATAGGAGAGGTTCAAATCATAGAAAGTGAGAGTGGCAGTCCTCTTGTAGTTAAGTCGGTATTGTGCTATTGAATTTAATTCCGATGCAATTTCTGTGTTTCATCGTCAATAACAAGGTGCAAGGTACGCAGTAAACCTGAAGTGAAGTATCGGAATCTGAAACTGGACTCACAGGAGAGTTTCACATCATATAAAGTGAGAGTGTCAGTAGTCTTGTACTTAAGTCGCCATTGTGCCTTTTGTATTAAATTCGGATGCAATTTCTGTGTTTCATCGTCAATAAGACGGTCCAAGGGATACAGTAAACCTGAAGTGAAGATTCGGAATCTCAAACTGGACTCACAGGAGAGGTTCAAATCATAGAAGGTTAGAGTGTCAGTCCTTTTGTACTTAAGTCGGCATTGTGACTTTTGTATTAAATTCGGATGCAAACTCTCTGTTTCATCGTCAATTAGAAGGTCCAAAGGATACAATAAACCTGAAGTGATGCATCGGAATCTGAAACTGGACTCACAGGAGAGGTTCAAATCATAGAAAGTTAGAGTGTCAGTCCTCCACTACTTAAGTCGGCATTGTGCCATTTGTATTAAATTCGGGTGCAATTTCTGTGTTTCATCGTCAATAAGAAGGTCCAAGGGATACAGTAAACCTGAAGTGAAGCGTCGGAATCTAAGACTGGACTCACAGGAGAGGTTCAAATCATAGAAAGTGAGAGTGTCAGTCCTCTTTTACTTAAGACGGCATTGTGCGTTTTGAATTTAATTCCGATGCAAATTCTGTGTTTCATCGTCAATAAGAAGGTCCAAGGGATACAGTAAACCTTAAGTGAAGCATCGGAATCTAAAAGTGGACACGCAGGAGAGGTTCAAATAATAGAATGTTAGAGTGTCAGTCCTCTTTTACTTAAGTCGGCATTGTGCCTTTTGTATTAAATTCGGATGCAATATCTGTGTTTCATCGTCAATAAGAAGGTCCAAGGGATACAGTAAACCTGAAGTGAAGCATCGGAAACTAAAACTGGACTCACAGGAGAGGTTCAAATCATAGAAAGTTAGAATGTCAGTCCTCTTGTACTTAAGTCGGCATTGTGCCTTTTGTATTAAATTCGGATGCAATTTCTGTGTTTCATCGTCAATAAGAAGGTCCAAGGTATACTGTAAACCTGAAGTGAAGCATCGGAATCTAAAACTGGACTCACAGGAGCGGTTCAAATCATAGAAAGTGAGAGTATCAGACCTCTTGTACGTAAGTCGACATTGTGCCATTTGTATTAAATTCGGATGCAATTTCTGTGTTTCATCGTCAATAAGAAGGTCCAAGGGATACAGTAAACCTGAAGTGAAGCATCGGAATCTAAAACTGGACTCACAGGAGAGATTCAAATCATAGAAAGTTAGAGTGTTAGTCCTCTTTTATTTAAGTCGGCATTGTGGCTTTTGCATTAAATTCCGATGCAATTTCTATGTTTCACCGTCAGTAAGAAGGTGCAAGGTATACCGTAAACCTGAAGTGAAGCATCGGAATTTAAAACCGGACTCACAGGAGAGCTTCAAATCATAGAAAGAGAGAGTGTCAGTCCTTTTGTACTTAAGTCGGCATTGTGACTTTTGTATTAAATTCGGATGCAAACTCTGTGTTTCATCGTCAATTAGAAGGTCCAAGGGATACAGTAAACCTGAAGTGATGCATCGGAATCTGAAACTGGACTCACAGGAAAGGTTCAAATCATAGAAAGTTAGAGTGTCAGTCCTCTTGTACTTAAGTCGGCATTGTGCCATTTGTATTAAATTCGGGTGCAATTTCTGTGTCTCATCGTCAATAAGAAGGTCCAAGGGATACAGTAAACCTGAAGTGAAGCATCGGAATCTAAGACTGGACTCACAGGAGAGGTTCAAATCATAGAAAGTGAGAGTGTCTGTCCTCTTCTACTTAGGTCGGCATTGTGCCTTTTGAATTTAATTCCGATGCAATTTCTGTGTTTCATCGTCAATAAGAAGGTCCAAAGGATATAGTAAACCTGAAGTGAAGCATCGGAATCTAAAACTGAACTCACAGGAGAGATTCAAATCATACAAAGCTAGAGTGTCACTCCTCTTGTACTTAAGTCGGTATTGTGCCTTTTGTATTAAATTCGGATGCAATTTCTGTGTTTCATCGTCAATAAGAAGGACCAAGGGATACAGTAAACCTTAAGTAAAGCATCGGAATCTAAACCTGGACTCACAGGAGAGGTTCAAATCATAGAAAGTAAGAGTGTCAGTCCTCTTGTACTTAAGTCGGCATTGTACCTTTTGTATTAAATTTGGATGCAAACTCTGTGTTTCATCGTCAATAAAAAGGTCCAAGGGATACAGTAAACCTGAAGTGAAGCATCGGGATCTATAACTGGACTCATGGGAGAGGTTCAAATCATAGAAAGTGAGAGTGGCAGTCCTCTTGTAGTTAAGTCGGTATTGTGCATTTTGAATTTAATTCCGATGCAATTTCTGTGTTTCATCGTCAAAAACAAGGTTCAAGGTACGCAGTAAACCTGAAGTGAAGTATCGGAATCTGAAACTGGACTCACAGGAGAGGTTCACATCACAGAAAGTGAGAGTGTCAGTAGTCTTGTACTTAAGTCGCCATTGTGCCTTTTGTATTAAATTCGGATGCAATTTCTGTGTTTCATCGTCAATAAGAAGGTCCAAGGGATACAGTAAACCTGAAGTGAAGATTCGGAATCTCAAACTGGACTCACAGGAGAGGTTCAAATCATAGAATGTTAGAGTGTCAGTCCTTTTGTACTTAAGTCGGCATTGTGACTTTTGTATTAAATTCGGATGCAAACTCTGTGTTTCATCGTCAATTAGAAGGTCCAAGGGATACAGTAAACCTGAAGTGATGCATCGGAATCTGAAACTGGACTCACAGGAGAGGTTCAAATCATAGAAAGTTAGAGTGTCAGTCCTCTTGTACTTAAGTCGGCATTGTGCCATTTGTATTAAATTCGGGTGCAATTTCTGTGTTTCATCGTCAATAAGAAGGTCCAAGGGATACAGTAAACCTGAAGTGAAGCATCGGAATCTAAGACTGGACTCACAGGAGAGGTTCAAATCATAGAAAGTGAGAGTGTCTGTCCTCTTCTACTTAGGTCGGCATTGTGCCTTTTGAATTTAATTCCGATGCAATTTCTGTGTTTCATCGTCAATAAGAAGGTCCAAAGGATATAGTAAACCTGAAGTGAAGCATCGGAATCTAAAACTGAACTCACAGGAGAGATTCAAATCATAGAAAGCTAGAGTGTCACTCCTCTTGTACTTAAGTCGGTATTGTGCCTTTTGTATTACATTCGGATGCAATTTCTGTGTTTCATCGTCAATAAGAAGGACCAAGGGATACAGTAAACCTTAAGTAAAGCATCGGAATCTAAAACTGGACTCACAGGAGAGGTTCAAATCATAGAAAGTTAGAGTGTCAGTCCTCATGTACTTAAGTCGGCATTGTGCCTTTTGTATTAATTTTGGATGCAAACTCTGTGATTCATCGTCAATAAGAAGGTCCAAGGGATGCAGTAAACCTGATATGAAGCATTGGAATCTAAGACTGGACTCACAGGAGAGGTTCAAATCATAGAGAATGAGAGTGTCAGTCCTCTTTTACTTAAGACGGCATTGTGCGTTTTGAATTTAATTCCGATCCAAATTCTGTGTTTCATCGTCAATAAGAAGGTCCAAGGGATACAGTAAACCTTAAGTGAAGCATCGGAATCTAAAAGTGGACACGCAGGAGAGGTTCAAATAATAGAATGTTAGAGTGTCAGTCCTCTTTTACTTAAGTCGGCATTGTGCCTTTTGTATTAAATTCGGATGTAATATCTGTGTTTCATCGTCAATAAGAAGGTCCAAGGGATACAGTAAACCTGAAGTGAAGCATCGGAAACTAAAACTGGACTCACAGGAGAGGTTCAAATCATAGAAAGTTAGAATGTCAGTCCTCTTGTACTTACGTCGGCATTGTGCCTTTTGTATTAAATTCGGATGCAATTTCTGTGTTTCATCGTCAATAAGAAGGTCCAAGGTATACTGTAAACCTGAAGTGAAGCATCGGAATCTAAAACTGGACTCACAGGAGCGGTTCAAATCATAGAAAGTGAGAGTATCAGACCTCTTGTACGTAAGTCGACATTGTGCCATTTGTATTAAATTCGGATGCAATTTCTGTGTTTCATCGTCAATAAGAAGGTCCAAGGGATACAGTAAACCTGAAGTGAAGCATCGGAATCTAAAACTGGACTCACAGGAGAGATTCAAATCATAGAAAGTTAGAGTGTTAGTCCTCTTTTATTTAAGTCGGCATTGTGGCTTTTGCATTAGATTCCGATGCAATTTCTATGTTTCACCGTCAGTAAGAAGGTGCAAGGTATACCGTAAACCTGAAGTGAAGCATCAGAATTTAAAACCGGACTCACAGGAGAGGTTCAAATCATAGAAAGAGAGAGTGTCAGTCCTTTTGTACTTAAGTCGGCATTGTGACTTTTGTATTAAATTCGGATGCAAACTCTGTGTTTCATCGTCAATTAGAAGGTCCAAGGGATACAGTAAACCTGAAGTGATGCATCGGAATCTGAAACTGGACTCACAGGAGAGGTTCAAATCATAGAAAGTTAGAGTGTCAGTCCTCTTGTACTTAAGTCGGCATTGTGCCATTTGTATTAAATTCGGGTGCAATTTCTGTGTTTCATCGTCAATAAGAAGGTCCAAGGGATACAGTAAACCTGAAGTGAAGCATCGGAATCTAAGACTGGACTCACAGGAGAGGTTCAAATCATAGAAAGTGAGAGTGTCTGTCCTCTTCTACTTAGGTCGGCATTGTGCCTTTTGAATTTAATTCCGATGCAATTTCTGTGTTTCATCGTCAATAAGAAGGTCCAAAGGATATAGTAAACCTGAAGTGGAGCATCGGAATCTAAAACTGAACTCACAGGAGAGATTCAAATCATAGAAAGCTAGAGTGTCACTCCTCTTGTACTTAAGTCGGTATTGTGCCTTTTGTATTAAATTCGGATGCAATTTCTGTGTTTCATCGTCAATAAGAAGGACCAAGGGATACAGTAAACCTTAAGTAAAGCATCGGAATCTAAAACTGGACTCACAGGAGAGGTTCAAATCATAGAAAGTTAGAGTGTCAGTCCTCATGTACTTAAGTCGGCATTGTGCCTTTTGTATTAATTTTGGATGCAAACTCTGTGATTCATCGTCAATAAGAAGGTCCAAGGGATGCAGTAAACCTGATATGAAGCATTGGAATCTAAGACTGGACTCACAGGAGAGGTTCAAATCATAGAGAATGAGAGTGTCAGTCCTCTTTTACTTAAGTCGGCATTGTGCGTTTTGAATTTAATTCCGATGCAAATTCTGTGTTTCATCGTCAATAAGAGGTTCCAAGGGATACAGTAAACCTTAAGTGAAGCATCGGAATCTAAAACTGGACTCGCAGGAGAGGTTCAAATCATAGAATGTTAGAGTGTCAGTCCTCTTTTACTTAAGTCGGCATTGTGCCTTTTGTATTAAATTCGGATGCAATATCTGTGTTTCATCGTCAATAAGAAGGCCCAAGGGATACAGTAAACCTGAAGTGAAGCATCGGAAACTAAAACTGGACTCACAGGAGAGGTTCAAATCATAGAAAGTTAGAATGTCAGTCCTCTTGTACTTAAGTCGGCATTGTGCCTTTTGTATTAAATTCGGATGCAATTTCTGTGTTTCGTCGTCAATAAGAAGGTGCAAGGTATACTGTAAACCTGAAGTGAAGCATCGGAATCTAAAACTGGACTCACAGGAGCGGCTCAAATCATAGAAAGTGAGAGTGTCAGTCCTCTTGTAATTAAGTCGGCATTATGCCATTTGTATTTAATTCCGATGCAATTCTGTGTTTCATCGTCAATAAGAAGGTCCAAAGGATATAGTAAACCTGAAGTGAAGCATCGGAATCTAAAACTGAACTCACAGGAGAGATTCAAATCATAGAAAGCTAGAGTGTCACTCCTCTTGTACTTAAGTCGGTATTGTGCCTTTTGTATTAAATTCGGATGCAATTTCTGTGTTTCATCGTCAATAAGAAGGTCCAAGGTATACTGTAAACCTGAAGTTAAGCATCGGAATCTAAAACTGGACTCACAGGAGCGGTTCAAATCATAGAAAGTGAGAGTATCAGACCTCTTGTACGTAAGTCGACATTGTGCCATTTGTATTAAATTCGGATGCAAATTCTGTGTTTCATCGTCAATAAGAAGGTCCAAGGGATACAGTAAACCTTAAGTGAAGCATCGGAATCTAAAAGTGGACACGCAGGAGAGGTTCAAATAATAGAATGTTAGTGTGTCAGTCCTCTTTTACTTAAGTCGGCATTGTGCCTTTTGTATTAAATTCGGATGCAATATCTGTGTTTCATCGTCAATAAGAAGGTCCAAGGGATACAGTAAACCTGAAGTGAAGCATCGGAAACTAAAACTGGACTCACAGGAGAGGTTCAAATCATAGAAAGTTAGAATGTCTGTCCTCTTGTACTTAAGTCGGCATTGTGCCTTTTGTTTTAAATTCGGATGCAATTTCTGTGTTTCATCGTCAATAAGAAGGTCCAAGGTATACTGTAAACCTGAAGTGAAGCATCGGAATCTAAAACTGGACTCACAGGAGCGGTTCAAATCATAGAAAGTGAGAGTATCAGACCTCTTGTACGTAAGTCGACATTGTGCCATTTTTATTAAATTCGGATGCAATTTCTGTGTTTCATCGTCAATAAGAAGGTCCAAGGGATACAGTAAACCTGAAGTGAATCATCGGAATCTAAAACTAGACTCACAGGAGAGATTCAAATCATAGAAAGTTAGAGTGTTAGTCCTCTTTTATTTAAGTCGGCATTGTGGCTTTTGCATTAAATTCCGATGCAATTTCTATGTTTCACCGTCAATAAGAAGGTGCAAGGTATACAGTAAACCTGAAGTGAAGCATCGGAATTTAAAACCGGACTCACAGGAGAGGTTCAAATCATAGAAAGAGAGAGTGTCAGTCCTCTTGTACTTAAGTTGGCATTGTGCCATTTGTATTAAATTCGGATGCAATTCCTGTGCTTCATAGTCAATAAGAAGGTCCAAGGAATACAGTACACCTGAAGTGAAACATCGGAATCTAAAACTGGACTCACAGGAGAGGTTCAAATCATAGAAAGTAAGAGTGTCAGTCCTCTTGTACTTAAGTCGGCAATGTACCTTTTGTATTAAATTTGGATGCAAACTCTGTGTTTCATCGTCAATAAAAAGGTCCAAGGGATACAGTAAACCTGAAGTGAAGCATCGGGATCTATAACTGGACTCATGGGAGAGGTTCAAATCATAGAAAGTGAGAGTGGCAGTCCTCTTGTAGTTAAGTCGGTATTGTGCATTTTGAATTTAATTCCGATGCAATTTCTGTGTTTCATCGTCAATAACAAGGTTCAAGGTACGCAGTAAACCTGAAGTGAAGTATCGGAATCTGAAACTGGACTCACAGGAGAGGTTCACATCATAGAAAGTGAGAGTGTCAGTAGTCTTGTACTTAAGTCGCCATTGTTCCTTTTGTATTAAATTCGGATGCAATTTCTGTGTTTCTTCGTCAATAAGAAGGTCCAAGGGATACAGTAAACCTGAAGTGAAGATTCGGAATCTCAAACTGGACTCACAGGAGAGTTTCAAATCATAGAATGTTAGAGTGTCAGTCCTTTTGTACTTAAGTCGGCATTGTGACTTTTGTATTAAATTCGGATGCAAACTCTGTGTTTCATCGTCAATTAGAAGGTCCAAGGGATACAGTAAACCTGAAGTGATGCATCGGAATCTGAAACTGGACTCACAGGAGAGGTTCAAATCATAGAAAGTTAGAGTGTCAGTCCTCTTGTACTTAAGTCGGCATTGTGCCATTTGTATTAAATTCGGGTGCAATTTCTGTGTTTCATCGTCAATAAGAAGGTCCAAGGGATACAGTAAACCTGAAGTGAAGCATCGGAATCTAAGACTGGACTCACAGGAGAGGTTCAAATCATAGAAAGTGAGAGTGTCTGTCCTCTTCTACTTAGGTCGGCATTGTGCCTTTTGAATTTAATTCCGATGCAATTTCTGTGTTTCATCGTCAATAAGAAGGTCCAAAGGATATAGTAAACCTGAAGTGAAGCATCGGAATCTAAAACTGAACTCACAGGAGAGATTCAAATCATAGAAAGCTAGAGTGTCACTCCTCTTGTACTTAAGTCGGTATTGTGCCTTTTGTATTAAATTCGGATGCAATTTCTGTGTTTCATCGTCAATAAGAAGGACCAAGGGATACAGTAAACCTTAAGTAAAGCATCGGAATCTAAAACTGGACTCACAGGAGAGGTTCAAATCATAGAAAGTTAGAATGTCAGTCCTCATGTACTTAAGTCGGCATTGTGCCTTTTGTATTAATTTTGGATGCAAACTCTGTGATTCATCGTCAATAAGAAGGTCCAAGGGATGCAGTAAACCTGGAATGAAGCATTGGAATCTAAGACTGGACTCACAGGAGAGGTTCAAATCATAGAGAATGAGAGTGTCAGTCCTCTTTTACTTAAGTCGGCATTGTGCGATTTGAATTTAATTCCGATGCAAATTCTGTGTTTCATCGTCAATAAGAAGGTCCAAGGAATACAGTAAACCTTAAGTGAAGCATCGGAATCTAAAACTGGACTCGCAGGAGAGGTTCAAATCATAGAATGTTAGAGTGTCAGTCCTCTTTTACTTAAGTCGGCATTGTGCCTTTTGTATTAAATTCGGATGCAATATCTGTGTTTCATCGTCAATAAGAAGGTCCAAGGGATACAGTAAACCTGAAGTGAAGCATCGGAAACTAAAACTGGACTCACAGGAGAGGTTCAAATCATACAAAGTTATAATGTCAGTCCTCTTGTACTTAAGTCGGCATTGTGCCTTTTGTATTAAATTCGGATGCAATTTCTGTGTTTCATCGTCAATAAGAAGGTGCAAGGTATACTGTAAACCTGAAGTGAAGCATCGGAATCTAAAACTGGACTCACAGGAGCGGTTCAAATCATAGAAAGTGAGAGTGTCAGTCCTCTTGTACTTAAGTCGACATTGTGCCATTTGTATTATATTCGGATGCAATTTCTGTGTTTCATCGTCAATAAGAAGGTCCAAGGGATACAGTAAACCTGAAGTGAAGCATCGGAATTTAAAACTGGACTCACAGGAGAGATTCAAATCATAGAAAGTTAGAGTGTTAGTCCACTTTTATTTAACTCGGCATTGTGGCTTTTGCATTAAATTCCGATGCAATTTCTATGTCTCATCGTCAATAAGAAGGTGCAAGGTATACAGTAAACCTGAAGTGAAGCATCGGAATTTAAAACCGGACTCACAGGAGAGGTTCAAATCATAGAAAGAGAGAGTGTCAGTCCTCTTGTACTTAAGTTGGCATTGTGCCATTTGTATTAAATTCGGATGCAATTCCTGTGCTTCATAGTCAATAAGAAGGTCCAAGGAATACAGTAAACCTGAAGTGAAACATCGGAATCTAAAACTGGACTCACAGGAGAGGTTCAAATCATAGAAAGTAAGAGTGTCAGTCCTCTTGTACTTAAGTCGGCATTGTACCTTTTGTATTAAATTTGGATGCAAACTCTGTGTTTCATCGTCAATAAAGAGGTCCAAGGGATACAGTAAACCTGAAGTGAAGCATCGGGATCTATAACTGGACTCATGGGAGAGGTTCAAATCATAGAAAGTGAGAGTGGCAGTCCTCTTGTAGTTAAGTCGGTATTGTGCATTTTGAATTTAATTCCGATGCAATTTCTGTGTTTCATCGTCAATAACAAGGTTCAAGGTACGCAGTAAACCTGAAGTGAAGTATCGGACTCTGAAACTGGACTCACAGGAGAGGTTCACATCATAGAAAGTGAGAGTGTCAGTAGTCTTGTACTTAAGTCGCCATTGTGCCTTTTGTATTAAATTCGGATGCAATTTCTGTGTTTCATCGTCAATAAGAAGGTCCAAGGGATACAGTAAACCTGAAGTGAAGATTCGGAATCTCAAACTGGACTCACAGGAGAGGTTCAAATCATAGAATGTTAGAGTGTCAGTCCTTTTGTACTTAAGTCGGCATTGTGCCATTGGTATTAAATTCGGGTGCAATTTCTGTGTTTCATCGTCAATAAGAAGGTCCAAGGGATACAGTAAACCTGAAGTGAAGCATCGGAAACTAAAACTGGACTCACAGGAGCGGTTCAAATCATAGAAAGTTAGAATGTCAGTCCTCTTGTACTTAAGTCGGCATTGTGCCTTTGTATTAAATTCGGATGCAATTTCTGTGTTTCATCGTCAATAAGAAGGTGCAAGGTATACTGTAAACCTGAAGTGAAGCATCGGAATCTAAAACTGGACTCACAGGAGCGGTTCAAATCATAGAAAGTGAGAGTGTCAGTCCTCTTGTACTTAAGTCGACATTGTGCCATTTGTATTAAATTCGGATGCAATTTCTGTGTTTCATCGTCAATAAGAAGGTCCAAGGGATACAGTAAACCTGAAGTGAAGCATCGGAATCTAAAACTGGACTAACCGGAGAGATTCAAATCATAGAAAGTTAGAGTGTTAGTCCACTTTTATTTAACTCGGCATTGTGGCTTTTGCATTAAATTCCGATGCAATTTCTATGTCTCATCGTCAATAAGAAGGTGCAAGGTATACAGTAAACCTGAAGAGAAGCATCGGAATTTAAAACCGGACTCACAGGAGAGGTTCCAATCATAGAAAGAGAGTGTGTCAGTCCTCTTGTACTTAAGTTGGCATTGTGCCATTTGTATTAAATTCGGATGCAATTCCTGTGTTTCATAGTCAATAAGAAGGTCCAAGGAATACAGTACACCTGAAGTGAAACATCGGAATCTAAAACTGGACACACAGGAGAGGGTCACATCATAGAAAGTGAGAGTGTCAGTAGTCTTGTACATAAGTCACCATTGTGCCTTTTGTATTAAATTCGGATGCAATTTCTGTGTTTCATCGTCAATAAGAAGGTACAAGGGATACTGTAAACCTGAAGTGAAGCTTCGGAATCTCAAACTGGACTCACAGGAGCGGTTCAATTCATAGAAAGTGAGAGTGTCAGTCCTCTTGTACTTAAGTCGACATTGTGCCATTTGTATTAAATTCGGATGCAATTTCTGTGTTTCATCGTCAATAAGAAGGTCCAAGGGATACAGTAAATCTGAAGTGAAGCATCGGAATCTAAAACTGGACTCACAGGAGAGATTCAAATCATAGAAAGTTAGAGTGTTAGTCCTCTTTTATTTAAGTCGGCATTGTGGCTTTTGCATTAAATTCCAATGCAATTTCTATGTCTCATCGTCAATAAGAAGGTGCAAGGTATACAGTAAACCTGAAGTGAAGCATCGGAATTTAAAACCGGACTCACAGGAGAGGTTCAAATCATAGAAAGAGAGAGTGTCAGTCCTCTTGTACTTAAGTTGACATTGTGCCATTTGTATTAAATTCGGATGCAACTCCTGTGTTTCATAGTCAATAAGAAGGTCCAAGGAATACAGTACACCTGAAGTGAAACATCGGAATCTAAAACTGGACTCACAGGAGAGGTTCAAATCATAGAAAGTGAGAGTGTCAGTCCTCTTGTACTTAAGTCGGCATTGTGCCATTTGTATTAAATTCGGGTGCAATTTCTGTGTTTCATCGCCAATAAGAAGGTCCAAGGGATACAGTAAACCTGAAGTGAAGCATCGGAATCTAAAACTGGACTCACAGGAGAGGTTCAAATCATAGAAAGTGAGAGTGTCAGTCCTCTTGTACTTAAGTCGACATTGTGCCATTTGTATTAAATTCGGATGCAATTTCTGTGTTTCATCGTCAATAAGAAAGTCCAAGGGATACAGTAAACCTGAAGTGAAGCATCGGAATCTAAAACTGGGCTCACAGGAGAGATTCAAATCATAGAAAGTTAGAGTGTTAGTCCTCACTTATTTAACTCGGCATTGTGGCTTTTGCATTAAATTCCGATCCAATTTCTATGTCTCATCGTCAATAAGAAGGTG
Source organism: Schistocerca americana (assembly GCF_021461395.2). NCBI lineage: Eukaryota > Metazoa > Arthropoda > Insecta > Orthoptera > Acrididae > Schistocerca > Schistocerca americana. The sequence goes on along the minus strand of NC_060129.1, from coordinate 2,015,212 downwards.
CAAGGTATACAGTAAACCTGAAGTGAAGCATCGTAATTTAAAACCGGACTCACAGGAGAGGTTCAAATCTTAGAAAGAGAGCGTGTCAGTCCTCTTGTACTTAAGTTGACATTGTGCCATTTGTATTAAATTCGGATGCAATTCCTGTGTTTCATAGTCAATAAGAAGGTCCAAGGAATACAGTACACCTGAAGTGTAACATCGGAATCTAAAACTGGACACACAGGAGAGGGTCACATCATAGAAAGTGAGAGTGTCAGTAGTCTTGTACATAAGTCACCATTGTGCCTTTTGTATTAAATTCGGATGCAATTTCTGTGTTTCATCGTCAATAAGAAGGTCCAAGGGATACTGTAAACCTGAAGTGAAGCTTCGGAATCTCAAACTGGACTCACAGGAGCGGTTCAATTCATAGAAAGTGAGAGTGTCAGTCCTCTTGTACTTAAGTCGACATTGTGCCATTTGTATTAAATTCGGATGCAATTTCTGTGTTTCATCGTCAATAAGAAGGTCCAAGGGATACAGTAAACCTGAAATGAAGCATCGGAATCTAAAACTGGACTCACAGGAGAGATTCAAATCATAGAAAGTTAGAGTGTTAGTCCTCTTTCATTTAAGTCGGCATTGTGGCTTTTGCATTAAATTCCGATGCAATTTCTATGTCTCATCGTCAATAAGAAGGTGCAAGGTATACAGTAAACCTGAAGTGAAGCATCGGAATTTAAAACCGGACTCACAAGAGAGGTTCAAATCATAGAAAGAGAGAGTGTCAGTCCTCTTGTACTTAAGTTGACATTGTGCCATTTGTATTAAATTCGGATGCAACTCCTGTGTTTCATAGTCAATAAGAAGGTCCAAGGAATACAGTACACCTGAAGTGAAACATCGGAATCTAAAACTGGACTCACAGGAGAGGTTCAAATCATAGAAAGTGAGAGTGTCAGTCCTCTTGTACTTAAGTCGGCATTGTGCCATTTGTATTAAATTCGGGTGCAATCTCTGTGTTTCATCGCCAATAAGAGGGTCCAAGGGATACAGTAAACCTGAAGTGAAGCATCGGAATCTAAAACTGGACTCACAGGAGAGGTTCAAATCATAGAAAGTGAGAGTGTCAGTCCTCTTGTACTTAAGTCGACATTGTGCCATTTGTATTAAATTCGGATGCAATTTCTGTGTTTCATCGTCAATAAGAAAGTCCAAGGGATACAGTAAACCTGAAGTGAAGCATCGGAATCTAAATCTGGACTCACAGGAGAGATTCAAATCATAGAAAGTTAGAGTGTTAGTCCTCTTTTATTTAAGTCGGCATTGTGGCTTTTGCATTAAATTCCGATGCAATTTCTATGTCTCATCGTAAATAAGAAGGTGCAAGGTATACAGTAAACCTGAAGTGAAGCATCGGAATTTAAAACCGGACTCACAGGAGAGGTTCAAATCATAGAAAGAGAGTGTCACTCCTCTTGTACTTAAGTCGGTATTGTGCCTTTTGTATTAAATTCGGATGCAATTTCTGTGTTTCATCGTCAATAAGAAGGTCCAAGGGATACAGTAAAGCTTAAGTAAAGCATCGGAATCTAAAACTGGACTCACAGGAGAGGTTCAAATCATAGAAAGTTAGAGTGTCAGTCCTCTTTTACTTAAGTCGGCATTGTGCCGTTTGTATTAATTTCGGATGCAAAATCTGTGTTTCATCGCCAATAAGAAGGTCCAAGGGATACAGTAAACCTGAAGTGAAGCATCGGAATCTAATACTGGACTCACAGGAGAGGTTCAAATTATAGAAAGTTAGAGTGTCATTCCTCTTGTACTTAACACTGCATTGTGATTTTTGAATTTATTTCTGATGCAATTTCTGTGTTTCATCGTCAATAAGAAGGTCCAAGGGATACAGTAAACCTGGAATGAAGCATTGGAATCTAAGACTGGACTCACAGGAGAGGTTCAAATCATAGAACATGAGAGTGTCAGTCCTCTTTTACTTAAGTCGGCATTGTGCGTTTTGAATTTAATTCCGATGCAATTTCTATGTTTCATCGTCAATAAGAAAGTGCAAGGTACACAGTAAACCTGAAGTGAAGCATCGGAATTTAAAACTGGACTCACAGGAGAGGTTCAAATCATAGAAAGAGAGAGTGTCAGTCCTCTTGTACTTAAGTTGGCATTGTGCCATTTGTATTAAATTCGGATGCCATTCCTGTGTTTCATAGTCAATAAGAAGGTCAAAGGAATACAGTAAACCTGAAGAGAAACATCGGAATCTAAAACTGGACTCACAGGAGAGGTTCATATCATAGAAAGTTAGAGTGTCAGTCCTCTTGTACTTAAGTCGGCATTTTGCCTTTTGTATTAATTTCGGATGCAAAGTCTGTGTTTCATCGTCAATAAGAAGGTCCAAGGGATACAGTAAACCTGAAGTGAAGCATCGGAATCTAAAACTGGACTCACAGGAGAGGTTCAAATCATAGAAAGTTAGAATGTCAGTCCTCTTGTACTTAAGTTGACATTGTGCCATTTGTATTAAATTCCGATGCAATTTCTGTGTTTCATCGTCAATAAGAAGGTCCAAGCGATACAGTAAAGCTTAAGTAAAGCATCGGAATCTAAAACTGGACTCACAGGAGAGGTTCAAATCATAGAAAGTTAGAGTGTCAGTCCTCTTTTACTTAAGTCGGCATTGTGTCTTTTGTATTTAATTCGGATGCAATTTCTGTGTTTCATCGGCAATAAGAAGGTCCAAGCGATACAGTAAAGCTTAAGTAAAGCATCGGAATCTAAAACTGGACTCACAGGAGAGGTTCAAATCATAGAAAGTTAGAGTGTCAGTCCTCTTTTACTTAAGTCGGCATTGTGTCTTTTGTATTAGATTCGGACGCAATTTCTGTGTTTCATCGTCAATAAGAAGGTCCAAGGGATACAGTAAACCTTAAGTAAAGCATCGGAATCTAAAACTGGACTCACAGGAGAGGTTCAAATCATAGAAAGTTAGAGTGTCAGTCCTGTTGTAGTTAAGTCGGTATTGTGCATTTTGAATTTAATTCCGATGCAATTTCTGTGTTTCATCGTCAATAAGAAGGTCCAAAGGATATAGTGAACCTGAAGTGAAGCATCGGAATCTAAAACTGGACTCACAGGAGAGATTCAAATCATAGAAAGTTAGAGTGTTAGTCCTCTTTTATTTAAGTCGGCATTGTGGCTTTTGCATTAAATTCCGATGCAATTTCTATGTCTCATCGTCAATAAGAAGATGCAAGGTATACAGTAAACCTGAAGTGAAGCATCGGAATTTAAAACCGGACTCACAGGAGAGGTTCAAATCATAGAAAGAGAGAGTGTCAGTCCTCTTGTACTTAAGTTGACATTGTGCCATTTGTATTAAATTCCGATGCAATTTCTGTGTTTCATCGTCAATAAGAAGGTCCAAGGGATACAGTAAACCTGGAATGAAGCATTGGAATCTAAGACTGGACTCACAGGAGAGGTTCAAATCATAGAAAATGAGAGTGTCAGTCCTCTTTTACTTAAGTCGGCATTGTGCGTTTTGAATTTAATTCCGATGCAATTTCTATGTTTCATCGTCAATAAGAAAGTGCAAGGTATACAGTAAACCTGAAGTGAAGCATCGGAATTTAAAACCGGACTCACAGGAGAGATTCAAATCATAGAAAGAGAGAGTGTCAGTCCTCTTGTACTTAAGTTGGCATTGCGCCATTTGTATTAAATTCGGATGCAATTCCTGTGTTTCATAGTCAATAAGAAGGTCAAAGGAATACAGTAAACCTGAAGAGAAACATCGGAATCTAAAACTGGACTCACAGGAGAGGTTCATATCATAGAAAGTTAGAGTGTCAGTCCTCTTGTACTTCAGTCGGCATTTTGCCTTTTGTATTAATTTCGGATGCAAAGTCTGTGTTTCATCGTCAATAAGAAGGTCCAAGGGATACAGTAAACCTGAAGTGAAGCATCGGAATCTAAAACTGGACTCACAGGAGAGGTTCAAATCATAGAAAGTTAGAATGTCAGTCCTCTTGTACTTAAGTCGGCATTGTGCCTTTTGTATTTAATTCGGATGCAATTTCTGTGTTTCATCGTCAATAAGAAGGTCCAAGGGATACAGTAAACCTGAAGTGAAGCATCGGAATCTAAAACTGGACTCACAGGAGAGGTTCAAATCATAGAAAGTTAGAGTGTTAGTCCTCTTTTATTTAAGTCGGCATTGTGGATTTTGCATTAAATTCCGATGCAATTTCTATGTCTCATCGTCAATAAGAAGGTGCAAGGTATACAGTAAACCTGAAGTGAAGCATCGGAATTTAAAACCGGACACACAGGAGAGGTTCAAATCATAGAAAGTGAGAGTGTCTGTCCTCTTCTACTTAGGTCTGCATTGTGCCTTTTGAATTTAATTCCGATGCAATTTCTGTGTTTCATCGTCAATAAGAAGGCCCAAAGGATATAGTTAACCTGAAGTGAAGTATCGGAATCTGAAACTGGACTCACAGGAGAGGTTGAAATCATAGAAAGTGAGAGTGTCTGTCCTCTTCTACTTAGGTCGGCATTGTGCCTTTTGAATTTAATTCAGATGCAATTTCTGTGTTTCATCGTCAATAAGAAGGTCCAAAGGATATAGTAAACCTGAAGTGAAGCATCGGAATTTAAAACCGGACTCACAGGAGAGGTTCAAATCATAGAAAGAGAGAGTGTCACTCCTCTTGTACTTAAGTCGGTATTGTGCCTTTTGTATTAAATTCGGATGCAATTTCTGTGTTTCATCGTCAATAAGAAGGTCCAAGCGATACAGTAAAGCTTAAGTAAAGCATCGGAATCTAAAACTGGACTCACAGGAGAGGTTCAAATCATAGAAAGTTAGAGTGTCAGTCCTCTTTTACTTAAGTCGGCATTGTGTCTTTTGTATTAGATTCGGATGCAATTTCTGTGTTTCATCGTCAATAAGAAGGTCCAAGGGATACAGTAAACCTTAAGTAAAGCATCGGAATCTAAAACTGGACTCACAGGAGAGGTTCAAATCATAGAAAGTTAGAGTGTCAGTCCTGTTGTAGTTAAGTCGGTATTGTGCATTTTGAATTTAATTCCGATGCAATTTCTGTGTTTCATCGTCAATAAGAAGGTCCAAAGGATATAGCGAACCTGAAGTGAAGCATCGGAATCTAAAACTGGACTCACAGGAGAGATTCAAATCATAGAAAGTTAGAGTGTTAGTCCTCTTTTATTTAAGTCGGCATTGTGGCTTTTGCATTAAATTCCGATGCAATTTCTATGTCTCATCGTCAATAAGAATGTGCAAGGTATACAGTAAACCTGAAGTGAAGCATCGGAATTTAAAACCGGACTCACAGGAGAGGTTCAAATCATAGAAAGAGAGAGTGTCAGTCCTCTTGTACTTAAGTTGACATTGTGCCATTTGTATTAAATTCGGATGCAACTCCTGTGTTTCATAGTCAATAAGAAGGTCCAAGGAATACAGTACACCTGAAGTGAAACATCGGAATCTAAAACTGGACTCACAGGAGAGGTTCAAATCATAGAAAGTGAGAGTGTCAGTCCTCTTGTACTTAAGTCGGCATTGTGCCATTTGTATTAAATTTGGGTGCAATTTCTGTGTTTCATCGCCAATAAGAAGGTCCAAGGGATACAGTAAACCTGAAGTGAAGCATCGGAATCTAAAACTGGACTCACAGGAGAGGTTCAAATCATAGAAAGTGAGAGTCTCAGTCCTCTTGTACTTAAGTTGACATTGTGCCATTTGTATTAAATTCGGATGCAATTTCTGTGTTTCATCGTCAATAAGAAGGTGCAAGGTATACAGTAAACCTGAAGTGAAGCATCGGAATTTAAAACCGGACTCACAGGAGAGGTTCAAATCATAGAAAGAGAGTGTCACTCCTCTTGTACTTAAGTCGGTATTGTGCCTTTTGTATTAAATTCGGATGCAATTTCTGTGTTTCAACGTCAATAAGAAGGTCCAAGGGATACAGTAAAGCTTAAGTAAAGCATCGGAATCTAAAACTGGACTCACAGGAGAGGTTCAAATCATAGAAAGTTAGAGTGTCAGTCCTCTTTTACTTAAGTCGGCATTGTGCCGTTTGTATTAATTTCGGATGCAAAATCTGTGTTTCATCGTCAATAAGAAGGTCCAAGGGATACAGTAAACCTGAAGTGAAGCATCGGAATCTAATACTGGACTCACAGGAGAGGTTAAATTATAGAAAGTTAGAGTGTCATTCCTCTTGTACTTAACACTGCATTGTGATTTTTGAATTTAATTCCGATGCAATTTCTGTGTTTCATCGTCAATAAGAAGGTACCAGGGATACAGTAAACCTGGAATGAAGCATTGGAATCTAAGACTGGACTCACAGGAGAGGTTCAAATCATAGAAAATGAGAGTGTCAGTCCTCTTTTACTTAAGTCGGCATTGTGCGTTTTGAATTTAATTCCGATGCAATTTCTATGTCTCATCGTCAATAAGAAAGTGCAAGGTATACAGTAAACCTGAAGTGAAGCATCGGAATTTAAAACCGGACTCACAGGAGAGGTTCAAATCATAGAAAGAGAGAGTGTCAGTCCTCTTGTACTTAAGTTGGCATTGTGCCATTTGTATTAAATTCGGATGCAATTCCTGTGTTTCATAGTCAATAAGAAGGTCAAAGGAATACAGTAAACCTGAAGAGAAACATCGGAATCTAAAACTGGACTCACAGGAGAGGTACATATCATAGAAAGTTAGAGTGTCAGTCCTCTTGTACTTAAGTCGGCATTTTGCCTTTTGTATTAATTTCGGATGCAAAGTCTGTGTTTCATCGTCAATAAGAAGGTCCAAGGGATACAGTAAACCTGAAGTGAAGCATCGGAATCTAAAACTGGACTCACAGGAGAGGTTCAAATCATAGAAAGTTAGAATGTCAGTCCTCTTGTACTTAAGTCGGCATTGTGTCTTTTGTATTAGATTCGGATGCAATTTCTGTGTTTCATCGTCAATAAGAAGGTCCAAGGGATACAGTAAACCTTAAGTAAAGCATCGGAATCTAAAACTGGACTCACAGGAGAGGTTCAAATCATAGAAAGTTAGAGTGTCAGTCCTGTTGTAGTTAAGTCGGTATTGTGCATTTTGAATTTAATTCCGATGCAATTTCTGTGTTTCATCGTCTATAAGAAGGTCCAAAGGATATAGTGAACCTGAAGTGAAGCATCGGAATCTAAAACTGGACTCACAGGAGAGATTCAAATCATAGAAAGTTAGAGTGTTAGTCCTCTTTTATTTAAGTCGGCATTGTGGCTTTTGCATTAAATTCCGATGCAATTTCTATGTCTCATCGTCAATAAGAAGGTGCAAGGTATACAGTAAACCTGAAGTGAAGCATCGGAATTTAAAACCGGACTCACAGGAGAGGTTCAAATCATAGAAAGAGAGAGTGTCAGTCCTCTTGTACTTAAGTTGACATTGTGCCATTTGTATTAAATTCCGATGCAACTCCTGTATTTCATAGTCAATAAGAAGGTCCAAGGAATACAGTACACCTGAAGTGAAACATCGGAATCTAAAACTGGACTCACAGGAGAGGTTCAAATCATAGAAAGTGAGAGTGTCAGTCCTCTTGTACTTAAGTCGGCATTGTGCTATTTGTATTAAATTCGGGTGCAATTTCTGTGTTTCATCGCCAATAAGAAGGTCCAAGGGATACAGTAAACCTGAAGTGAAGCATCGGAATCTAAAACTGGACTCACAGGAGAGGTTCAAATCATAGAAAGTGAGAGTGTCAGTCCTCTTGTACTTAAGTTGACATTGTGCCATTTGTATTAAATTCGGATGCAGTTTCTGTGTTTCATCGTCAATAAGAAGGTGCAAGGTATACAGTAAATCTGAAGTGAAGCATCGGAATTTAAAACCGGACTCACAGGAGAGGTTCAAATCATAGAAAGAGAGTGTCACTCCTCTTGTACTTAAGTCGGTATTGTGCCTTTTGTATTAAATTCGGATGCAATTTCTGTGTTTCATCGTCAATAAGAAGGTCCAAGGGATACAGTAAAGCTTAAGTAAAGCATCGGAATCTAAAACTGGACTCACAGGAGAGGTTCAAATCATAGAATGTTAGAGTGTCAGTCCTCTTTTACTTAAGTCGGCATTGTGCCGTTTGTATTAATTTCAGATGCAAAACCTGTGTTTCATCGTCAATAAGAAGGTCCAAGGGATACAGTAAACCTGAAGTGAAGCATCGGAATCTAATACTGGACTCACAGGAGAGGTTCAAATTATAGAAAGTTAGAGTGTCATTCCTCTTGTACTTAACACTGCATTGTGATTTTTGAATTTAATTCCGATGCAATTTCTGTGTTTCATCGTCAATAAGAAGGTCAAAGGGATACAGTAAACCTGGAATGAAGCATTGGTATCTAAGACTGGACTCACAGGAGAGGTTCAAATCATAGAAAATGAGAGTGTCAGTCCTCTTTTACTTAAGTCGGCATTGTGCGTTTTGAATTTAATTCCGATGCAATTTCTATGTTTCATCGTCAATAAGAAAGTGCAAGGTATACAGTAAACCTGAAGTGAAGCATCGGAATTTAAAACCGGACTCACAGGAGAGGTTCAAATCATAGAAAGAGAGAGTGTCAGTCCTCTTGTACTTAAGTTGGCATTGTGCCATTTGTATTAAATTCGGATGCAATTCCTGTGTTTCATAGTCAATAAGAAGGTCAAAGGAATACAGTAAACCTGAAGAGAAACATCGGAATCTAAAACTGGACTCACAGGAGAGGTACATATCATAGAAAGTTAGAGTGTCAGTCCTCTTGTACTTAAGTCGGCATTTTGCCTTTTGTATTAATTTCGGATGCAAAGTCTGTGTTTCATCGTCAATAAGAAGGTCCAAGGGATACAGTAAACCTGAAGTGAAGCATCGGAATCTAAAACTGGACTCACAGGAGAGGTTCAAATCATAGAGAGTTAGAATGTCAGTCCTCTTGTACTTAAGTTGGCATAGTGCCTTTTGTATTAAATTCGGATGCAATTTCTGTGTTTCATCGTCAATAAGAAGGTCCAAGGGATACAGTAAACCTGAAGTGAAGCATCGGAATCTAAAACTGGACTCACAGGAGAGGTTCTAATCATAGAAAGTTAGAGTGTTAGTCCTCTTTTATTTAAGTCGGCATTGTGGATTTTGCATTAAATTCCGATGCAATTTCTATGTCTCATCGTCAACAAGAAGGTGCAAGGTATACAGTAAACCTGAAGTGAAGCATCGGAATTTAAAACCGGACACACAGGAGAGGTTCAAATCATAGAAAGTGAGAGTGTCTGTCCTCTTCTACTTAGGTCTGCTTTGTGCATTTTGAATTTAATTCCGATGCAATTTCTGTGTTTCATCGTCAATAAGAAGGCCCAAAGGATATAGTAAACCTGAAGTGAAGTATCGGAATCTGAAACTGGACTCACAGGAGAGGTTGAAATCATAGAAAGTGAGAGTGTCTGTCCTCTTCTACATAGGTCGGCATTGTGCCTTTTGAATTTAATTCCGATGCAATTTCTGTGTTTCATCGTCAATAAGAAGGTCCAAAGGATATAGTAGACCTGAAGTGAAGCATCGGAATTTAAAACCGGACTCACAGGATAGGTTCAAATCATAGAAAGAGAGAGTGTCACTCCTCTTGTACTTAAGTCGGTATTGTGCCTTTTGTATTAAATTCGGATGCAATTTCTGTGTTTCATCGTCAATAAGAAGGTCCAAGGGATACAGTAAAGCTCAAGTAAAGCATCGGAATCTAAAACTGGACTCACAGGAGAGGTTCAAATCATAGAAAGTTAGAGTGTCAGTCCTCTTTTACTTATGTCGGCATTGTGTCTTTTGTATTAGATTCGAATGCAATTTCTGTGTTTCATCGTCAATAAGAAGGTTCAAGGGATACAGTAAACCTTAAGTAAAGCATCGGAATCTAAAACTGGACTCACAGGAGAGGTTCAAATCATAGAAAGTTAGAGTGTCAGCCCTGTTGTACTTAAGTCGGTATTGTGCAATTTGAATTTAATTCCGATGCAATTTCTGTGTTTCATCGTCAATAAGAAGGTCCAAAGGATATAGTGAACCTGAAGTGAAGCATCGGAATCTAAAACTGGACTCACAGGAGAGGTTCAAATCATAGAAAATTAGAGTGTCATTCCTCTTGTACTTAACTCTGCATAGTGATTTTTGAATATAATTCCGATGCAATTTCTGTGTTTCATCGTCAATAAGAAGGTCCAAGGGATACAGTAAACCTGAAGTGAAGCATCGGGATCTATTACTGGACTCATAGGAGAGGTTCAAATCATAGAAAGTGAGAGTGGCAGTCCTGTTGTAGTTAAGTCGGTATTGTGCATTTTGAATTTAATTCCGATGCAATTTCTGTGTTTCATCGTCAATAACAAGGTGCAAGGTACTCAATAAACCTGAAGTGAAGTATCGGAATCTGAAACTGGACTCACAGGAGAGGTTCACATCATAGAAAGTGAGAGTGTCAGTAGTCTTGTACTTAAGTCGCCATTGTGCCTTTTGTATTAAATTCGGATGCAATTTCTGTGTTTCATCGTCAATAAGAAGGTCCAAGGGATACAGTAAACCTGAAGTGAAGCTTCGGAATCTCAAACTGGACTCACAGGAGAGGTTCAAATCATAGAAAGTTGGAGAGTCAGTCCTTTTGTACTTAAGTCGGCATTGTGACTTTTGTATTCAATTCGGATGCCAACTCTGTGTTTCATCGTCAATTAGAAGGTCCTAGGGATACAGTAAACCTGAACTGATGCATCGGAATCTGAAACTGGACTCACAGGAGAGGTTCAAATCATAGAAAGTGAGAGTGTCTGTCCTCTTGTACTTACGTCGGCATTGTGCCTTTTCTATTAAATTTGGATGCAATTTCTGTGTTTCTTCGTCAATAAGAAGGTACAAGGTATACTGTAAACCTGAAGTGAAGCATCGGAATCTAAAACTGGACTCACAGGAGAGGTTCAAATCATAGAAAGAGAGAGTGTCAGTCCTCTTGTACTTATAATGGCATTGTGCCATTTGTATTAAATTCGGATGCAATTCCTGTGTATCATAGTCAATAAGAAGGTCCAAGGAATACAGTAAACCTGAAGTGAAACATCGGAATCTAAAACTGGACTCACAGGAGAGGTTCACATCATAGAAAGTGAGAGTGTCATTAGTCTTGTACTTATGTCGCCATTGTGCCTTTTGTATTAAATACGGATGCAATTTCTGTGTTTCATCGTCAATAAGAAGGTCCAAGGGATACAGTAAACCTGAAGTGAAGCTTCGGAATCTCAAACTGGACTCACAGGAGAGGTTCAAATCATAGAAAGTTAGAATGTCAGTCCTCTTGTACTTAAGTCGGCATTGTGTCTTTTGTATTAGATTCGGATGCAATTTCTGTGTTTCATCGTCAATAAGAAGGTCCAAGGGATACAGTAAACCTTAAGTAAAGCATCGGAATCTAAAAGTGGACTCACAGGAGAGGTTCAAATCATAGAAAGTTAGAGTGTCAGTCCTGTTGTAGTTAAGTCGGTATTGTGCATTTTGAATTTAATTCCGATGCAATTTCTGTGTTTCATCGTCAATAAGAAGGTCCAAAGGATATAGTGAACCTGAAGTGAAGCATCGGAATCTAAAACTGGACTCACAGGAGAGATTCAAATCATAGAAAGTTAGAGTGTTAGTCCTCTTTTATTTAAGTCGGCATTGTGGCTTTTGCATTAAATTCCGATGCAATTTCTATGTCTCATCGTCAATAAGAAGGTGCAAGGTATACAGTAAACCTGAAGTGAAGCATCGGAATTTAAAACCGGACTCACAGGAGAGGTTCAAATCATAGAAAGAGAGAGTGTCAGTCCTCTTGTACTTAAGTTGACATTGTGCCATTTGTATTAAATTCCGATGCAACTCCTGTATTTCATAGTCAATAAGAAGGTCCAAGGAATACAGTACACCTGAAGTGAAACATCGGAATCTAAAACTGGACTCACAGGAGAGGTTCAAATCATAGAAAGTGAGAGTGTCAGTCCTCTTGTACTTAAGTCGGCATTGTGCTATTTGTATTAAATTCGGGTGCAATTTCTGTGTTTCATCGCCAATAAGAAGGTCCAAGGGATACAGTAAACCTGAAGTGAAGCATCGGAATCTAAAACTGGACTCACAGGAGAGGTTCAAATCATAGAAAGTGAGAGTGTCAGTCCTCTTGTACTTAAGTTGACATTGTGCCATTTGTATTAAATTCGGATGCAGTTTCTGTGTTTCATCGTCAATAAGAAGGTTCAAGGTATACAGTAAATCTGAAGTGAAGCATCGGAATTTAAAACCGGACTCACAGGAGAGGTTCAAATCATAGAAAGAGAGTGTCACTCCTCTTGTACTTAAGTCGGTATTGTGCCTTTTGTATTAAATTCGGATGCAATTTCTGTGTTTCATCGTCAATAAGAAGGTCCAAGGGATACAGTAAAGCTTAAGTAAAGCATCGGAATCTAAAACTGGACTCACAGGAGAGGTTCAAATCATAGAATGTTAGAGTGTCAGTCCTCTTTTACTTAAGTCGGCATTGTGCCGTTTGTATTAATTTCAGATGCAAAACCTGTGTTTCATCGTCAATAAGAAGGTCCAAGGGATACAGTAAACCTGAAGTGAAGCATCGGAATCTAATACTGGACTCACAGGAGAGGTTCAAATTATAGAAAGTTAGAGTGTCATTCCTCTTGTACTTAACACTGCATTGTGATTTTTGAATTTAATTCCGATGCAATTTCTGTGTTTCATCGTCAATAAGAAGGTCAAAGGGATACAGTAAACCTGGAATGAAGCATTGGTATCTAAGACTGGACTCACAGGAGAGGTTCAAATCATAGAAAATGAGAGTGTCAGTCCTCTTTTACTTAAGTCGGCATTGTGCGTTTTGAATTTAATTCCGATGCAATTTCTATGTTTCATCGTCAATAAGAAAGTGCAAGGTATACAGTAAACCTGAAGTGAAGCATCGGAATTTAAAACCGGACTCACAGGAGAGGTTCAAATCATAGAAAGAGAGAGTGTCAGTCCTCTTGTACTTAAGTTGGCATTGTGCCATTTGTATTAAATTCGGATGCAATTCCTGTGTTTCATAGTCAATAAGAAGGTCAAAGGAATACAGTAAACCTGAAGAGAAACATCGGAATCTAAATCTGGACTCACAGGAGAGGTACATATCATAGAAAGTTAGAGTGTCAGTCCTCTTGTACTTAAGTCGGCATTTTGCCTTTTGTATTAATTTCGGATGCAAAGTCTGTGTTTCATCGTCAATAAGAAGGTCCAAGGGATACAGTAAACCTGAAGTGAAGCATCGGAATCTAAAACTGGACTCACAGGAGAGGTTCAAATCATAGAGAGTTAGAATGTCAGTCCTCTTGTACTTAAGTTGGCATAGTGCCTTTTGTATTAAATTCGGATGCAATTTCTGTGTTTCATCGTCAATAAGAAGGTCCAAGGGATACAGTAAACCTGAAGTGAAGCATCGGAATCTAAAACTGGACTCACAGGAGAGGTTCTAATCATAGAAAGTTAGAGTGTTAGTCCTCTTTTATTTAAGTCGGCATTGTGGATTTTGCATTAAATTCCGATGCAATTTCTATGTCTCATCGTCAACAAGAAGGTGCAAGGTATACAGTAAACCTGAAGTGAAGCATCGGAATTTAAAACCGGACTCACAGGAGAGGTTCAAATCATAGAAAGTGAGAGTGTCTGTCCTCTTCTACTTAGGTCTGCTTTGTGCATTTTGAATTTAATTCCGATGCAATTTCTGTGTTTCATCGTCAATAAGAAGGCCCAAAGGATATAGTAAACCTGAAGTGAAGTATCGGAATCTGAAACTGGACTCACAGGAGAGGTTGAAATCATAGAAAGTGAGAGTGTCTGTCCTCTTCTACATAGGTCGGCATTGTGCCTTTTGAATTTAATTCCGATGCAATTTCTGTGTTTCATCGTCAATAAGAAGGTCCAAAGGATATAGTAGACCTGAAGTGAAGCATCGGAATTTAAAACCGGACTCACAGGATAGGTTCAAATCATAGAAAGAGAGAGTGTCACTCCTCTTGTACTTAAGTCGGTATTGTGCCTTTTGTATTAAATTCGGATGCAATTTCTGTGTTTCATCGTCAATAAGAAGGTCCAAGGGATACAGTAAAGCTCAAGTAAAGCATCGGAATCTAAAACTGGACTCACAGGAGAGGTTCAAATCATAGAAAGTTAGAGTGTCAGTCCTCTTTTACTTATGTCGGCATTGTGTCTTTTGTATTAGATTCGAATGCAATTTCTGTGTTTCATCGTCAATAAGAAGGTTCAAGGGATACAGTAAACCTTAAGTAAAGCATCGGAATCTAAAACTGGACTCACAGGAGAGGTTCAAATCATAGAAAGTTAGAGTGTCAGCCCTGTTGTACTTAAGTCGGTATTGTGCAATTTGAATTTAATTCCGATGCAATTTCTGTGTTTCATCGTCAATAAGAAGGTCCAAAGGATATAGTGAACCTGAAGTGAAGCATCGGAATCTAAAACTGGACTCACAGGAGAGGTTCAAATCATAGAAAATTAGAGTGTCATTCCTCTTGTACTTAACTCTGCATAGTGATTTTTGAATATAATTCCGATGCAATTTCTGTGTTTCATCGTCAATAAGAAGGTCCAAGGGATACAGTAAACCTGAAGTGAAGCATCGGGATCTATTACTGGACTCATAGGAGAGGTTCAAATCATAGAAAGTGAGAGTGGCAGTCCTGTTGTAGTTAAGTCGGTATTGTGCATTTTGAATTTAATTCCGATGCAATTTCTGTGTTTCATCGTCAATAACAAGGTGCAAGGTACTCAATAAACCTGAAGTGAAGTATCGGAATCTGAAACTGGACTCACAGGAGAGGTTCACATCATAGAAAGTGAGAGTGTCAGTAGTCTTGTACTTAAGTCGCCATTGTGCCTTTTGTATTAAATTCGGATGCAATTTCTGTGTTTCATCGTCAATAAGAAGGTCCAAGGGATACAGTAAACCTGAAGTGAAGCTTCGGAATCTCAAACTGGACTCACAGGAGAGGTTCAAATCATAGAAAGTTAGAGAGTCAGTCCTTTTGTACTTAAGTCGGCATTGTGACTTTTGTATTCAATTCGGATGCCAACTCTGTGTTTCATCGTCAATTAGAAGGTCCTAGGGATACAGTAAACCTGAACTGATGCATCGGAATCTGAAACTGGACTCACAGGAGAGGTTCAAATCATAGAAAGTGAGAGTGTCTGTCCTCTTGTACTTACGTCGGCATTGTGCCTTTTCTATTAAATTTGGATGCAATTTCTGTGTTTCTTCGTCAATAAGAAGGTACAAGGTATACTGTAAACCTGAAGTGAAGCATCGGAATCTAAAACTGGACTCACAGGAGAGGTTCAAATCATAGAAAGAGAGAGTGTCAGTCCTCTTGTACTTATAATGGCATTGTGCCATTTGTATTAAATTCGGATGCAATTCCTGTGTATCATAGTCAATAAGAAGGTCCAAGGAATACAGTAAACCTGAAGTGAAACATCGGAATCTAAAACTGGACTCACAGGAGAGGTTCACATCATAGAAAGTGAGAGTGTCATTAGTCTTGTACTTATGTCGCCATTGTGCCTTTTGTATTAAATACGGATGCAATTTCTGTGTTTCATCGTCAATAAGAAGGTCCAAGGGATACAGTAAACCTGAAGTGAAGCTTCGGAATCTCAAACTGGACTCACAGGAGAGGTTCAAATCATAGAAAGTTAGAGTGTCAGTCCTTTTGTACTTAAGTCGGCATTGTGACTTTTGTATTAATTTCGGATACAAACTCTGTGTTTCATCGTCAATTACAAGGTCCAAGGGATACAGTAAACCTGAAGTGATGCATTGGAATCTGAAACTGGACTCACAGGAGAGGTTCAAATCATAGAAAGTGAGAGTGTCAGTCCTCTTGTACTTAAGTCGGCATTGTGCCATTTTTATTAAATTCGGGTGCAATTTCTGTGTTTCATCGTCAATATGAAGGTCCAAGGGATACAGTAAACCTGAAGTGAAGCATCGGAACCTAAAACTGGACTCACAGGAGAGGTTCAAATCATAGAAGGTGAGAGTGTCTGTCCTCTTCTACTTAGGTCGGCATTGTGCCTTTTGAATTTAATTCCGATGCAATTTCTGTGTTTCATCGTCAATAAGAAGGTCCAAAAGATATAGTAAACCTGAAGTGAAGCATCGGAATCTAAAACTGAAGTCACAGGAGAGATTCAAATCATTGTAAGCTAGAGTCTCACTCCTCATGTACTTAAGTCGGTATTGTGCCTTTTGTATTAAATTCGGATGCAATTTCTGTGTTTCATCGTCAATAAGAAGGTCCAAGGGATACAGTAAAGCTTAAGTAAAGCATCGGAATCTAAAACTGGACTCACATGAGAGGTTCAAATCATAGAAAGTTAGAGTGTCAGTCCTCTTTTACTTAAGTCGGCATTGTGCCTTTTGTATTAATTTCGGATGCAAAATCTGTGTTTCATCGTCAATAAGAAGGTCCAAGGGATACAGTAAACCTGAAGTGAAGCATCGGAATCTAAAACTGGACTCACAGGAGAGGTTCAAATCGTAGAAAGTTAGAGTGTCATTCCTCTTGTACTTAACTCTGCATTGTGATTTTTGAATTTAATTCCGATGCAATATCTGTGTTTCATCGTCAATAAGAAGGTCCAAGGGATACAGTAAACCTGGAATGAAGCATTGGAATCTAAGACTGGACTCACAGGAGAGGTTCAAATCATAGAAAATGAGAGTGTCAGTCCTCTTTTACTTAAGTCGGCATTCTGCGTTTTGAATTTAATTCCGATGCAATTTCTATGTTTCATCGTCAATAAGAAGGTGCAAGGTATACAGTAAACCTGAAGTGAGGCATCGGAATTTAAAACCGGACTCACAGGAGTGGTTCAAATCATAGAAAGAGAGAGTGTCAGTCCTCTTGTACTTAAGTTGGCATTGTGCCATTTGCATTGAATTCGGATGCAATTCCTGTGTTTCATAGTCAATAAGAAGGTCCAAGGAATACAGTAAACATGAAGTGAAACATCGGAATCTAAAACTGGACTCACAGGAGAGGTTCAAATCATAGAAAGTGAGAGTGTCAGTCCTCTTGTACTTAAGTCGACATTGTGCCATTTGTTTTAAATTTGGATGCAATTTCTGTGTTTCATCGTCAATAAGAAGGTCCAAGGGATACAGTAAACCTGAAGTGAAGCATCCGAATCTAAAACTGTACTCACAGGAGAGGTCCAAATCATAGAAAGTTAGAGTGTTAGTCCTCTTTTATTTAAGTCGGCATTGTGGCTTTTGTATTAAATTCCGATGCAATTTCTATGTTTCATCGTCAATAAGAAGGTGCAAGGTATACAGTAAACCTGAAGTGAAGCATCGGAATTTAAAACCGGACTCACAGGAGATGTTCAAATCATAGAAAGAGAGAGTGTCAGTCCTCTTGTACTTAAGTTGGCATTGTGCCATTTGTATTAAATTCGGATGCAATTCCTGTGTTTCATAGTCAATAAGAAGGACCAAGGAATACAGTAAACCTGAAGTGAAACATCGGAATCTAAAACTGGACTCACAGGAGAGGTTCAAATCATAGAAAGTTAGAGTGTTAGTCCTCTTGTACTTAAGTCGGCATTGTGCCTTTTGTATTAATTTCGGAATCAAACTCTGTGTTTCATCGTCAATAAGAAGGTCCAAGGGATACACTAAACCTGAAGTGAAGCATCGGAGTCTAAAACTCGACTCACAGGAGAGTTTCAAATCATAGAAAGTTAGAAGGTTAGACCTCTTTTATTTAAGTCGCCATTGTGGCTTTTGCATTAAATTCCGATGCAATTTCTATGTTTCATCGTCAATAAGAAGGTGCAAGGTATACAGTAAACCTGAAGTGAAGCATCCGAATTTAAAACCGGACTCACAGGAGAGGTTCAAATCATAGAAAGTTAGAATGTCAGTCCTCTTGCACTTAAGT
Source organism: Schistocerca americana (assembly GCF_021461395.2). Taxonomy (NCBI): domain Eukaryota; kingdom Metazoa; phylum Arthropoda; class Insecta; order Orthoptera; family Acrididae; genus Schistocerca; species Schistocerca americana. Next base: position 1,997,160 of record NC_060129.1, on the reverse strand, counting down.
CGGCATTGTTGCATTTGTATTAAATTCGGATGAAATTTCTGTGTTTCATCGTCAATAAGAAGGTCCAAGGGATACAGTTAAACTGAAGTAAAGCATCGGAATCTAAAACTGGACTCACAGAAGAGGTTCAGATCATGGAAAGTGAGAGTGTCAGTCCTCTTGTACTTAAGTCGCCATTGTGATTTTTGTATTAAATTCGGATGCAATTCCTGTGTTTCATAGTCAATAAGAAGGTCCAAGGGATACAGTAAACCTGAGGTGATGCATCGGAATCTGAAACTGGACTCACAGCAGAGGTTCAAATCATAGAAAGTTAGAATGTCAGTCCTCTTGCACTTAAGTCGGCATTGTTGCATTTGTATTAAATTCGGATGAAATTTCTGTGTTTCATCGTCAATAAGAAGGTCCAAGGGATACAGTTAAACTGAAGTAAAGCATCGGAATCTAAAACTGGACTCACAGAAGAGGTTCAGATCATGGAAAGTGAGAGTGTCAGTCCTCTTGTACTTAGGTCGCCATTGTGATTTTTGTATTAAATTCGGATGCAATTTCTGTGTTTCATCGTCAATAAGCAGATCCAAGGGATACAGTAAACCTGAAGTGAAGTTTCGGAATCTAAAACTGGACTCACAGGAGAGGTTCAAATCATAGAAAGTGAGAGTGTCAGTCCTCTTCTACTTAAGTCGGCATTGTGCCTTTTGAATTTAATTCCGATGCAATTTCTGTGTTTCATCGTCATTAAGAAGGTCCAAGGGATACAGTAACCCTGAAGTGAAGCATCGGAGTCTAAAACTAGACTCACAGGAGAGATTCAAATCATTGAAAGTTAGAGTGTCACTCCTCTTGTACTTGAGTCGGTATTGTGCCTTTTGTATTAAATTCGGATGCAATTCCTGTGTTTCATAGTCAATAAGAAGGTCCAAGGAATACAGTAAACCTGAAGTGAAACATCGGAATCTGAAACTGGACTCACAGGAGAGGTTCAAATCATAGAAAGTTAGAGTGTCAGTCCTCTTGTACCTAAGTCGGCATTTTGCCTTTTGTATTAATTTCGGATGCAAAGTCTGTGTTACATCGTCAATAAGAAGGTCCAAGGGATACAGTAAACCTAAAGTGAAGCATCGGAATCTGAAACTGGACTAGCAGGAGAGGTTCAAATCATAGAAAGTTAGAGTGTCATTCCTCTTGTACTAAACTCTGCATAGTGATTTTTGAATTTAATTCCGAAGCAATTTCTGTGTTTCATCGTCAATAAGAAGGTCCAAGGGATACAGTAAAACTGGAATGAAGCATTGGAATCAAAGACTGGACTCACAGGAGTGGTTGAAATCATAGAAAATGAGAGTGTCAGTCCTCTTTTACTTAAGTCGGCATTGTGCGTTTTGAATTTAATTGCGATGCAATTTCTATGTTTCATCGTCAATAAGAAGGTGCAAGGTATACAGTAAACCTAAAGTGAAGCATCGGAATTTAAAACCGGACTCACAGGAGAGGTTCAAATCATAGAAAGAGAGAGTGTCAGTCCTCTTGTACTTAAGTTGGCATTTTGCCATTTCTATTAAATTCGGATGCAATTCCTGTGTTTCATAGTCAATAAGAAGGTCCAAGGAATACAGTAAACCTGAAGTGAAACATCGGAATCTAAAACTGGACTCACAGGAGGGGTTCAAATCATAGAAAGTGAGATTGTCAGTCCTCTTGTACTTAAGTCGACATTGTGCCATTTGTTTTAAATTCGGATGCAATTTCTGTGTTTCATCGTCAATAAGAAGGTCCAAGGGATACAGTAAACCTGAAGTGAAGCATCCGAATCTAAAACTGTACTCACAGGAGAGGTTCAAATCATAGAAAGTTTGAGTGTTAGTCCTCTTTTATTTAAGTCGGCATTGTGGCTTTTGCATTAAATTCCGACGCAATTTCTATGTTTCATCGTCAATAAGAAGGTGCAACGTATACAGTAAACCTGAAGTGAAGCATCGGAATTTAAAACCGGACTCACAGGAGAGTTTCAAATCATAGAAAGAGAGAGTGTCAGTCCTCTTGTACTTAAGTTGGCATTGTGCCATTTGTATTAAATTCGGATGCAATTCCTGTGTTTCATAGTCAATAAGAAGGACCAAGGAATACAGTAAACCTGAAGTGAAACATCGGAATCTAAAACTGGACTCACAGGAGAGGTTCAAATCATAGAAAGTTAGAGTGTCAGTCCTCTTGTACTTAAGTCGGCATTTTGCCTTTTGTATTAATTTCGGATGCAAAGTCTGTGTTTCATCGTCAATAAGAAGGTCCAAGGGATACAGTAAACCTGAAGTGAAGCATCGGAATCTGAAACTGGACTAGCAGGAGAGGTTCAAATCATAGAAAGTTAGAGTGTCATTCCTCTTGTACTAAACTCTGCATAGTGATTTTTGAATTTAATTCCGGTGCAATTTCTGTGTTTCATCGTCAATAAGAAGGTCCAAGGGATACAGTAAACCTGGAATGAACCATTGGAATCTAAGACTGGACTCACAGGAGAGGTTCAAATCATAGAAAATGAGAGTGTCAGTCCTCTTTTACTTAAGTCGGCATTGTGCGTTTTGAATTTAATTCCGATGCAATTTCTATGTTTCATCGTCAATAAGAAGGTGCAAGGTATACAGTAAACCTGATGTGAAGCATCGGAATTTAAAACCGGACTCACAGGAGAGGTTCAAATCATAGAAAGAGAGAGTGTCAGTCCTCTTGTACTTAAGTCGGCATTGTGCCTTTTGTATTAATTTCGGAATCAAACTCTGTGTTTCATCGTCAATAAGAAGGTCCAAGGGATACACTAAACCTGAAGTGAAGCATCGGAAACTAAAACTGGACTCACAGGAGAGTTTCAAATCATAGAAAGTTAGAAGGTTAGTCCTCTTTTATTTAAGTCGCCATTGTGGCTTTTGCATTAAATTCCGATGCAATTTCTATGTTTCATCGTCAATAAGAGATGCAAGGTATACAGTAAACCTGAAGTGAAGCATCAGAATTTAAAACCAGACTCACAGGAGAGGTTCAAATCATAGAAAGAGAGATGGTCAGTCCTCTTGTACTTAAGTTGGCATTGTGCCATTTGTATTAAATTCGGATGGAATTCCTGTGTTTCATAGTCAATAAGAAGGTCCAAGGAATACAGTAAACCTGAAGTGAAACATCGGAATCTAAAACTGGACTCACAGGAGAGGTTCAAATCATATAAAGTAAGAGTGTCAGTTCTCTTGTACTTAAGTCGGCATTGCACCTTTTGTATTAAATTTGGATGCAAACTCTGTGTTTCATCGTCAATTAGATGGTCCAAGGGATACAGTAAACCTGAAGTGATGCATCGGAATCTGAAACTGGACTCACAGGAGAGGTTGAAATCATAGAAAGTGAGAGTGTCTGTCCTCTTCTACTTAGGTCGGCATTGTGTCTTTTGAATTTAATTCCGATGCAATTTCTGTGTTTCATCGTCAATAAGAAGGTCCAAAGGATATAGTAAACATGAAGTGAAGCATCAGAATTTAAAACCGGACTCACAGGAGAGGTTCAAATCATAGAAAGAGAGAGTGTCACTCCTCTTGTACTTAAGTCGGTATTGTGCCTTTTGTATTAAATTCGGATGCAATTTCTGTGTTTCATCGTCAATAAGAAGGTCCAAGGGATACAGTAAAGCTTAAGTAAAGCATCGGAATCTAAAACTGGACTCACAGAGGAGGTTCAAATCATAGAAAGTTAGAGTGTCAGTCCTCTTTTACTTAAGTCGGCATTGTGTCTTTTGTATTAGATTCGGATGCAATTTCTGTGTTTCATCGTCAATAAGAAGGTCCAAGGGATACAGTAAACCTTAAGTAAAGCATCGGAATCTAAAACTGGACTCACAGGAGAGCTTCAAATCATAGAAAGTTAGAGTGTCAGTCCTGTTATAGTTAAGTCGGTATTGTGCATTTTGAATTTAATTCCGATGCAATTTCTGTGTTTCATCGTCAATAAGAAGGTCCAAAGGATATAGTGAACCTGAAGTGAAGCATCGGAATCTACAACTGGACTCACAGGAGAGGTTCAAATCATAGAAAATTAGAGTGTCATTCCTATTGTACTTAACTCTGCATAGTGATTTTTGAATTTAATTCCGATGTAATTTCTGTGTTTCATCGTCAATAAGAAGGTGCTAGGTATACAGTAAACCTGAAGTGAAGCATCGGGATCTATAACTGGACTCATATTAGAGGTTCAAATCATAGAAAGTGAGAGTGGCAGTCCTGTTGTAGTTAAGTCGGTATTGTGCATTTTGAATTTAATTCCGATGCAATTTCCGTGTTTCATCGTCAATAACAAGGTGCAAGGTACTCAGTAAACCTGAAGTGAAGTATCGGAATCTGAAACTGGACTCACAGGAGAGGTTCACATCATAGAAAGTGAGAGTGTCAGTAGTCTTGTACTTAAGTCGCCATTGTGCCTTTTGTATTAATTTCGGATGCAATTTCTGTGTTTCATCGTCAATAAGAAGGTCCAAGGGATACAGTAAACCTGAAGTGAAGCTTCGGAATCTCAAACTGGACTCACAGGAGAGGTTCAAATCATAGAAAGTTAGAGAGTCAGTCCTTTTGTACTTAAGTCGGCATTGTGACTTTTGTATTCAATTCGGATGCAAACTCTGTGTTTCATCGTCAATTAGAAGGTCCTAGGGATACAGTAAACCTGAAGTGATGCATCGGAATCTGAAACTGGACTCACAGGAGAGGTTCAAATCATAGAAAGTGAGAGTGTCTGTCCTCTTGTACTTAAGTCGGCATTGTGCCTTTTCTATTAAATTCGGATGCAATTTCTGTGTTTCTTCGTCAATAAGAAGGTGCAAGGTATACTGTAAACCTGAAGTGAAGCATCGGAATCTAAAACTGGACTCACAGGAGCGGTTCAAATCATAGAAAGTGAGAGTGTCAGCCTTCTTGTACTTAAGTCGACATTGTGCCATGTTTCATCGTCAATAAGAAGGTCCAAGGGATACAGTAAACCTAAAGTGAAGCATCGGAATCTAAAACTGGACTCACAGGAGACGTTCAAATCATAGAAAGTTAGAGTGTTAGTCCTCTTTTATTTAAGTCGGCATTGTGGTTTTGCATTAAATTCCGATGCAATTTCTATGTCTCATCGTCAATAAGAAGGTGCAAGGTATACAGTAAACCTGAAGTGAAGCATCGGAATTTAAAACCGGACTCACAGGAGAGGTTCAAATCATAGAAAGAGAGAGTGTCAGTCCTCTTGTACTTAAGTTGGCATTGTGCCATTTGTATTAAATTCGGATGCAATTCCTGTGTATCATAGTCAATAAGAAGGTCCAAGGAATACAGTACACCTGAAGTGAAACATCGGAATCTAAAACTGGACTCACAGGAGAGGTTCACATCATAGAAAGTGAGAGTGTCATTAGTCTTGTACTTATGTCGCCATTGTGCCTTTTGTATTAAATTCGGATGCAATTTCTGTGTTTAATCGTCAATAAGAAGGTCCAAGGGATACAGTAAACCTGAAGTGAAGCTTCGGAATCTCAAACTGGACTCACAGGAGAGGTTCAAATCATAGAAAGTTAGAGTGCCAGTCCTCTTGTACTTAAGTCGGCATTGTGACTTTTGTATTAAATTCGGATGCAAACTCTGTGTTTCATCGTCAATTAGAAGGTCCAAGGGATACAGTAAACCTGAAGTGATGCATTTGAATCTGAAACTGGACTCACAGGAGAGGTTCAAATCATAGAAAGTGAGAGTGTCAGTCCTCTTGTACTTAAGTCGGCATGGTGCCATTTGTATTAAATTCGGGTGCAATTTCTGTGTTTCATCGTCAATAAGAAGGTCCAAGGGATACAGTAAACCTGAAGTGAAGCATCGGAATCTAAAACTGGACTCACAGGGGAGGTTCAAATCATAGAAGGTGAGAGTGTCTGTCCTCTTCTACTTAGGTCGGCATTGTGCCTTTTGAATTTAATTCCGATGCAATTTCTGTGTTTCATCGTCAATAAGAAGGTCCAAAAGATATAGTAAACCTGAAGTGAAGCACCGGAATCTAAAACTGAAGTCACAGGAGAGATTCAAATCATAGAAACCTAGAGTCTCACTCCTCTTGTACTTAAGTCGGTATTGTGCCTTTTGTATTAAATTCGGATGCAATTTCTGTGTTTCATCGTCAATAAGAAGGTCCAAGGGATACAGTAAAGCTTAAGTAAAGCATCGGAATCTAAAACTGGACTCACAGGAGAGGTTCAAATCATAGAAAGTTAGAGTGTCAGTCCTCTATTACTTAAGCCGGCATTGTGCCTTTTGTATTAATTTCGGATGCAAAATCTGTGTTTCATCGTCAATAAGAAGGTCCAAGGGATACAGCAAACCTGAAGTGAAGCATCGGAATCTAAAACTGGACTCACAGGAGAGGTTCAAATCGTAGAAAGTTAGAGTGTCATTCCTCTTGTACTTAACTCTGCATTGTGATTTTTGAATTTAATTCCGATGCAATTTCTGTGTTTCATCGTCAATAAGAAGGTCCAAGGGATACAGTAAACCTGAAGTGAAACATCGGAATCTAAAACTGGACTCACAGGAGAGGTTGAAATCATAGAAAGTGAGAGTGTCTGTCCTCTTCTACTTAGGTCGGCATTGTGTCTTTTGAATTTAATTCCGATGCAATTTCTGTGTTTCATCGTCAATAAGAAGGTCCAAAGGATATAGTAAACATGAAGTGAAGCATCAGAATTTAAAACCGGACTCACAGGAGAGGTTCAAATCATAGAAAGAGAGAGTGTCACTCCTCTTGTACTTAAGTCGGTATTGTGCCTTTTGTATTAAATTCGGATGCAATTTCTGTGTTTCATCGTCAATAAGAAGGTCCAAGGGATACAGTAAAGCTTAAGTAAAGCATCGGAATCTAAAACTGGACTCACAGAGGAGGTTCAAATCATAGAAAGTTAGAGTGTCAGTCCTCTTTTACTTAAGTCGGCATTGTGTCTTTTGTATTAGATTCGGATGCAATTTCTGTGTTTCATCGTCAATAAGAAGGTCCAAGGGATACAGTAAACCTTAAGTAAAGCATCGGAATCTAAAACTGGACTCACAGGAGAGCTTCAAATCATAGAAAGTTAGAGTGTCAGTCCTGTTATAGTTAAGTCGGTATTGTGCATTTTGAATTTAATTCCGATGCAATTTCTGTGTTTCATCGTCAATAAGAAGGTCCAAAGGATATAGTGAACCTGAAGTGAAGCATCGGAATCTACAACTGGACTCACAGGAGAGGTTCAAATCATAGAAAATTAGAGTGTCATTCCTATTGTACTTAACTCTGCATAGTGATTTTTGAATTTAATTCCGATGTAATTTCTGTGTTTCATCGTCAATAAGAAGGTGCTAGGTATACAGTAAACCTGAAGTGAAGCATCGGGATCTATAACTGGACTCATAGGAGAGGTTCAAATCATAGAAAGTGAGAGTGGCAGTCCTGTTGTAGTTAAGTCGGTATTGTGCATTTTGAATTTAATTCCGATGCAATTTCCGTGTTTCATCGTCAATAACAAGGTGCAAGGTACTCAGTAAACCTGAAGTGAAGTATCGGAATCTGAAACTGGACTCACAGGAGAGGTTCACATCATAGAAAGTGAGAGTGTCAGTAGTCTTGTACTTAAGTCGCCATTGTGCCTTTTGTATTAATTTCGGATGCAATTTCTGTGTTTCATCGTCAATAAGAAGGTCCAAGGGATACAGTAAACCTGAAGTGAAGCTTCGGAATCTCAAACTGGACTCACAGGAGAGGTTCAAATCATAGAAAGTTAGAGAGTCAGTCCTTTTGTACTTAAGTCGGCATTGTGACTTTTGTATTCAATTCGGATGCAAACTCTGTGTTTCATCGTCAATTAGAAGGTCCTAGGGATACAGTAAACCTGAAGTGATGCATCGGAATCTGAAACTGGACTCACAGGAGAGGTTCAAATCATAGAAAGTGAGAGTGTCTGTCCTCTTGTACTTAAGTCGGCATTGTGCCTTTTCTATTAAATTCGGATGCAATTTCTGTGTTTCTTCGTCAATAAGAAGGTGCAAGGTATACTGTAAACCTGAAGTGAAGCATCGGAATCTAAAACTGGACTCACAGGAGCGGTTCAAATCATAGAAAGTGAGAGTGTCAGCCTTCTTGTACTTAAGTCGACATTGTGCCATGTTTCATCGTCAATAAGAAGGTCCAAGGGATACAGTAAACCTAAAGTGAAGCATCGGAATCTAAAACTGGACTCACAGGAGACGTTCAAATCATAGAAAGTTAGAGTGTTAGTCCTCTTTTATTTAAGTCGGCATTGTGGTTTTGCATTAAATTCCGATGCAATTTCTATGTCTCATCGTCAATAAGAAGGTGCAAGGTATACAGTAAACCTGAAGTGAAGCATCGGAATTTAAAACCGGACTCACAGGAGAGGTTCAAATCATAGAAAGAGAGAGTGTCAGTCCTCTTGTACTTAAGTTGGCATTGTGCCATTTGTATTAAATTCGGATGCAATTCCTGTGTATCATAGTCAATAAGAAGGTCCAAGGAATACAGTACACCTGAAGTGAAACATCGGAATCTAAAACTGGACTCACAGGAGAGGTTCACATCATAGAAAGTGAGAGTGTCATTAGTCTTGTACTTATGTCGCCATTGTGCCTTTTGTATTAAATTCGGATGCAATTTCTGTGTTTAATCGTCAATAAGAAGGTCCAAGGGATACAGTAAACCTGAAGTGAAGCTTCGGAATCTCAAACTGGACTCACAGGAGAGGTTCAAATCATAGAAAGTTAGAGTGCCAGTCCTCTTGTACTTAAGTCGGCATTGTGACTTTTGTATTAAATTCGGATGCAAACTCTGTGTTTCATCGTCAATTAGAAGGTCCAAGGGATACAGTAAACCTGAAGTGATGCATTTGAATCTGAAACTGGACTCACAGGAGAGGTTCAAATCATAGAAAGTGAGAGTGTCAGTCCTCTTGTACTTAAGTCGGCATGGTGCCATTTGCATTAAATTCGGGTGCAATTTCTGTGTTTCATCGTCAATAAGAAGGTCCAAGGGATACAGTAAACCTGAAGTGAAGCATCGGAATCTAAAACTGGACTCACAGGGGAGGTTCAAATCATAGAAGGTGAGAGTGTCTGTCCTCTTCTACTTAGGTCGGCATTGTGCCTTTTGAATTTAATTCCGATGCAATTTCTGTGTTTCATCGTCAATAAGAAGGTCTAAAAGATATAGTAAACCTGAAGTGAAGCATCGGAATCTAAAACTGAAGTCACAGGAGAGATTCAAATCATAGAAACCTAGAGTCTCACTCCTCTTGTACTTAAGTCGGTATTGTGCCTTTTGTATTAAATTCGGATGCAATTTCTGTGTTTCATCGTCAATAAGAAGGTCCAAGGGATACAGTAAAGCTTAAGTAAAGCATCGGAATCTAAAACTGGACTCACAGGAGAGGTTCAAATCATAGAAAGTTAGAGTGTCAGTCCTCTATTACTTAAGCCGGCATTGTGCCTTTTGTATTAATTTCGGATGCAAAATCTGTGTTTCATCGTCAATAAGAAGGTCCAAGGGATACAGCAAACCTGAAGTGAAGCATCGGAATCTAAAACTGGACTCACAGGAGAGGTTCAAATCGTAGAAAGTTAGAGTGTCATTCCTCTTGTACTTAACTCTGCATTGTGATTTTTGAATTTAATTCCGATGCAATTTCTGTGTTTCATCGTCAATAAGAAGGTCCAAGGGATACAGTAAACCTGAAGTGAAACATCGGAATCTAAAACTGGACTCACAGGAGAGGTTGAAATCATAGAAAGTGAGAGTGTCTGTCCTCTTCTACTTAGGTCGGCATTGTGTCTTTTGAATTTAATTCCGATGCAATTTCTGTGTTTCATCGTCAATAAGAAGGTCCAAAGGATATAGTAAACATGAAGTGAAGCATCAGAATTTAAAACCGGACTCACAGGAGAGGTTCAAATCATAGAAAGAGAGAGTGTCACTCCTCTTGTACTTAAGTCGGTATTGTGCCTTTTGTATTAAATTCGGATGCAATTTCTGTGTTTCATCGTCAATAAGAAGGTCCAAGGGATACAGTAAAGCTTAAGTAAAGCATCGGAATCTAAAACTGGACTCACAGAGGAGGTTCAAATCATAGAAAGTTAGAGTGTCAGTCCTCTTTTACTTAAGTCGGCATTGTGTCTTTTGTATTAGATTCGGATGCAATTTCTGTGTTTCATCGTCAATAAGAAGGTCCAAGGGATACAGTAAACCTTAAGTAAAGCATCGGAATCTAAAACTGGACTCACAGGAGAGCTTCAAATCATAGAAAGTTAGAGTGTCAGTCCTGTTATAGTTAAGTCGGTATTGTGCATTTTGAATTTAATTCCGATGCAATTTCTGTGTTTCATCGTCAATAAGAAGGTCCAAAGGATATAGTGAACCTGAAGTGAAGCATCGGAATCTACAACTGGACTCACAGGAGAGGTTCAAATCATAGAAAATTAGAGTGTCATTCCTATTGTACTTAACTCTGCATAGTGATTTTTGAATTTAATTCCGATGTAATTTCTGTGTTTCATCGTCAATAAGAAGGTGCTAGGTATACAGTAAACCTGAAGTGAAGCATCGGGATCTATAACTGGACTCATAGGAGAGGTTCAAATCATAGAAAGTGAGAGTGGCAGTCCTGTTGTAGTTAAGTCGGTATTGTGCATTTTGAATTTAATTCCGATGCAATTTCCGTGTTTCATCGTCAATAACAAGGTGCAAGGTACTCAGTAAACCTGAAGTGAAGTATCGGAATCTGAAACTGGACTCACAGGAGAGGTTCACATCATAGAAAGTGAGAGTGTCAGTAGTCTTGTACTTAAGTCGCCATTGTGCCTTTTGTATTAATTTCGGATGCAATTTCTGTGTTTCATCGTCAATAAGAAGGTCCAAGGGATACAGTAAACCTCAAGTGAAGCTTCGGAATCTCAAACTGGACTCACAGGAGAGGTTCAAATCATAGAAAGTTAGAGAGTCAGTCCTTTTGTACTTAAGTCGGCATTGTGACTGTTGTATTCAATTCGGATGCAAACTCTGTGTTTCATCGTCAATTAGAAGGTCCTAGGGATACAGTAAACCTGAAGTGATGCATCGGAATCTGAAACTGGACTCACAGGAGAGGTTCAAATCATAGAAAGTGAGAGTGTCTGTCCTCTTGTACTTAAGTCGGCATTGTGCCTATTCTATTAAATTCGGATGCAATTTCTGTGTTTCTTCGTCAATAAGAAGGTGCATGGTATACTGTAAACCTGAAGTGAAGCATCGGAATCTAAAACTGGACTCACAGGAGCGGTTCAAATCATAGAAAGTGAGAGTGTCAGCCTTCTTGTACTTAAGTCGACATTGTGCCATGTTTCATCGTCAATAAGAAGGTCCAAGGGATACAGTAAACCTAAAGTGAAGCATCGGAATCTAAAACTGGACTCACAGGAGACGTTCAAATCATAGAAAGTTAGAGTGTTAGTCCTCTTTTATTTAAGTCGGCATTGTGGTTTTGCATTAAATTCCGATGCAATTTCTATGTCTCATCGTCAATAAGAAGGTGCAAGGTATACAGTAAACCTGAAGTGAAGCGTCGGAATTTAAAACCGGACTCACAGGAGAGGTTCAAATCATAGAAAGAGAGAGTGTCAGTCCTCTTGTACTTAAGTTGGCATTGTGCCATTTGTATTAAATTCGGATGCAATTCCTGTGTATCATAGTCAATAAGAAGGTCCAAGGAATACAGTACACCTGAAGTGAAACATCGGAATCTAAAACTGGACTCACAGGAGAGGTTCACATCATAGAAAGTGAGAGTGTCATTAGTCTTGTACTTATGTCGCCATTGTGCCTTTTGTATTAAATTCGGATGCAATTTCTGTGTTTAATCGTCAATAAGAAGGTCCAAGGGATACAGTAAACCTGAAGTGAAGCTTCGGAATCTCAAACTGGACTCACAGGAGAGGTTCAAATCATAGAAAGTTAGAGTGCCAGTCCTCTTGTACTTAAGTCGGCATTGTGACTTTTGTATTAAATTCGGATGCAAACTCTGTGTTTCATCGTCAATTAGAAGGTCCAAGGGATACAGTAAACCTGAAGTGATGCATTTGAATCTGAAACTGGACTCACAGGAGAGGTTCAAATCATAGAAAGTGAGAGTGTCAGTCCTCTTGTACTTAAGTCGGCATGGTGCCATTTGTATTAAATTCGGGTGCAATTTCTGTGTTTCATCGTCAATAAGAAGGTCCAAGGGATACAGTAAACCTGAAGTGAAGCATCGGAATCTAAAACTGGACTCACAGGGGAGGTTCAAATCATAGAAGGTGAGAGTGTCTGTCCTCTTCTACTTAGGTCGGCATTGTGCCTTTTGAATTTAATTCCGATGCAATTTCTGTGTTTCATCGTCAATAAGAAGGTCCAAAAGATATAGTAAACCTGAAGTGAAGCATCGGAATCTAAAACTGAAGTCACAGGAGAGATTCAAATCATAGAAACCTAGAGTCTCACTCCTCTTGTACTTAAGTCGGTATTGTGCCTTTTGTATTAAATTCGGATGCAATTTCTGTGTTTCATCGTCAATAAGAAGGTCCAAGGGATACAGTAAACCTGGAATGAACCATTGGAATCTAAGACCGGACTCACAGGAGAGGTTCAAATCATAGAAAATGAGAGTGTCAGTCCTCTTTTACTTAAGTCGGCATTGTGCGTTTTGAATTTAATTCCGATGCAATATCTATGTTTCATCGTCAATAAGAAGGTGCAAGGTATACAGTAAACCTGAAGTGAAGCATCGGAATTTAAAACCGGACTCACAGGAGAGGTTCAAATCATAGAAAGAGAGAGAGTCAGTCCTCTTGTACTTAAGTTGGCATTGTGCCATTTGTATTAAATTCGGATGCAATTCCTGTGTTTCATAGTCAATAAGAAGGTCCAAGGAATACAGTAAACCTGAAGTGAAACATCGGAATCTAAAACTGGACTCACAGGAGAGGTTCAAATCATAGAAAGTTAGAGAGTCAGTCCTCTTGTACTTAAGTCGGCATTGTGCCTTTTGTATTAATTTCGGAATCAAACTCTGTGTTTCATCGTCAATAAGAAGGTCCAAGGGATACACTAAACCTGAAGTGAGGCATCGGAATCTAAAACTCGACTCACAGGAGAGTTTCAAATCATAGAAAGTTAGAAGGTTAGACCTCTTTTATTTAAGTCGCCATTGTGGCTTTTGCATTAAATTCCGATGCAATTTCTACGTTTCATCGTCAATAAGAAGGTGCAAGGTATACAGTAAACCTGAAGTGAAGCATCGGAATTTAAAACCGGACTCACAGGAGAGGTTCAAATCATAGAAAGAGAGAGGGTCAGTCCTCTTGTACTTAAGTTGGCATTGTGCCATTTGTATTAAATTCGGATGCAATTCCTGTGTTTCATAGTCAATAAGAAGGTCCAAGGAATACAGTAAACCTGAAGTGAAACATCGGAATCTAAAACTGGACTCACAGGAGAGGTTCAAATCATATAAAGTAAGAGTGTCAGTTCTCTTGTACTTAAGTCGGCATTGTACCTTTTGTATTAAATTTGGATGCAAACTCTGTGTTTCATCGTCAATTAGAAGGTCCAAGGGATACAGTAAACCTGAAGTGATGCATCGGAATCTGAAACTGGACTCACAGGAGAGGTTCAAATCATAGAAAGTTAGAATGTCAGTCCTCTTGTACTTAAGTCAGCATTGTTGCATTTGTATTAAATTCGGATGAAATTTCTGTGTTTCATCGTCAGTAAGAAGGTCCAAGGGATACAGTTAAACTGAAGTAAAGCATCGGAATCTAAAACAGGACTCACAGAAGAGGTTCAGATCATAGAAAGTGAGAGTGTCAGTCCTCTTGTACTTAAGTCGCCATTGTGATTTTTGTATTAAATTCCGATGCAATTTCTATGTCTCATCGTCAATAAGAAGGTGCAAGGTATACAGTAAACCTGAAGTGAAGCATCGGAATTTAAAACCGGACTCACAGGAGAGGTTCAAATCATAGAAAGAGAGAGTGTCAGTCCTCTTGTACTTAAGTTGGCATAGTGCCATTTGTATTAAATTCGGATGCAATTCCTGTGTATCATAGTCAATAAGAAGGTCCAAGGAATACAGTACACCTGAAGTGAAACATCGGAATCTAAAACTGGAGTCACAGGAGAGGTTCACATCATAGAAAGTGAGAGTGTCATTAGTCTTGTACTTATGTCGCCATTGTGCCTTTTGTATTAAATTCGGATGCAATTTCTGTGTTTCATCGTCAATAAGAAGGTCCAAGGGATACAGTAAACCTGAAGTGAAGCTTCGGAATCTCTAACTGGACTCACAGGAGAGGTTCAAATCATAGAAAGTTAGAGTGTCAGTCCTTTTGTACTTAAGTCGGCATTGTGACTTTTGTATTAAATTCGGATGCAAACTCTGTGTTTCATCGTCAATTAGAAGGTCCAAGGGATACAGTAAACCTGAAGTGATGCATTTGAATCTGAAACTGGACTCACAGGAGAGGTTCAAATCATAGAAAGTGAGAGTGTCAGTCCTCTTGTACTTAAGTCGGCATGGTGCCATTTGTATTAAATTCGGGTGCAATTTCTGTGTTTCATCGTCAATAAGAAGGTCCAAGGGATACAGTAAACCTGAAGTGAAGCATCGGAATCTAAAACTGGACTCACAGGGGAGGTTCAAATCATAGAAGGTGAGAGTGTCTGTCCTCTTCTACTTAGGTCGGCATTGTGCCTTTTGAATTTAATTCCGATGCAATTTCTGTGTTTCATCGTCAATAAGAAGGTCCAAAAGATATAGTAAACCTGAAGTGAAGCATCGGAATCTAAAACTGAAGTCACAGGAGAGATTCAAATCATAGAAAGCTAGAGTCTCACTCCTCTTGTACTTAAGTCGGTATTGTGCCTTTTGTATTAAATTCGGATGCAATTTCTGTGTTTCATCGTCAATAAGAAGGTCCAAGGGATACAGTAAAGCTTAAGTAAAGCATCGGAATCTAAAACTGGACTCACAGGAGAGGTTCAAATCATAGAAAGTTAGAGTGTCAGTCCTCTATTACTTAAGCCGGCATTGTGCCTTTTGTATTAATTTCGGATGCAAAATCTGTGTTTCATCGTCAATAAGAAGGTCCAAGGGATACAGTAAACCTGAAGTGAAGCATCGGAATCTAAAACTGGACTCACAGGAGAGGTTCAAATCGTAGAAAGTTAGAGTGTCATTCCTCTTGTACTTAACTCTGCATAGTGATTTTTGAATTTAATTCCGATGCAATTTCTCTGTTTCATCGTCAATAAGAAGGTCCAAGGGATACAGTAAACCTGGAATGAACCATTGGAATCTAAGACTGGCCTCACAGGAGAGGTTCAAATCATAGAAAATGAGAGTGTCAGTCCTCTTTTACTTAAGTCGGCATTGTGCGTTTTGAATTTAATTCCGATGCAATTTCTATGTTTCATCGTCAATAAGAAGGTGCAAGGTATACAGTAAACCTGAAGTGAAGCATCGGAATTTAAAACCGGACTCACAGGAGAGGTTCAAATCATAGAAAGAGAGAGTGTCAGTCCTCTTGTACTTAAGTTGGCATTGTGCCATTTGTATTAAATTCGGATGCAATTCCTGTGTTTCATAGTCAATAAGAAGGTCGAAGGAATACAGTAAACCTGAAGTGAAACATCGGAATCTAAAACTGGACTCACAGGAGAGGTTCAAGTCATAGAAAGTTAGAATGTCAGTCCTCTTGTACTTAAGTCGGCATTGTGCCTTTTGTATTAAATTCGGATGCAATATCTGTGTTTCATCGTCAATAAGATGGTGCAAGGTATACTGTAAACCTGAAGTGAAGCATCGGAATCTAAAACTGGACTCACAGGAGAGGTTCAAATCATAGAAAGTGAGAGTGTCAGTCCTCTTGTACTTAAGTCGACATTGTGCCATTTGTTTTAAATTCGGATGCAATTTCTGTGTTTCATCGTCATTAAGAAGGTCCAAGGGATACAGTAAACCTGAAGTGAAGCATCCGAACCTAAAACTGTACTCACAGGAGAGGTTCAAATCATAGAAAGTTAGAGTGTTAGTCCTCTTTTATTTAAGTCGGCATTGTGGCTTTTGCATTAAATTCCGATGCAAATTCTCTGTTTCATCGTCAATAAGAAGGTGCAAGGTATACAGTAAACCAGAAGTGAAGCATCGGAATTTAAAACGGACTCACAGGAGAGGTTCAAATCATAGAAAGAGAGATGGTCAGTCCTCTTGTACTTAAGTTGGCATTGTGCCATTTGTATTAAATTCGGATGCAATTCCTGTGTTTCATAGTCAATAAGAAGGTCCAAGGAATACAGTAAACCTGAAGTTAAACATCGGAATCTAAACTGGACTCACAGGAGAGGTTCAAATCATATAAAGTAAGAGTGTCAGTTCTCTTGTACTTAAGTCGGCATTGTACCTTTTGTATTAAATTTGGATGCCAACTCTGTGTTTCACCGTCAATTAGAAGGTCCAAGGGATACAGTAAACCTGAAGTGAAGTTTCGGAATCCAAAACTGGACTCACAGGAGAGGTTCAAATCATAGAATGTGAGATTGTCAGTCGTCTTCTACTTAAGTCGGCATTGTGCCTTTTGAATTTAATTCCGATGCAATTTCTGTGTTTCATCGTCATTAAGAAGGTCCAAGGGATACAGTAACCCTGAAGTGAAGCATCGGAGTCTAAAACTAGACTCACAGGAGAGATTCAAATCATTGAAAGTTAGAGTGTCACTCCTCTTGTACTTGAGTCGGTATTGTGCCTTTTGTATTAAATTCGGATGCAATTCCTGTGTTTCATAGTCAATAAGAAGGTCCAGGGAATACAGTAAACCTGAAGTGAAACATCGGAATCTAAGACTGGACTCACAGGAGTGGTTCAAATCATAGAAAATGAGAGTGTCAGTCCTCTTTTACTTAAGTCGGCATTGTGCGTTTTGAATTTAATTCCGATGCAATGTCTATGTTTCATCGTCAATAAGAAGGTGCAAGGTATACAGTAAACCTGAAGTGAAGCATCGGAATTTAAAACCGGACTCACAGGAGAGGTTCAAATCATAGAAAGAGAGAGTGTCAGTCCTCTTGTACTTAAGTTGGCATTGTGCCATTTGTATTAAATTCGGATGCAATTTCTGTGTTTCATAGTCAATAAGAAGTTCCAAGGAATACAGTAAACCTGAAGTGAAACATCGGAATCCAAAACTGGACTCACAGGAGAGGTTCAAATCATAGAAAGTTAGAATGTCAGTCCTCTTGTACTTAAGTCGGCATTGTGCCTTTTGTATTAAATTCGGATGCAATTTCTGTGTTTCATCGTCAATAAGAAGGTGCACGGTATACTGTAAACCTGAAGTGAAGCATCGGAATCTAAAACTGGACTCACAGGAGAGGTTCAAATCATAGAAAGTGAGATTGTCAGTCCTCTTGTACTTAAGTCGACATTGTGCCATTTGTTTTAAATTCGGATGCAATTTCTGTGTTTCATCGTCAATAAGAAGGTCCAAGGGATACAGTAAACCTGAAGTGAAGCATCCGAATCTAAAACTGTACTCACAGGAGAGGTTCAAATCATAGAAAGTTAGAGTGTTAGTCCTCTTTTATTTAAGTCGACATTGTGGCTTTTGCATTAAATTCCGATGCAATTTCTATGTTTCATCGTCAATAAGAAGGTGCAAGGTATACAGTAAACCTGAAGTGAAGCATCGGAATTTAAAACCGGACTCACAGGAGAAATTCAAATCATAGAAAGAGAGAGTGTCAGTCCTCTTGTACTTAAGTTGGCATTGTGCCATTTGTATTAAATTCGGATGCAATTCCTGTGTTTCATAGGCAATAAGAAGGACCAAGGAATACAGTAAACCTGAAGTGAAACATCGGAATCTAAAACTGGACACACAGGAGAGGTTCAAATCATAGAAAGTTAGAGTGTCAGTCCTCTTGTACTTAAGTCGGCATTGTGCCTTTTGTATTAATTTCGGAATCAAACTCTGTGTTTCATCGTTAATAAGAAGGTCCAAGGGATACACTAAACCTGAAGTGAAGCATCGGAATCTAAAACTGGACTCACAGGAGAGTTTCAAATCATAGAAAGTTAGAAGGTTAGTCCTCTTTTATTTAAGTCGCCATTGTGGCTTTTGCATTAAATTCCGATGCAATTTCTATGTTTCATCGTCAATAAGAAGGTGCAAGGTATACAGTAAACCTGAAGTGTAGCATCGGAATTTAAAACCGGACTCACAGGAGAGGTTCAAATCATAGAAAGAGAGAGGGTCTGTCCCCTTGTACTTATTTGGCATTATGCCATTTGTATTAAATTCGGATGCAATTCCTGTGTTTCATAGTCAATAAGAAGGTCCAAGGAATCTAGTAAACCTGAAGTGAAACATCGGAATCTAAAACTGGACTCACAGGAGAGGTTCAAATCATATAAAGTAAGAGTGTCAGTTCTCTTATACTTAAGTCGGCATTGTACCTTTTGTATTAAATTTGGATGCAAACTCTGTGTTTCATCGTCAATTAGAAGGTCCAAGGGATACAGTAAACCTGAAGTGATGCATCGGAATCTGAAACTGGACTCACAGGAGAGGTTCAAATCATAGAAAGTTAGAATGTCAGTCCTCTTGTACTTAAGTCGGCATTGTTGCATTTGTATTAAATTCGGATGAAATTTCTGTGTTTCATCGTCAATAAGAAGGTCCAAGGGATACAGTTAAACTGAAGTAAAGCATCGGAATCTAAAACTGGACTCACAGAAGAGGTTCAGATCATAGAAAGTGAGAGTGTCAGTCCTCTTGTACTTAAGTCGCCATTGTGATTTTTGTATTAAATTCGGATGCAATTTCTGTGTTTCATCGTCAATAAGAAGATCCAAGGGATACAGTAAACCTGAAGTGAAGTTTCGGAATCTAAAACTGGACTCACAGGAGAGGTTCAAATCATAGAATGTGAGAGTGTCAGTCCTCTTATACTTAAGTCGGCATTGTGCCTTTTGAATTTAATTCCGATGCAATTTCTGTGTTTCATCGTCATTAAGAAGGTCCAAGGGATACAGTAACCCTGAAGTGAAGCATCGGAGTCTAAAACTAGACTCACAGGAGAGATTCAAATCATTGAAAGTTAGAGTGTCACTCCTCTTGTACTTGAGTCGGTATTGTGCCTTTTGTATTAAATTCGGATGCAATTTATGTGTTTCATCGTCAATAAGAAAGTCCAAGGGGTACAGTAAACCTTAAGTGAAGCATCGGAATCTAAAACTGCACTCGCAGGAGAGGTTCTAATCATAGAATGCTAGAGTGTCAGTCCTCTTTTACTTAAGTCGGCATTGGGCCTTTTGTATTAAATTCTGATGCAATTTCTGTGTTTCATCGTCAATGAGAAGGTCCAAGGGATACAGTAAACCTGAAGTGAAGCATCCGAATCTAAAACTGTACTCACAGGAGAGGTTCAAATCATAGAAAGTTAGAGTGTTAGTCCTCTTTTATTTAAGTCGGCATTGTGGCGTTTGCATTAAATTCCGATGCAATTTCTATGTTTCATCGTCAATAAGAAGGTGCAACGT
The DNA here is from genome assembly GCF_021461395.2 of Schistocerca americana. Taxonomy (NCBI): domain Eukaryota; kingdom Metazoa; phylum Arthropoda; class Insecta; order Orthoptera; family Acrididae; genus Schistocerca; species Schistocerca americana. The sequence continues at coordinate 1,977,515 of NC_060129.1, read as the reverse complement.
ATACAGTAAACCTGAAGTGAAGCATCGGAATTTAAAACCGGACTCACAGGAGAGGTTCAAATCATAGAAAGAGAGAGTGTCAGTCCTCTTGTACTTAAGTTGGCATTGTGCTATTTGTATTAAATTCGGATGCAATTCCTGTGTTTCATAGTCAATAACAAGGTCCAAGGAATACAGTAAACCTGAAGTGAAACATCGGAATCTAAAACTGGACTCACAAGAGAGGTTCAAATCATAGAAAGTTAGAGTGTCAGTCCTCTTGTACTTAAGTCGGCATTGTGCCTTTTGTATTAATTTCGGAATCAAACTCTGTGTTTCATCGTCAATAAGAAGGTCCAAGGGATACACTAAACCTGGAGTGAAGCATCTGAATCTAAAACTGGACTCACAGGAGAGGTTCAAATCATAGAACGTTAGAAGGTTAGTCCTCTTGTACTTAAGTTGGCATTGTGCCATTTGTATTAAATTCGGATGCAATTCCTGTGTTTCATAGTCAATAAGAAGGTCCAAGGAATACAGTAAACCTGAAGTGAAACATCGGAATCTAAAACTGGACTCACAGGAGAGGTTCAAATCATATAAAGTAAGAGTGTCAGTCCTCTTGTACTTAAGTCGGCATTGTACCTTTTGTATTAAATTTGGATGCAAACTCTGTGCTTCATCGTCAATTAGAAGGTCCAAGGGATACAGTAAACCTGAAGTGATGCATCGGAATCTGAAACTGGACTCACAGGAGAGTTTCAATTCATAGAAAGTTAGAATGTCAGTCCTCTTGTACTTAAGTCGGCATTGTTGCATTTGTATTAAATTCGGATGAAATTTCTTTGTTTCATCGTCAATAAGAAGGTCCAAGGGATACAGTAAAACTGAAGTGATGCATCGGAATCTAAAACTGGACTCACAGAAGAGCTTCAGATCATAGAAAGTGAGAGTGTCAGTCCTCTTGTACTTAAGTCGCCATTGTGATTTTTGTATTAAATTCGGATGCAATTTCTGTGTTTCATCGTCAATAAGAAGATCCAAGGGATACAGTATACCTGAGGTGAAGCATCGGAATCAAAAACTGGACTCACAGGAGAGGTTCAAATCATAGAAAGTGGAAGTGTCAGTCCTCTTCTACTTAAGTCGGCATTGTGTCTTTTGAATTTAATTCCGATGCAATTTCTGTGTTTCATCGTCATTAAGAAGGTCCAAGGGATACAGTAACCTTGAAGTGAAGCATCGGAGTCTAAAACTAGACTCACAGGAGAGATTCAAATCATTGAAAGTTAGAGTGTCACTCCTCTTGTACTTGAGTCGGTATTGTGCCTTTTGTATTAAATTCGAATGCAATTTATGTGTTTCATTGTCAATAAGAAGGTCCAAGGGGTACAGTAAACCTTAAGTGAAGCATCGGAATCTAAAACTGCACTCGCAGGAGAGGTTCTAATCATAGAATGTTAGAGTGTCAGTCCTCTTTTACTTAAGTCGGCATTGTGCCTTTTGTATTAAACTCTGATGCAATTTCTGTGTTTCATCGTCAATGAGAAGGTCCAAGGGATACAGTAAACCTGAAGTGAAGCATCCGACTCTAAAACTGTACTCACAGGAGAGGTTCAAATCATAGAAAGTTAGAGTGTTAGTCCTCTTTTATTTAAGTCGGCATTGTGGCGTTTGCATTAAATTCCGATGCAATTTCTATGTTTCATCGTCAATAAGAAGGTGCAACGGATACAGTAAACCTGAAGTGAAGCATCGGAATTTAAAACCGGACTCACAGGAGAGGTTCAAATCATAGAAAGTTAGAATGTCAGTCCTCTTGTACTTAAGTCGGCATTGTTGCATTTGTATTAAATTCGGATGAAATTTCTGTGTTTCATCGTCAATAAGAAGGTCCAAGGGATACAGTTAAACTGAAGTAAAGCATCGGAATCTAAAACTGGACTCTCAGAAGAGGTTCAGATCATAGAAAGTGAGAGTGTCAGTCCTCTTGTACTTAAGTCGCCATTGTGATTTTTGTATTAAATTCGGACGCAATTTCTGTGTTTCATCGTCAATAAGAAGGTCCAAGGGATACAGTAAACCTGAAGTGAAGCATCGGAATCTAAAACTGGACTCACAGGAGATGTTCAAATCATAGAAAGTGAGAGTGTCAGTCCTCTTCTACTTATCGGCATTGTGCCTTTTGAATTTAATTCCGTTGCAATTTCTGTTTCATCGTCAATAATAAGGTCCAAGGTATACAGTAAACCTGAAGTGAAGCATCGGAATTTAAAACCGGACTCACAGGAGAGGTCCAAATCATAGAAAGAGAGAGTGTCAGTCCTCTTGTACTTAAGTTGGCATTGTGCCATTTGTATTAAATTCGGATGCAATTCCTGTGTTTCATAGTCAATAAGAAGGTCCAAGGAATACAGTAAAACTGAAGTGAAACATCGGAATCAAAAACTGGACTCACAGGAGAGGTTCAAATCATAGGATGTAAGAGTGTCAGTCCTCTTGTACTTAAGTCGGCATTGTACCTTTTGTAATAAATTTGGATGGAAACTCTGTGTTTCATCGTCAATAAGGAGGTGCAAGGGAAACAGTAAACCTGAAGTGAAGCATCGGGATCTAAAACTGGACTCATAGGAGAGGTTCAAATCATAGAAAGTGAGAGTGGCAGTCCTCTTGTAGTTAAGTCGGTATTGTGCATTTTGAATTTAATTCCGATGCAATTTCTGTGTTTCATCGTCAATAAGAAGGTCCAAGGGATTCAGTAAACCTGGAATGAAGCATTGGAATCTAAGTTTGGACTCACAGGAGAGGTTCAAATCATAGAAAATGAGAGTGTCAGTCCTCTTTTACTTAAGTCGGCATTGTGCGTTTAGAATTTAATTCCGATGCAAATTCTGTGTTTCATCGTCAATAAGAAGGTCAAAGGGATACAGGAAACCTGAAGTGAAGCATCGGAATCAAAAACTGGACTCACAGGAAAGGTTCAAATCATAGAAAGTGAGAGTGTCAGTCCTCTTGTACTTAAGTCGGCATTGTGGCAATTGTATTGAATTCGGATGCAATTTCTGTGTTTCATCGTCAATAAGAATGTCCAAGGGATACAATAAACCTGAAGTGAAGCATCGGAATCTAAAACTGGACTCACAGGAGAGGTTCAAATCACAGAAAGTTAGAGTGTCAGTCCTCTTTTACTTAAGTCGGCATTGTGCCTTTTGTATTAAATTCCGATGCAATTTCTATGTTTCATCGTCAATAAAAAGGTGCAAGGTATACAGAAAACCTGAAGTGAAGCATCGGAATCTAAAACTGGACTCACAGGAGAGGTTCAAATCATAGAAAGCGAGAGTGTCAGTCCTCTTCTACTTATCGGCATTGTGCCTTTTGAATTTAATTCCGATGCAATTTCTGTTTCATCGCCAATAAGAAGGTCCAAGGGAAACAGTAAACCTGAAGTGAAGCATCGGATTCTAAGACTGGACTCACAGGAGAGATTCAAATCATTGAAAGATAGAGTGTCACTCCTCTTGTACTTGAGTCGGTATTGTGCCTTTTGTATTAAATTCGGATGCAATTTCTGTGTTTCATCATCAATAAGAAGGTCCAAGGGATACAGTAAACCCTAGGTAAAGCATCGGAATCTAAAACTGGACTCACAGGAGATGTTCAAATCATAGAAAGTTAGAGTGTCATTCCTCTTGTACTTAACTCTGCATTGTGCGTTTTGAATTTAATTCCGATGCAAATTCTGTGTTTCATCGTCAATAAGAAGTTCCAAGGGAAACAGTAAACCTGAAGTGAAGCATCAGAATCAAAAACTGGACCCACAGGAGAGATTCAAATCATAGAACGTCAGAGTGTCAGTCATCTTTTACTTAAGTCGGCATTGTGCCTTTTGTATTAAATTCCGATGCAATTTCTGTGTTTCATCGTCAATAAGGAGGTCCGAGGGATACAGTAAACCTAAAGTGAAGCATCAGAATCTGAAACTGGACTCACAGGAGAGGTTCAAATCATAGAAAGGGAGAGTGTCAGTCCTCTTGTACTTATGTCGGCATTGTGGCATTTGTACCAAATTCGTATGCATTTTCTGTGTTTCATCGTCAATAAGAAGGTCCGCGGGATACACTAAACTTGAAGTGAAGCATCGGAATCTAAAACTGGACTCACAGGAGAGGTTCAAATCATAGAAAGTGAGAGTGTCAGTTCTCTTCTACTTAGGTCGGCATTGTGCCTTTTGAATTTAATTCCGATGCAATTTCTGTGTTTCATCATCAATAGGAAGGTCCAAAGGATACAGTTAAATTGAAGTGAAGCATCGGAATCAAAAACTGGACTCACAGGAGAGATTCAAATCATAGAAATATAGAGTGTCTCTCCTCTTGTACCTAATTCGGTATTGTGCCTTTTGTATTAAATTCGGATGCAATTTCTGTGTTTCATCGTCAATAAGAAGGTTCAAGGGGTACAGTAAACCTGAAGTGAAGCATCGGAATCATAAACTTGACTCACTGGAAAGGTTCGAATCGTTGAAAGTGAGAGTGTCAGTCCTCTTGTACTTAAGTCGGCATTGTGGCATTTGTATTAAATTTGGAGGCAATTTCTGTGTTTCATCGTCAATAAGAAGGTCCAAGGGATACAATAAACCTAAAGTGAAGCATCGGAATCTAAAACTGGACTCACAGGACAGGTTGAAATCATAGAAAGTTAGAGTGTCACTCCCCTTGTACTTGAGTCGGTATTGTGCCTTTTGTATTAAATTCGGGTGCAATTTCTGTGTGTCATCGTCAATAAGAAGGTCTAAGGGATACAGTAAACCTGAAGTGGTGCCTCGGAATCTAAAACTGGACTCACAGGAGAGGTTCAAATCATAGGAAGTTAGAGTGTCAGTCCTCTTTTACTTAAGTCGGCATTGTGCCTTTTCAATTCAATTCCGATGCTATTTCTGTATTTCATTGTCAATAAGAAGGTCCAAGGGATACAGTAAACCTGAAGTGAAGCATTGAAATCTAAAACTGGACTCAGAGGAGAGGTTCTAATCATAGAAAGTTAGAATGTCATTCCTCTTGTACTTAAGTCGGCATTGTGCCATTTGTATTACATTCGGATGCAATTTCTGTGTTTCATCGTCAAACGAAGGTGCAAGGTATACAGTAAACCTGAAGTGAAGCATCGGAATCTAAAACTGGACTCGCAGGAGAGGTTCAAATCATAAAATGTGAGAGTGTCAGTCCTCTTGTACTGATGTCGCCATTGTGCCTTTTGTATTAAATTCGGATGCTATTTCTGTGTTTCATCGTCAATAAGAAGGTCCAAGGGATACAGTAAACCTGAAGTGAAGCATCGGAATCCAAACTGGACTCACAGGACAGGTTCAAATCATAGAAAATTAGAGTGTCAGTCCTCTTGTATTTAAGTCGGCATTGTGCCTTTTGTATTAAATTCGGATGCAAACTCTGTGTTTCATCGTCAATAAGAAGGTGCAAGGTATACAGTAAACCTGAAGTGAAGCATCGGAATCTAAAACTGGACTCACAGGAGAGGTTCAAATCATAGAAAGTGAGAGTGTCAGTCCTCTTGTACTGATGTCGCCATTGTGCCTTTTGTATTAAATTCGGATGCTATTTCTGTGTTTCATCGTCAATAAGAAGGTCCGAGGGATACACTAAACTTGAAGTGAAGCATCGGAATCTAAAACTGGACTCACAGGAGAGCTTCAAATCATAGAAAGTGAGAGTGTCAGTTCTCTTCTACTTAGGTCGGCATTGTGCCTTTTGAATTTAATTCCGATGCAATTTCTGTGTTTCATCATCAATAGGAAGGTCCAAAGGATACAGTTAAATTGAAGTGAAGCATCGGAATCAAAAACTGGACTCACAGGAGAGATTCAAATCATAGAAAGATAGAGTGTCTCTCCTCTTGTACCTAATTCGGTATTGTGCCTTTTGTATTAAATTCGGATGCAATTTCTGTGTTTCATCGTCAATAAGAAGGTCCAAGGGATACAGTAAACCTTAAGTAAACCATCGCAATCTAAAACTGGACTCACAGGAGAGGTTCAAATCATAGAAAGTGAGAGTGTCCGTCCTCTTGTACTTAAGTCGGCATTGTGCCATATGTATTAAATTCGGGTGCAATTTCTGGGTTTCATCGTCAATAAGAAGGTCCAAGGGGTACAGTAAACCTTAAGTGAAGCATCGGAATCATAAACTTGACTCACTGGAAAGGTTCGAATCGTTGAAAGTGAGAGTGTCAGTCCTCTTGTACTTAAGTCGGCATTGTGGCATTTGTATTAAATTTGGAGGCAATTTCTGTGTTTCATCGTCAATAAGAAGGTCCAAGGGATACAACAAACCTAAAGTGAAGCATCGGAATCTAAAACTGGACTCACAGGACAGGTTGAAATCATAGAAAGTTAGAGTGTCACTCCCCTTGTACTTGAGTCGGTATTGTGCCTTTTTTATTAAATTCGGGTGCAATTTCTGTGTGTCATCGTCAATAAGAAGGTCTAAGGGATACAGTAAACCTGAAGTGGTGCCTCGGAATCTAAAACTGGACTCACAGGAGAGGTTCAAATCATAGGAAGTTAGAGTGTCAGTCCTCTTTTACTTAAGTCGGCATTGTGCCTTGTCAATTCAAGTCCGATGCTATTTCTGTATTTCATTGTCAATAAGAAGGTCCAAGGGATACAGTAAACCTGAAGTGAAGCATTGGAATCTAAAACTGGACTCACAGGAGAGGTTCTAATCATAGAAAGTTAGAATGTCATTCCTCTTGTACTTAAGTCGGCATTGTGCCATTTGTATTACATTCGGATGCAATTTCTGTGTTTCATCGTCAAACGAAGGTGCAAGGTATACAGTAAACCTGTAGTGAAGCATCGGAATCTAAAACTGGACTCGCAGGAGAGGTTCAAATCATAAAAAGTGAGAGTGGCAGTCCTCTTGTACTGATGTCGCCATTGTGCCTTTTGTATTAAATTCGGATGCTATTTCTGTGTTTCATCGTCAATAAGAAGGTCCAAGGGATACAGTAAACCTGAAGTGAAGCATCGGAATCCAAAACTGGACTCACAGGACAGGTTCAAATCATAGAAAATTAGAGTGTCAGTCCTCTTGTATTTAAGTCGGCATTGTGCCTTTTGTATTAAATTCGGATGCAAACTCTGTGTTTCATCGTCAATAAGAAGGTGCAAGGTATACAGTAAACCTGAAGTGAAGCATCGGAATCTAAAACTGGACTCACAGGAGAGGTTCAAATCATAGAAAGTTAGAGTGTCAGTCATCTTTTACTTAAGTCGGCATTGTGCCTTTTGAATTTAATTCCGATGCTATTTCTGTGTTTCATTGTCAATAAGAAGGTCCAAGCAATACAGTAAACCTGATGTGAAGCATCGGAATCTAAAACAGGACTCACAGGAGAGGTTCTCATCATAGAAAGTTAGAATGTCAGTCCTCTTGTACTTAAGTCGGCATTGTGCCTTTTGTATTAAATTCGGATGCAAATTCTGTCTTTCATCGTCAATAAGAAGTTGCAAGGTATATAGTAAACCTGAAGTGAAGCATCGGAATCTAAAACTGGACTCACAGGAAAGGTTCAAATCATAGAAAGGGAGAGTGTCAGTCCTCTTGTACTTATGTCGGCATTGTGGCATTTGTATCAAATTCGGATGCATTTTCTGTGTTTCATCGTCAATAAGAAGGTCCAAGGGATACATCAAACCTGAAGTGAAGCATCGGAATCTAAAACTGGACTCCCTGGAGAGGTTCAAATCATAGAAAGTGAGAGTGTCAGTTCTCTTCTACTTAGGTCGGCATTGTGACATTTGAATTTAATTCCGATGCAATTTCTGTGTTTCATCGTCAATAAGAAGTTCCAAAGGATACAGTAAAACTGAAGTGAAGCATCGGAATCTAAAACTGGACTCACAGGAGAGATTCAAATCATAGAAAGGTAGAGTGTCTCTATTCTTGTACCTAATTCGGTATTGTGCCTTTTGTATTAAATTCGGATGCAATTTCTGTGTTTCATCGTCAATATGAAGGACCAAGGGATACAGTAAACCTGAAGTGAAGCATCGGAATCTAAAATTGGACTCACAGAAGAAGTTCAAATCATAGAAAGTTAGAGTGTCAGTCCTCTTGTAGTTAAGTCGGCATTGTGATTTTTGAATTTAATTCCGTTGCAATTTCTGTGTTTCATCGTCAATAAGAAGTTCCAAAGGATACAGTAAACCTGAAGTGAAGCATCGGAATCCAAAACTGGACTCACAGGACAGGTTCAAATCATAGAAAATTAGAGTGTCAGTCCTCTTGTATTTAAGTCGGCATTGTGCCTTTTGTATTAAATTCGGATGCAAACTCTGTGTTTCATCGTCAATAAGAAGGTGCAAGGTATACAGTAAACCTGAAGTGAAGCATCGGAATCTAAAACTGGACTCACAGGAGAGGTTCAAATCATAGAAAGTGAGAGTGTCAGTCCTCTTGTACTTAAGTCGACATTGTGCCATTTGTATTAAATTCGGATGCAATTTCTGTGTTTCATCGTCAATAAGAAAGTCCAAGGGGTACAGTAAACCTTAAGTGAAGCATCGGAATCTAAAACTGGACTCACAGGAGAGGTTCAAATCATAGAAAGTGAGAGTGTCAGTCCTCTTTTACTTAAGTCGGCATTGTGCATTTTGAATTTAATTCCGTTGCTATTTCTGTGTTTCATTGTCAATAAGAAGGTCCAACGGATACAGTAAACCTGAAGTGAAGCATCGGAAACTAAAACAGGACTCACAGGAGAGGTTCTAATCATAGAAAGTTAGAATGTCAGTCCTCTTGTACTTAAGTCGGCATTGTGCCTTTTGTATTAAATTCGGATGCAATTTCTGTGTTTCATCGTCAATAAGAAGGTGCAAGGTATACAGTAAACCAGAAGTGAAGCATCGGAATCTATAACTGGTCTCACAGGAAAGGTTAAAATCATAGAAATGGAGAGTGTCAGTCCTCTTGTACTTATGTCGGCATTGTGGCATTTGTACCAAATTCGGATGCATTTTCTGTGTTTCATCGTCAATAAGAAGGTCCGAGGGATACACTAAACTTGAAGTGAAGCATCGGAATCTAAAACTGGACTCACAGGAGAGGTTCAAATCATAGAAAGTGAGAGTGTCAATTCTCTTCTACTTAGGTCGGCATTGTGCCTTTTGAATTTAATTCCGATGCAATTTCTGTGTTTCATCATCAATAGGAAGGTCCAAAGGATACAGTTAAATTGAAGTGAAGCATCGGAATCAAAAACTGGACTCACAGGAGAGATTCAAATCATAGAAAGATAGAGTGTCTCTCCTCTTGTACCTAATTCGGTATTGTGCCTTTTGTATTAAATTCGGATGCAATTTCTGTGTTTCATCGTCAATAAGAAGGTCCAAGGGATACAGTAAACCTTAAGTAAATCATCGCAATCTAAAACTGGACTCACAGGAGAGGTTCAAATCATAGAAAGTGAGAGTGTCAGTCCTCTTGTACTTAAGTCGGCATTGTGCCATATGTATTAAATTCGGGTGCAATTTCTGGGTTTCATCGTCAATAAGAAGGTCCAAGGGGTACAGTAAACCTGAAGTGAAGCATCGGAATCATAAACTTGACTCACTGGAAAGGTTCGAATCGTTGAAAGTGAGAGTGTCAGTCCTCTTGTACTTAAGTCGGCATTGTGGCATTTGTATTAAATTTGGAGGCAATTTCTGTGTTTCATCGTCAATAAGAAGGTCCAAGGGATACAACAAACCTAAAGTGAAGCATCGGAATCTAAAACTGGACTCACAGGACAGGTTGAAATCATAGAAAGTTAGAGTGTCACTCCCCTTGTACTTGAGTCGGTATTGTGCCTTTTGTATTAAATTCGGGTGCAATTTCTGCGTGTCATCGTCAATAAGAAGGTCTAAGGGATACAGTAAACCTGAAGTGGTGCCTCGGAATCTAAAACTGGACTCACAGGGGAGGTTCAAATCATAGGAAGTTAGAGTGTCAGTCCTCTTTTACTTAAGTCGGCATTGTGCCTTGTCAATTCAATTCCGATGCTATTTCTGTATTTCATTGTCAATAAGAAGGTCCAAGGGATACAGTAAACCTGAAGTGAAGCATTGGAATCTGAAACTGGACTCACAGGAGAGGTTCTAATCATAGAAAGTTAGAATGTCATTCCTCTTGTACTTAAGTCGGCATTGTGCCATTTGTATTACATTCGGATGCAATTTCTGTGTTTCATCGTCAAACGAAGGTGCAAGGTATACAGTAAACCTGAAGTGAAGCATCGGAATCTAAAACTGGACTCGCAGGAGAGGTTCAAATCATAAAAAGTGAGAGTGGCAGTCCTCTTGTACTGATGTCGCCATTGTGCCTTTTGTATTAAATTCGGATGCTATTTCTGTGTTTCATCGTCAATAAGAAGGTCCAAGGGATACAGTAAACCTGAAGTGAAGCATCGGAATCCAAAACTGGACTCACAGGGCAGGTTCAAATCATAGAAAATTAGAGTGTCAGTCCTCTTGTATTTAAGTCGGCATTGTGCCTTTTGTATTAAATTCGGATGCAAACTCTGTGTTTCATCGTCAATAAGAAGGTGCAAGGTATACAGTAAACCTGAAGTGAAGCATCGGAATCTAAAACTGGACTCACAGGAGAGGTTCAAATCATAGAAAGTTAGAGTGTCAGTCATCTTTTACTTAAGTCGGCATTGTGCCTTTTGAATTTAATTCCGATGCTATTTCTGTGTTTCATTGTCAATAAGAAGGTCCAAGCAATACAGTAAACCTGATGTGAAGCATCGGAATCTAAAACAGGACTCACAGGAGAGGTTCTCATCATAGAAAGTTAGAATGTCAGTCCTCTTGTACTTAAGTCGGCATTGTGCCTTTTGTATTAAATTCGGATGCAAATTCTGTCTTTCATCGTCAATAAGAAGTTGCAAGGTATATAGTAAACCTGAAGTGAAGCATCGGAATCTAAAACTGGACTCACAGGAAAGGTTCAAATCATAGAAAGGGAGAGTGTCAGTCCTCTTGTACTTATGTCGGCATTGTGGCATTTGTATCAAATTCGGATGCATTTTCTGTGTTTCATCGTCAATAAGAAGGTCCAAGGGATACATCAAACCTGAAGTGAAGCATCGGAATCTAAAACTGGACTCCCTGGAGAGGTTCAAATCATAGAAAGTGAGAGTGTCAGTTCTCTTCTACTTAGGTCGGCATTGTGCCATTTGAATTTAATTCCGATGCAATTTCTGTGTTTCATCGTCAATAAGAAGTTCCAAAGGAGACAGTAAAACTGAAGTGAAGCATCGGAATCTAAAACTGGACTCACAGGAGAGATTCAAATCATAGAAAGGTAGAGTGTCTCTATTCTTGTACCTAATTCGGTATTGTGCCTTTTGTATTAAATTCGGATGCAATTTCTGTGTTTCATCGTCAATATGAAGGACCAAGGGATACAGTAAACCTGAAGTGAAGCATCGGAATCTAAAACTGGACTCACAGAAGAAGTTCAAATCATAGAAAGTTAGAGTGTCAGTCCTCTTGTAGTTAAGTCGGCATTGTGATTTTTGAATTTAATTCCGTTGCAATTTCTGTGTTTCATCGTCAATAAGAAAGTCCAAGGGATACAGTAAACCTGGAGTGAAGCATCGGAATCTAACACTGGACTCACAGGAGAGGTTCAAATCATAGAAAGTGAGAGCGTCAGTCCTCTTTTACTTAAGTCGGCATTGTGCGTTTTGAATTTAATTCCGATGCAATTTCTGTGTTTCATCGTCAATAAGAAGGTCTAAGGGATACAGTAATCCTGAAGTGAAGCATCGGAATATAAAACTGGACTCACAGGAGAGGTTCAAATCATAGAATGTGAGAGTGTCAGTCCTCTTCTACTTAAGTCGGCATTGTGCCATTTGTATTAAATTCGGGTGCAATTTCTGGGTTTCATCGTCAATAAGAAGGTCCAAGGGGTACAGTAAACCTGAAGTGAAGCATCGGAATCAAAAACTTGACTCACTGGAAAGGTTCAAATCATAGAAAGTGAGAGTGTCAGTCCTCTTGTACTTAAGTCCGCATTGTGGCATTTGTATTAAATTTGAATGCAATTTCTGTGTTTCATCGTCAATAAGAAGGTCCAAGGGATACAGTAACCCTGAAGTGAAGCATCGGAATCCAAAACCGGACTCACAGGAGAGGTTCAAATCATAGAAAGTTAGAGTGTCAGTCCTCTTGTATTTAAGTCGGCATTGTGCCTTTTGTATTAAATTCGGATGCAAACTCTGTGTTTCATCGTCAATAAGAAGGTGCAAGGTATACAGTAAACCTGAAGTGAATCATCGGAATCAAAAACTGGACTCGCAGGAGAGGTTCAAATCATAAAAAGTAAGAGTGTCAGTCCTCTTCTACTTAAGTCGCCATTGTGCCTTTTGTATTAAATTCGGATGCTATTTCTGTGTTTCATCGTCAATAAGAAGGTCCAAGGGATACAGTAAACCTGAAGTGAAGCATCGGAATACAAAACTGGACTCACAGGAGAGGTTCAAATCATAGAAAGTTAGAGTGTCAGTCCTCTTGTATTTAAGTCTGCATTGTGCCTTTTGTATTAAAATCGGATGCAAACTCTGTGTTTCATCGTCAATAAGAAGGTCCAAGGGATACAGTAAACCTGAAGTGAGGCATCGGAATCTAAAACTGGACTCACATAAGAAGTTCAAATCATAGAAAGTTAGAGTGTCAGTCCTCTTGTAGTTCAGTCGGCATTGCGATTTTTGAATTTAATTCCGTTGCAATTTCTGTGTTTCATCGTCAATACGAAGGTCCAAAGGATACAGTTAAATTGAAGTGAAGCATCGGAATCATAAACTGGACTCACAGGAGAGATTCAAATCATAGAAAGATAGAGTGTCTCTCCTCTTGTACCTAATTCGGTATTGTGCCTTTTGTATTAAATTCGGATGCAATTTCTGTGTTTCATCGTCAATAAGAAAGTCCAAGGGATACAGTAATCCTGAAGTGAAGCATCGGAATCTAAACCTGGACTCAGAGGAGAGGTTCAAATCATAGAATGTGAGAGTGTCAGTCCTCTTGTACTTAAGTCGGCATTGTGACATTTGTATTAAATTCGGGTGCAATTTCTGGGTTTCATCGTCAATAAGAAGGTCCAAGGGATACAGTAAACCTAAAGTGAAGCATCGGAATCTAAAACTGGACTCACAGGAGGGGTTGAGATCATAGAAAGTTAGAGTGTCACTCCTCTTGTACTTGAGTCGGTATTGTGCCTTTTGTATTAAATTCGGGTGCAATTTCTGTGTGTCATCGTCAATAAGAAGGTCCAAGGGATACAGTAAACCTGAAGTGAAGCATCGGACTCTAAAACTGGGCTCACAGGAGTGGTTCTAATCATAGAAAGTTAGAATGTCAGTCCTCTTGTACTTAAGGCGGCATTGTGCCTTTTGTATTAACTTCGGATACAATTTCTGTGTTTCATCGTCAATAAGAAGGTGCAAGGTAAACAGTAAACCTGAAGTGAAGCATCGGAATCTAAAACTGGACTCACAGGAAAGGTTCAAATCATAGAAAGGGAGAGTGTCAGTCCTCTTTACTTATGTCGGCATTGTGGCATTTGTATCAAATTCGGATGCATTTACTGTGTTTCATCGTCAATAAGAAGGTCCAAGGGATACACTAAACTTGAAGTGAAGCATCGGAATCCAAAACTGGACTCACAGGAGAGGTTCAAATCATAGAAAGTGAGAGTGTCAGTTCTCTTCTACTTAGGTCGGCATTGTGCCTTTTGAATTTAATTCCGATGCAATTTCTGTGTTTCATCATCAATAGGAAGGTCCAAAGGATACAGTTAAATTGAAGTGAAGCATCGGAATCAAAAACTGGACTCACAGGAGAGATTCAAATCATAGAAAGATAGAGTGTCTCTCCTCTTGTACCTAATTCGGTATTGTGCCTTTTGTATTAAATTCGGATGCAATTTCTGTGTTTCATCGTCAATAAGAAGGTCCAAGGGATACAGTAAACCTTAAGTAAATCATCGCAATCTAAAACTGGACTCACAGGAGAGGTTCAAATCATAGAAAGTGAGAGTGTCAGTCCTCTTGTACTTAAGTCGGCATTGTGCCATATGTATTAAATTCGGGTGCAATTTCTGGGTTTCATCGTCAATAAGAAGGTCCAAGGGGTACAGTAAACCTGAAGTGAAGCATCGGAATCATAAACTTGACTCACTGGAAAGGTTCGAATCGTTGAAAGTGAGAGTGTCAGTCCTCTTGTACTTAAGTCGGCATTGTGGCATTTGTATTAAATTTGGAGGCAATTTCTGTGTTTCATCGTCAATAAGAAGGTCCAAGGGATACAACAAACCTAAAGTGAAGCATCGGAATCTAAAACTGGACTCACAGGACAGGTTGAAATCATAGAAAGTTAGAGTGTCACTCCCCTTGTACTTGAGTCGGTATTGTGCCTTTTGTATTAAATTCGGGTGCAATTTCTGTGTGTCATCGTCAATAAGAAGGTCTAAGGGATACAGTAAACCTGAAGTGGTGCCTCGGAATCTAAAACTGGACTCACAGGAGAGGTTCAAATCATAGGAAGTTAGAGTGTCAGTCCACTTTTACTTAAGTCGGCATTGTGCCTTGTCAATTCAATTCCGATGCTATTTCTGTATTTCATTGTCAATAAGAAGGTCCAAGGGATACAGTAAACCTGAAGTGAAGCATTGGAATCTAAAACTGGACTCACAGGAGAGGTTCTAATCATAGAAAGTTAGAATGTCATTCCTCTTGTACTTAAGTCGGCATTGTGCCATTTGTATTACATTCGGATGCAATTTCTGTGTTTCATCGTCAAACGAAGGTGCAAGGTATACAGTAAACCTGAAGTGAAGCATCGGAATCTAAAACTGGACTCGCAGGAGAGGTTCAAATCATAAAAAGTGAGAGTGGCAGTCCTCTTGTACTGATGTCGCCATTGTGCCTTTTGTATTAAATTCGGATGCTATTTCTGTGTTTCATCGTCAATAAGAAGGTCCAAGGGATACAGTAAACCTGAAGTGAAGCATCGGAATCCAAAACTGGACTCACAGGACAGGTTCAAATCATAGAAAATTAGAGTGTCAGTCCTCTTGTATTTAAGTCGGCATTGTGCCTTTTTTATTAAATTCGGATGCAAACTCTGTGTTTCATCGTCAATAAGAAGGTGCAAGGTATACAGTAAACCTGAAGTGAAGCATCGGAATCTAAAACTGGACTCACAGGAGAGGTTCAAATCATAGAAAGTTAGAGTGTCAGTCATCTTTTACTTAAGTCGGCATTGTGCCTTTTGAATTTAATTCCGATGCTATTTCTGTGTTTCATTGTCAATAAGAAGGTCCAAGCAATACAGTAAACCTGATGTGAAGCATCGGAATCTAAAACAGGACTCACAGGAGAGGTTCTCATCATAGAAAGTTAGAATGTCAGTCCTCTTGTACTTAAGTCGGCATTGTGCCTTTTGTATTAAATTCGGATGCAAATTCTGTCTTTCATCGTCAATAAGAAGTTGCAAGGTATATAGTAAACCTGAAGTGAAGCATCGGAATCTAAAACTGGACACACAGGAAAAGTTCAAATCATAGAGAGGGAGAGTGTCAGTCCTCTTGTACTTATGTCGGCATTGTGGCATTTGTATCAAATTCGGATGCATTTTCTGTGTTTCATCGTCAATAAGAAGGTCCAAGGGATACATCATACGTGAAGTGAAGCATCGGAATCTAAAACTGGACTCCCTGGAGAGGTTCAAATCATAGAAAGTGAGAGTGTCAGTTCTCTTCTACTTAGGTCGGCATTGTGCCATTTGAATTTAATTCCGATGCAATTTCTGTGTTTCATCGTCAATAAGAAGTTCCAAAGGATACAGTAAAACTGAAGTGAAGCATCGGAATCTAAAACTGGACTCACAGGAGAGATTCAAATTATAGAAAGGTAGAGTGTCTCTATTCTTGTACCTAATTCGGTATTGTGCCTTTTGTATTAAATTCGGATGCAATTTCTGTGTTTCATCGTCAATATGAAGGACCAAGGGATACAGTAAACCTGAAGTGAAGCATCGGAATCTAAAACTGGACTCACAGAAGAAGTTCAAATCATAGAAAGTTAGAGTGTCAGTCCTCTTGTAGTTAAGTCGGCATTGTGATTTTTGAATTTAATTCCGTTGCAATTTCTGTGTTTCATCGTCAATAAGAAAGTCCAAGGGATACAGTAAACCTGGAGTGAAGCATCGGAATCTAACACTTGACTCACAGGAGAGGTTCAAATCATAGAAAGTGAGAGCGTCAGTCCTCTTTTACTTAAGTCGGCATTGTGCGTTTTGAATTTAATTCCGATGTAATTTCTGTGTTTCATCGTCAATAAGAAGGTCTAAGGGATACAGTAATCCTGAAGTGAAGCATCGGAATATAAAACAGGACTCACAGGAGAGGTTCAAATCATAGAATGTGAGAGTGTCAGTCCTCTTCTACTTAAGTCGGCATTGTGCCATTTGTATTAAATTCGGGTGCAATTTCTGGGTTTCATCGTCAATAAGAAGGTCCAAGGGGTACAGTAAACCTGAAGTGAAGCATCGGTATCTAAAACTGGACTCACTGGAAAGGTTCAAATCATAGAAAGTGAGAGTGTCAGTCCTCTTGTACTTAAGTCCGCATTGTGGCATTTGTATTAAATTTGAATGCAATTTCTGTTTTCATCGTCAATAAGAAGGTCCAAGGGATACAGTAATACTGAAGTGAAGCATCGGAATCCAAAACCGGACTCACAGGAGAGGTTCAAATCATAGAAAGTTAGAGTGTCAGTCCTCTTGTATTTAAGTCGGCATTGTGCCTTTTGTATTAAATTCGGATGCAAACTCTGTGTTTCATCGTCAATAAGAAGGTGCAAGGTATACAGTAAACCTGAAGTGAATCATCGGAATCAAAAACTGGACTCGCAGGAGAGGTTCAAATCATAAAAAGTAAGAGTGTCAGTCCTCTTCTACTTAAGTCGCCATTGTGCCTTTTGTATTAAATTCGGATGCTATTTCTGTGTTTCATCGTCAATAAGAAGGTCCAAGGGATACAGTAAACCTGAAGTGAAGCATCGGAATCCAAAACTGGACTCACAGGAGAGGTTCAAATCATAGAAAGTTAGAGTGTCAGTCCTCTTGTATTTAAGTCTGCATTGTGCCTTTTGTATTAAAATCGGATGCAAACTCTGTGTTTCATCGTCAATAAGAAGGTCCAAGGGATACAGTAAACCTGAAGTGAGGCATCGGATTCTAAAACTGGACTCACATAAGAAGTTCAAATCATAGAAAGTTAGAGTGTCAGTCCTCTTGTAGTTCAGTCGGCATTGCGATTTTTGAATTTAATTCCGTTGCAATTTCTGTGTTTCATCGTCAATAAGAAGGTACAAGGGATACAGTAAACCTGGAGTGAAGCATCGGAATCTAAGACTGGACTCACAGGAGAGGTTCAAATCATAGAAAGTGAGAGAGTCAGTCCTCTTTTACTTAAGTCGGCATTGTGCGTTTTGAATTTAATTCCGATGCAATTTCTGTGTTTCATCGTCAATAAGAAAGTCCAAGGGATACAGTAATCCTGAAGTGAAGCATCGGAATCTAAACCTGGACTCACAGGAGAGGTTCAAATCATAGAATGTGAGAGTGTCAGTCCTCTTGTACTTAAGTCGGCATTGTGCCATTTGTATTAAATTCGGGTGCAATTTCTGGGTTTCATCGTCAATAAGAAGGTCCAAGGGATACATCAAACCTAAAGTGAAGCATCGGAATCTAAAACTGGACTCACAGGAGAGGTTCAAATCATAGAAAGTGAGAGTGTCACTCCTCTTGTACTTGAGTCGGTATTGTGCCTTTTGTATTAAATTCGGGTGCAATTTCTGTGTGTCATCGTCAATAAGAAGGTCCAAGGGATACAGTAAACCTGAAGTGAAGCATCGGAATCTAAAACTGGACTCACAGGAAAGGTTCAAATCATAGAAAGGGAGAGTGTCAGTCCTCTTTACTTATGTCGGCATTGTGACATTTGTATCAAATTCGGATGCATTTACTGTGTTTCATCGTCAATAAGAAGGTCCAAGGGATACATTAAACCTGAAGTGAAGCATCGGAATCTAAAACTGGACTCACAGGAGAGGTTCAAATCATAGACAGTGAGAGTGTCAGTTCTCGTCTACTTAGGTCGGCATTGTGCATTTTGAATTTAATTCCGTTGCAATTTCTGTGTTTCATCGTCAATAAGAAGGTACAAGGGATACAGTAGACCTGGAGTGAAGTATCGGAATCAAAGACTGGACTCACAGGAGAGGTACAAATCATAGAAAGTGAGAGTGTCAGTCCTCTTTTACTTAAGTCGGCATTGTGCGTTTTGAATTTAATTCCGATGCAATTTCTGTGTTTCATCGTCAGTAAGAAAGGCCAAGGGATACAGTAATCCTGAAGTGAAGCATCGGAATCTAAAACTGGACTCACAGGAGAGGTTCAAATCATAGAATGTGAGAGTGTCAGTCCTCTTGTACTTAAGTCGGCATTGTGCCATTTGTATTAAATTCGGGTGCAATTTCTGGGTTTCCTCGTCAATAAGAAGGTCCAAGGGATACATTAAACCTGAAGTGAAGCATCGGAATCTAAAACTGGACTCACAGGAGAGGTTCAAATCATAGAAAGTGAGAGTGTCAGCTCTCGTCTACTTAGGTCGGCATTGTGCCTTTTGAATTTAATTCCGATGCAATTTCTCTGTTTCATCGTCAATAAGAAGGTCCAAAGGATACACTAAAACTGAAGTGAAGCATCGGAACCTAAAACTGTACTCACAGGAGAGATTCAAATCATAGAAAGTTAGAGTTCTCTCCTCTTGTACCTAATTCGGTATTGTGCCTTTTGTATTAAATTTGGATGCAATTTCTGTGTTTTATCGTCAATAAGAAGGTCCAAGGGATACAGTAAACCTTAAGTAAATCATCGGAATCTAAAACTGGACTCACAGGAGAGGTTCAAATCATAGAAAGTTAGAGTGTCAGTCCTCTTGTACTTAAGTCGGCATTGTGCCTTTTGTATTAATTTCGGATGCAAACTCTGTGTTTCATCGTCAATAAGAAGGTACAAGGGATACAGAAAACCTGAAGTGAAGCATCGGAATCTAAAACTGGACTCACAGAAGAAGTTCAAATCATAGAAAGTTAGAGTGTCAGTCCTCTTGTAGTTAAGTCGGCATTGTGATTTTTGAATTTAATTCCGATGCAATTTCTGTGTTTCATCGTCAATAAGAAGGTCCAAGGGATACAGTAAACCTGGAGTGAAGCATCGGAATCTAAGAGTGGACTCACAGGAGAGGTTCAAATCATAGAAAGTGAGAGTGTCAGTCCTCTTTTACTTAAGTCGGCATTGTGCGTTTTGAATTTAATTCCGATGCAATTTCTGTGTTTCATCGTCAATAAGATGGTCCAAGGGATACAGTATACCTGAAGTGAAGCATCGGCATATAAAACTGCACTCACAGAAGAGGTTCAAATCATAGAAAGTGAGAGTGTCAGTCCTCTTATACTTAAGTCGGCATTGTGCCATTTATATTAAATTCGGGTGCAATTTCTGGGTTTCATCGTCAATAAGAAGGTCAAAGGGGTACAGTAAACCTGAAGTGAAGCATCGGAATCAAAAACTTGACTCACAGGAAAGGTTCAAATCATAGAAAGTGAGAGTGTCAGTCCTCTTGTACTTAAGTCGCCATTGTGGCATTTGTATTAAATTTGGATGCAATTTCTGTGTTTCATCGTCAATAAGAAGGTCCAAGGGATACAGTAAACCTGAAGTGAAGCATTGGAATCTAAAACTGGACTCACAGGAGAGGTTCTAATCATAAAAAGTTAGAATGTCATTCCTCTTGTACTTAAGTCGGTATTGTGCCTTTTGTATTACATTCGGATGCAATTTCTGTGTTTCATCGTCAATACGAAGGTGCAAGGTATACAGTAAACCTGAAGTGAAGCATCGGAATCTAAAACTGGACTCGCAGGAGAGGTTCAAATCATAAAAAGTGAGAGTGTTAGTCCTCTTGTACTTAAGGCGACATTATGCCATTTGTATTAAATTCGGATGCAATTTCTGTGATTCATCGTCAATAAGAAGGTCCAAGGGATACAGTAAACCTGAAGTGAAGCATCGGAATCTAAAACTGGACTCACAGGAGCGGTTCAAATCATAGAAAGTTAGAGTGTCAGTCCTCTTTTACTTAAGTCGGCATTGTGCCTTTTGAATTTAATTCCGATGCTATTTCTGTGTTTCATTGTCAATAAGAAAGTCCAAGGAATACAGTAAACCTGAAGTGAAGCATCGGAATCTAAAACAGGACTCACAGGAGAGGTTCTAATCATAGAAAGTTAGAAAGTCAGTCCTCTTGTACTTAAGTCGGCATTGTGCCTTTTGTATTAAATTCGGATGCAATTGCTGTGTTTCATCGTCAATAAGAAGGTCCAAGGAATACATCAAACCTGAAGTGAAGCATCGGAATCTAAAACTGGACTCACTGGAGAGGTTCAAATCATAGAAAGTGAGAGTGTCAGTTCTCTTCTACTTAGGTCGGCATTGTGCCATTTGAATTTAATTCCGATGCAATTTCTGTGTTTCATCGTCAATAAGAAGGTCCAAAGGATACACTAAAACTGAAGTGAAGCATCGGAATCTAAAACTGTACTCACAGGAGAGATTCAAATCATAGAAAGTTAGAGTTCTCTCCTCTTGTACCTAATTCGGTATTGTGCCTTTTGTATTAAATTTGGATGCAATTTCTGTGTTTTATCGTCAATAAGAAGGTCCAAGGGATACAGTAAACCTTAAGTAAATAATCGGAATCTAAAACTGGACTCACAGGAGAGGTTCAAATCATAGATAGTTAGAGTGTCAGTCCTCTTGTACTTAAGTCGGCATTGTGCCTTTTGTATTAATTTCGGATGCAAACTCTGTGTTTCATCGTCAATAAGAAGGTACAAGGGATACAGAAAACCTGAAGTGAAGCATCGGAATCTAAAACTGGACTCACAGAAGAAGTTCAAATCATAGAAAGTTAGAGTGTCAGTCCTCTTGTAGTTAAGTCGGCATTGTGATTTTTGAATTTAATTCCGATGTAATTTCTGTGTTTCATCGTCAATAAGAAGGTCCAAGGGATACAGTAAACCTGGAGTGAAGCATCGGAATCTAAGACTGGACTCACAGGAGACGTTCAAACCATAGAAAGTGAGAGTGTCAGTCCTCTTTTACTTAAGTCGGCATTGTGCGTTTTGAATTTAATTCCGATGCAATTTCTGTGTTTCATCGTCAATAAGATGGTCCAAGGGATACAGTACACCTAAAGTGAAGCATCGGCATATAAAACTGCACTCACAGAAGAGGTTCAAATCATAAAAAGTGAGAGTGTCAGTCCTCTTGTACTTAAGTCGCCATTGTGGCATTTGTATTACATTTGGATGCAATTTCTGTGTTTCATCGTCAATAAGAAGGTCCAAGGGATACAGTAAACCTGAAGTGAAGCATTGGAATCTAAAACTGGACTCACAGGAGAGGTTATAATCATAAAAAGTTAGAATGTCATTCCTCTTGTACTTAAGTCGGTATTGTGCCTTTTGTATTACATTCGGATGCAATTTCTGTGTTTCATCGTCAATACGAAGGTGCAAGGTATACAGTAAACCTGAAGTGAAGCATCGGAATCTAAAACTGGACTCGCAGGAGAGGTTCAAATCATAAAAAGTGAGAGTGTCAGTCCTCTTGTACTTAAGTCGACACTATGCCATTTGTCTTAAATTCGGATGCAATTTCTGTGTTTCATCGTCAATAAGAAGGTACAAGGGATACAGAAAACCTGAAGTGAAGCATCGGAATCTAAAACTGGACTCACAGAAGAAGTTCAAATCATAGAAAGTTAGAGTGTCAGTCCTCTTGTAGTTAAGTCGGCATTGTGATTTTTGAATTTAATTCCGATGCAATTTCTGTGTTTCATCGTCAATAAGAAGGTCCAAGGGATACAGTAAACCTGGAGTGAAGCATCGGAATCTAAGAGTGGACTCACAGGAGAGGTTCAAATCATAGAAAGTGAGAGTGTCAGTCCTCTTTTACTTAAGTCGGCATTGTGCGTTTTGAATTTAATTCCGATGCAATTTCTGTGTTTCATCGTCAATAAGATGGTCCAAGGGATACAGTATACCTGAAGTGAAGCATCGGCATATAAAACTGCACTCACAGAAGAGGTTCAAATCATAGAAAGTGAGAGTGTCAGTCCTCTTATACTTAAGTCGGCATTGTGCCATTTATATTAAATTCGGGTGCAATTTCTGGGTTTCATCGTCAATAAGAAGGTCAAAGGGGTACAGTAAACCTGAAGTGAAGCATCGGAATCAAAAACTTGACTCACAGGAAAGGTTCAAATCATAGAAAGTGAGAGTGTCAGTCCTCTTGTACTTAAGTCGCCATTGTGGCATTTGTATTAAATTTGGATGCAATTTCTGTGTTTCATCGTCAATAAGAAGGTCCAAGGGATACAGTAAACCTGAAGTGAAGCATTGGAATCTAAAACTGGACTCACAGGAGAGGTTCTAATCATAAAAAGTTAGAATGTCATTCCTCTTGTACTTAAGTCGGTATTGTGCCTTTTGTATTACATTCGGATGCAATTTCTGTGTTTCATCGTCAATACGAAGGTGCAAGGTATACAGTAAACCTGAAGTGAAGCATCGGAATCTAAAACTGGACTCGCAGGAGAGGTTCAAATCATAAAAAGTGAGAGTGTTAGTCCTCTTGTACTTAAGGCGACATTATGCCATTTGTATTAAATTCGGATGCAATTTCTGTGATTCATCGTCAATAAGAAGGTCCAAGGGATACAGTAAACCTGAAGTGAAGCATCGGAATCTAAAACTGGATTCACAGGAGCGGTTCAAATCATAGAAAGTTAGAGTGTCAGTCCTCTTTTACTTAAGTCGGCATTGTGCCTTTTGAATTTAATTCCGATGCTATTTCTGTGTTTCATTGTCAATAAGAAAGTCCAAGGAATACAGTAAACCTGAAGTGAAGCATCGGAATCTAAAACAGGACTCACAGGAGAGGTTCTAATCATAGAAAGTTAGAAAGTCAGTCCTCTTGTACTTAAGTCGGCATTGTGCCTTTTGTATTAAATTCGGATGCAATTGCTGTGTTTCATCGTCAATAAGAAGGTCCAAGGAATACATCAAACCTGAAGTGAAGCATCGGAATCTAAAACTGGACTCACTGGAGAGGTTCAAATCATAGAAAGTGAGAGTGTCAGTTCTCTTCTACTTAGGTCGGCATTGTGCCATTTGAATTTAATTCCGATGCAATTTCTGTGTTTCATCGTCAATAAGAAGGTCCAAAGGATACACTAAAACTGAAGTGAAGCATCGGAATCTAAAACTGTACTCACAGGAGAGATTCAAATCATAGAAAGTTAGAGTTCTCTCCTCTTGTACCTAATTCGGTATTGTGCCTTTTGTATTAAATTTGGATGCAATTTCTGTGTTTTATCGTCAATAAGAAGGTCCAAGGGATACAGTAAACCTTAAGTAAATAATCGGAATCTAAAACTGGACTCACAGGAGAGGTTCAAATCATAGATAGTTAGAGTGTCAGTCCTCTTGTACTTAAGTCGGCATTGTGCCTTTTGTATTAATTTCGGATGCAAACTCTGTGTTTCATCGTCAATAAGAAGGTACAAGGGATACAGAAAACCTGAAGTGAAGCATCGGAATCTAAAACTGGACTCACAGAAGAAGTTCAAATCATAGAAAGTTAGAGTGTCAGTCCTCTTGTAGTTAAGTCGGCATTGTGATTTTTGAATTTAATTCCGATGTAATTTCTGTGTTTCATCGTCAATAAGAAGGTCCAAGGGATACAGTAAACCTGGAGTGAAGCATCGGAATCTAAGACTGGACTCACAGGAGACGTTCAAACCATAGAAAGTGAGAGTGTCAGTCCTCTTTTACTTAAGTCGGCATTGTGCGTTTTGAATTTAATTCCGATGCAATTTCTGTGTTTCATCGTCAATAAGATGGTCCAAGGGATACAGTACACCTGAAGTGAAGCATCGGCATATAAAACTGCACTCACAGAAGAGGTTCAAATCATAAAAAGTGAGAGTGTCAGTCCTCTTGTACTTAAGTCGCCATTGTGGCATTTGTATTACATTTGGATGCAATTTCTGTGTTTCATCGTCAATAAGAAGGTCCAAGGGATACAGTAAACCTGAAGTGAAGCATTGGAATCTAAAACTGGACTCACAGGAGAGGTTATAATCATAAAAAGTTAGAATGTCATTCCTCTTGTACTTAAGTCGGTATTGTGCCTTTTGTATTACATTCGGATGCAATTTCTGTGTTTCATCGTCAATACGAAGGTGCAAGGTATACAGTAAACCTGAAGTGAAGCATCGGAATCTAAAACTGGACTCGCAGGAGAGGTTCAAATCATAAAAAGTGAGAGTGTCAGTCCTCTTGTACTTAAGTCGACACTATGCCATTTGTCTTAAATTCGGATGCAATTTCTGTGATTCATCGTCAATAAGAAGGTCCAAGGGATACAGTAAACCTGAAGTGAAGCATCGGAATCTAAAACTGGACTCACAGGAGAGGTTCAAATCATAGAAAGTTAGAGTGTCAATCCTCTTTTACTTAAGTCGGCATTGTGCCTTTTGAATTTAATTCCGATGCTATTTCTGTGTTTCATTGTCAATAAGAAGGTCCAAGGAATACAGTAAACCTGAAGTGAAGCATCGGAATCTAAAACAGGACTCACAGGAGAGGTTCTAATCATAGAAAGTTAGAAAGTCAGTCCTCTTGTACTTAAGTCGGCATTGTGCCTTTTGTATTAAATTCGGATGCAATTTCTGTGTTTCATCGTCAATAAGAAGGTCCAAGGAATACATCAAACCTGAAGTGAAGCATCGGAATCTAAAACTGGACTCACTGGAGAGGTTCAAATCATAGAAAGTGAGAGTGTCAGTTCTCTTCTACTTAGGTCGGCATTGTGCCATTTGAATTTAATTCCGATGCAATTTCAGTGTTTCATCGTCAATAAGAAGTTCCAAAGGATACAGTAAAACTGAAGTGAAGAATCGGAATCTAAAACTGGGCTCACAGGAGAGATTCAAATCATAGAAAGTTAGAGTGTCTCTATTCTTGTACCTTATTCGGTATTGTGCCTTTTGTATTAAATTCGGATGCAATTACTGTGTTTCATCGTCAATGAGAAGGTCCAAGGGATACAGTAAACCTGAAGTGAAGCATCGGAATCTAAAACTGGACTCACAGGAGAGGTTCAAATCATAGAAAGTTAGAGTGTCAGTCCGCTTTTACTTAAGTCGGCATTGTGCCTTTTGAATTTAATTCCGATGCTAATTCTGTGTTTCATTGTCAATAAGAAGGTCCAAGGAATACAGTAAACCTGAAGTGAAGCATCGGAAACTAAAACAGGACTCACAGGAGAGGTTCTAATCATAGAAAGTTAGAATGTCAGTCCTCTTGTGCTTAAGTCGGCATTGTGCCTTTTGTATTAAATTCGGATGCAATTTCTGTGTTTCATCGTCAATAAGAAGGTGCAAGGTATATAGTAAACCTGAAGTGAAGCATCGGAATCTAAAACTGGACTCACAGGTAGGTTCAAATCATAGAAAGGGAGAGTGTCAGTCCTCTTGTACTTATGTCGGCATTGTGGCATTTGTATCAAATTCGGATGCATTTTCTGTGTTTCATCGTCAATAAGAAGGTCCAAGGAATACATCAAACCTGAAGTGAAGCATCGGAATCAAAAACTGGACTCACTGGAGAGGTTCAAATCATAGAAAGTGAGAGTGTCAGTTCTCTTCTACTTAGGTCGGCATTGTGCCATTTGAATTTAATTCCGATGCAATTTCTGTGTTTCATCGTCAATAAGAAGTTCCAAGGGATACAGTAAACCTGAAGTAAATCATCGGAATCTAAAACAGGACTCACAGGATAGGTTCTAATCATAGAAAGTTAGAATGTCATTCCTCTTGTAGTTAAGTCGGCATTCTGATTTTTGAATTTAATTCCTTTGCAATTTCTGTGTTTCATCGTCAATAAGAAGGTCCAAGGGATACAGTAAACCAGGAGTGAAGCATCGGAATCTAAGACTGGACTCACAGGAGAGGTTCAAATCATAGAAAGTGAGAGTGTCAGTCCTCTTTTACTTAAGTCGGCATTGTGCGTTTTGAATTTAATTCCGATGCAATTTCTGTGTTTCATCGTCAATAAAAAGGTCCAAGGGATACAGTAATCCTGAAGTGAAGCATCGGAATCTAAAACTGGACTCACAGGAGAGGTTCAAATCATAGAATGTGAGAGTGTCAGTCCTCTTCTACTTAAGTTGGCATTGTGCCATTTGTATTAAATTCGGAGGAATTTCTGGGTTTCATCGTCAATAAGAAGGTCCAAGGGGTACAGTAAACCTGAGGTGAAGCATCGGAATAAAAAACTTGACTCACTGGAAAGGTTCAAATCATAGAAAGTGAGAGTGTCAGTCCTCTTGTACTTAAGTCGCCATTGTGCCTTTTGTATTAAATTCGGATCCTATTTCTGTGTTTCATCGTCAATAAGAAGGTCCAAGGGATACAGTAAACCTGAAGTGAAGCATCGGAATCCAAAACTGGACTCACAAGAGAGGTTCAAATCATAGAAAGTTAGAGTGTCAGTCCTCTTGTATTTAAGTCGGCATTGTGCCTTTTGTATTAAATTCGGATGCAAACTCTGTGTTCCATCGTCAATAAGGAGGTGCAAGGTATACAGTAAACCTGAAGTGAATCATCGGAATCAAAAACTGGACTCACAGGAGAGGTTCAAATCATAGAAAGTGAGAGTGTCAGTCCTCTTGTACTTAAGTCGACATTGTGCCATTTGTATTAAATTCGGATGCAATTTCTGTGTTTCATCGTCAATAAGGAGGTCCAAAGGTTACAGTAAACCTGAAGTGAAGCATCGGAATCTAAAACTGGACTCACAGGAGAGGGTCAAATCATAGAAAGTTAGAGTGTCAGTCCTCTTTTACTTAAGTCGGCATTGTGCCTTTTGAATTTAATTCCGTTGCTATTTCTGTGTTTCATTGTCAATAAGATGGTCCAAGGAATACAGTAAACCTGAAGTGAAGCATCGGAATCTAAAACAGGACTCACAGGAGAGGTTCTAATCATAGAAAGTTAGAATGTCAGTCCTCTTGTACTTAAGTCGGCATTGTGCCTTTTGTATTAAATTCGGATGCAATATCTGTGTTTCATCGTCAATAAGAAAGTGCAAGGTATACAGTAAACCTGAAGTGAAGCATCGGAATCTAAAACTGGACTCACAGGAAAGGTTCAAATCATAGAAAGGGAGAGTGTCAGTCCTCTTGTACTTATGTCGGCATTGTGGCATTTGTATCAAATTTGGATGCATTTTCTGTGTTTCATCGTCAATAAGAAGGTCCAGGGGATACATCAAACCTGAAGTGAAGCATCGGAATCTAAAACTGGACTCACAGGAGAGGTTCAAATCATAGAAAGTGAGAGTGTCAGTTCTCTTCTACTTAGGTCGGCATTGTGCCATTTGAATTTAATTCCGATGCAATTTCTGTGTTTCATCGTCAATAAGAAGGTCCAAAGGATACAGTAAAACTGAAGTGAAGCATGGGAATCTAAAACTGGACTCACAGGAGAGATTCAAATCATAGAAAGTTAGAGTGTCTCTCCTCATGTACCTAATTCGGTATTGTGCCTTTTGTATTAAATTCGGATGCAATTTCTGTGTTTCATCGTCAATAAGAAAGTCCAAGGGATACAGTAAACCTTAAGTAAATCATCGGAATCTAAAACTGGACTCACAGGAGAGGTTCAAATCATAGAAAGTTAGAGTGTCAGTCCTCTTGTACTTAAGTCGGCATTGTGCCTTTTGTATTAATTTCGGATGCAAACTCTGTGTTTCATCGTCAATAAGAAGGTCCAAGGGATACAGTAAACCTGAAGTGAGGCATCGGAATCTAAAACTGGACTCACAGAAGAAGTTCAAATCATTGAAAGTTAGAGTGTCAGTCCTCTTGTAGTTAAGTCGGCATTGTGATATTTTAATTTAATTCCGTTGCAATTTCTGTGTTTCATCGTCAATAAGAAGGTACAAGGGATACAGTAAACCTGGAGTGAAGCATCGGAATCTAAGACTGGACTCACAGGAGAGGTTCAAATCATAGAAAGTGAGAGTCTCAGTCCTCTTTTACTTAAGTCGGCATTGTGCGTTTTGAATTTAATTCCGATGCAATTTCTGTGTTTCATCGTCAATAAGAACGTCCAAGGGATACAGTAATCCTGAAGTGAAGCATCGGAATCTAAATCTGGACTCACAGGAGAGGCTCAAATCATAGAATGTGAGAGTGTTAGTCCTCTTGTACTTAAGTCGATATTGTGCCATTTGTATTAAATTCAGGTGCAATTTCTGGGTTTCATCGTCAATAAGAAGGTCCAAGGGATCCAATAAACCTAAAGTGAAGCATCGGAATCTAAAACTGGACTCACAGGAGAGGTTGAGATCATAGAAAGTAAGAGTGTCACTCCTGTTGTACTTGAGTCGGTATTGTGCCTTTTGTATTAAATTCGGGTGCAATTTCTGTGTGTTATCGTCAATAAGAAGGTCCAAGGGATACAGTAAACCTGAAGTGAAGCATCGGACTCTAAAACTGGACTCACAGGAGAGGTTCAAATCATAGAAAGTTAGAATTTCAGCCCTCTTGTACTTAAGTCGCCATTGTGCCTTTTGTATTAAATTCGGATGCAAACTCTGTGTTTCATCGTCAATCAGAAGGTCCAAGGGATACAGTAAACCTGAAGTGAAGCATGGAAATCCAAAACTGGACTCACAGGAGAGGTTCAAATCATAGAAAGTTAGAGTTCTCTCCTCTGGTACCTAATTCGGTATTGTGCCTTTTGTATTAAATTTGGATGCAATTTCTGTGTTTTATCGTCAATAAGAAGGTCCAAGGGATACAGTAAACCTTAAGTAAATAATCGGAATCTAAAACTGGACTCACAGGAGAGGTTCAAATCATAGAAAGTTAGAGTGTCAGTCCTCTTGTACTTAAGTCGGCATTGTGCCTTTTGTATTAATTTTGGATGCAAACTCTGTGTTTCATCGTCAATAAGAAGGTACAAGGGATACAGAAAACCTGAAGTGAAGCATCAGAATCTAAAACTGGACTCACAGAAGAAGTTCAAATCATAGAAAGTTAGAGTGTCAGTCCTCTTGTAGTTAAGTCGGCATTGTGATTTTTGAATTTAATTCCGATGTAATTTCTGTGTTTCATCGTCAATAAGAAGGTCCAAGGGATACAGTAAACCTGGAGTGAAGCTTCGGAATCTAAGACTGGACTCACCGGAGACGTTCAAACCATAGAAAGTGAGAGTGTCAGTCCTCTTTTACTTTAGTCGGCATTGTGCGTTTTGAATTTAATTCCGATGCAATTTCTGTGTTTCATCGTCAATAAGATGGTCCAAGGGATACAGTACACCTGAAGTGAAGCATCGGCATATAAAACTGCACTCACAGAAGAGGTTCAAATCATAGAAAGTGAGAGTGTCAGTCCTCTTGTACTTAAGTCGGCATTGTGCCATTTGTATTAAATTCAGGTGCAATTTCTGGGTTTCATCGTCAATAAGAAGGTCCAAGGGATCCAATAAACCTAAAGTGAAGCATCGGAATCTAAAACTGGACTCACAGGAGAGGTTGAGATCATAGAAAGTAAGAGTGTCACTCCTCTTGTACTTGAGTCGGTATTGTGCCTTTTGTATTAAATTCGGGTGCAATTTCTGTGTGTCATCGTCAATAAGAAGGTCCCAGGGATACAGTAAACCTGAAGTGAAGCATCGGACTCTAAAACTGGACTCACAGGATCGGTTCAAATCATAGAAAGTTAGAATTTCAGCCCTCTTGTACTTAAGTCGCCATTGTGCCTTTTGTATTAAATTCGGATGCAATTTCTGTGTTTCATCGTGAATCAGAAGGTCCAAGGGATACAGTAAACCTAAAGTGAAGCATTTAAATCCAAAACTGGACTCACAGGAGAGGTTCAAATCATAGAAAGTGAGAGTGTCAGTCCTCTCGTACTGAAGTCACCATTGTGCTTTTTGAATTAAATTCGGATGCAAACTCTGTGTTTCATCGTCAATCAGAAGGTCCAAGGGATACAGTAAACCTGAAGTGAAGCATGGAAATCCAAAACTGGACTCACAGGAGAGGTTCAAATCATAGAAAGTTAGAGTGTCAGTCCTCTTGTATTTAAAACGGCATTGTGCCTTTTGTATTACATTCGGATGCAAACTCTGTGTTTCATCGTCAATAAGAAGGTCCAAGGAATACATCAAACCTGAAGTGAAGCATCGGAATCTAAAACTGGACTCACTGGAGAGGTTCAAATCATAGAAAGTGAGAGTGTCAGTTCTCTTCTACTTAGGTCGGCATTGTGCCATTTGAATTTAATTCCGATGCAATTTCAGTGTTTCATCGTCTATAAGAAGTTCCAAAGGATACAGTAAAACTGAAGTGAAGAATCGGAATCTAAAACTGGGCTCACAGGAGAGATTCAAATCATAGAAAGTTAGAGTGTCTCTATTCTTGTACCTAATTCGGTATTGTGCCTTTTGTATTAAATTCGGATGCAATTACTGTGTTTCATCGTCAATGAGAAGGTCCAAGGGATACAGTAAACCTGAAGTGAAGCATCGGAATCTAAAACTGGACTCACAGGAGAGGTTCAAATCATAGAAAGTTAGAGTGTCAGTCCGCTTTTACTTAAGTCGGCATTGTGCCTTTTGAATTTAATTCCGATGCTAATTCTGTGTTTCATTGTCAATAAGAAGGTCCAAGGAATACAGTAAACCTGAAGTGAAGCATCGGAAACTAAAACAGGACTCACAGGAGAGGTTCTAATCATAGAAAGTTAGAATGTCAGTCCTCTTGTGCTTAAGTCGGCATTGTGCCTTTTGTATTAAATTCGGATGCAATTTCTGTGTTTCATCGTCAATAAGAAGGTGCAAGGTATATAGTAAACCTGAAGTGAAGCATCGGAATCTAAAACTGGACTCACAGGAAAGGTTCAAATCATAGAAAGGGAGAGTGTCAGTCCTCCTGTACTTATGTCGGCATTGTGGCATTTGTATCAAATTCGGATGCATTTTCTGTGTTTCATCGTCAATAAGAAGGTCCAAGGAATACATCAAACCTGAAGTGAAGCATCGGAATCTAAAACTGGACTCACTGGAGAGGTTCAAATCATAGAAAGTGAGAGTGTCAGTTCTCTTCTACTTAGGTCGGCATTGTGCCATTTGAATTTAATTCCGATGCAATTTCTGTGTTTCATCGTCAATAAGAAGTTCCAAAGGATACAGTAAAACTGAAGTGAAGCATCGGAATCTAAAACTGGACTCACAGGAGAGATTCAAATCATAGAAAGGTAGAGTGTCTCTATTCTTGCACCTAATTCGGTATTGTGCATTTTGTATTAAATTCGGATGCAATTTCTGTGTTTCATCGTCAATAAGAAGGTCCAAGGGATACAGTAAACCTGAAGTAAATCATCGGAATCTAAAACAGGACTCACAGGATAGGTTCTAATCATAGAAAGTTAGAATGTCATTCCTCTTGTAGTTAAGTCGGCATTCTGATTTTTGAATTTAATTCCGGTGCAATTTCTGTGTTTCATCGTCAATAAGAAGGTCCAAGGGATACAGTAAACCAGGAGTGAAGCATCGGAATCTAAGACTGGACTCACAGGAGAGGTTCAAATCGTAGGAAGGGAGAGTGTCAGTCCTCTTTTACTTAAGTCGGCATTGTGCGTTTTGAATTTAATTCCGATGCAATTTCTGTGTTTCATCGTCAATAAGAAGGTCCAAGGGATACAGTAATCCTGAAGTGAAGCATCGAATCTAAAACTGGACTCACAGGAGAGGTTCAAATCATAGAATGTGAGAGTGTCAGTCCTCTTCTACTTAAGTTGGCATTGTGCCATTTGTATTAAATTCGGGTGCAATTTCTGGGTTTCATCGTCAATAAGAAGGTCCAAGGGGTACAGTAAACCTGAGGTGAAGCATCGGAATAAAAAACTTGACTCACTGGAAAGGTTCAAATCATAGAAAGTGAGAGTGTCAGTCCTCTTGTACTTAAGTCGCCATTGTGCCTTTTGTATTAAATTCGGATGCTATTTCTGTGTTTCATCGTCAATAAGAAGGTCCAAGGGATACAGTAAACCTGAAGTGAAGCATCGGAATCCAAAACTGGACTCACAAGAGAGGTTCAAATCATAGAAAGTTAGAGTGTCAGTCCTCTTGTATTTAAGTCGGCATTGTGCCTTTTGTATTAAATTCCGATGCAAACTCTGTGTTCCATCGTCAATAAGGAGGTGCAAGGTATACAGTAAACCTGAAGTGAATCATCGGAATCAAAAACTGGACTCACAGGAGAGGTTCAAATCATAGAAAGTGAGAGTGTCAGTCCTCTTGTACTTAAGTCGACATTGTGCCATTTGTATTAAATTCGGATGCAATTTCTGTGTTTCATCGTCAATAAGAAGGTCCAAAGGCTACAGTAAACCTGAAGTGAAGCATCGGAATCTAAAACTGGACTCACAGGAGAGGGTCAAATCATAGAAAGTTAGAGTGTCAGTCCTCTTTCACTTAAGTCGGCATTGTGCCTTTTGAATTTAATTCCGTTGCTATTTCTGTGTTTCATTGTCAATAAGATGGTCCAAGGAATACAGTAAACCTGAAGTGAAGCATCGGAATCTAAAACAGGACTCACAGGAGAGGTTCTAATCATAGAAAGTTAGAATGTCAGTCCTCTTGTACTTAAGTCGGCATTGTGCCTTTTGTATTAAATTCGGATGCAATATCTGTGTTTCATCGTCAATAAGAAAGTGCAAGGTATACAGTAAACCTGAAGTGAAGCATCGGAATCTAAAACTGGACTCACAGGAAAGGTTCAAATCATAGAAAGGGAGAGTGTCAGTCCTCTTGTACTTATGTCGGCATTGTGGCATTTGTATCAAATTTGGATGCATTTTCTGTGTTTCATCGTCAATAAGAAGGTCCAAGGGATACATCAAACCTGAAGTGAAGCATCGGAATCTAAAACTGGACTCACAGGAGAGGTTCAAATCATAGAAAGTGAGAGTGTCAGTTCTCTTCTACTTAGGTCGGCATTGTGCCATTTGAATTTAATTCCGATGCAATTTCTGTGTTTCATCGTCAATAAGAAGGTCCAAAGGATACAGTAAAACTGAAGTGAAGCATGGGAATCTAAAACTGGACTCACAGGAGAGATTCAAATCATAGAAAGTTAGAGTGTCTCTCCTCATGTACCTAATTCGGTATTGTGCCTTTTGTATTAAATTCGGATGCAATTTCTGTGTTTCATCGTCAATAAGAAGGTCCAAGGGATACAGTAAACCTTAAGTAAATCATCGGAATCTAAAACTGGACTCACAGGAGAGGTTCAAATCATAGAAAGTTAGAGTGTCAGTCCTCTTGTACTTAAGTCGGCATTGTGCCTTATGTATTAATTTCGGATGCAAACTCTGTGTTTCATCGTCAATAAGAAGGTCCAAGGGATACAGTAAACCTGAAGTGAGGCATCGGAATCTAAAACTGGACTCACAGAAGAAGTTCAAATCATTGAAAGTTAGAGTGTCAGTCCTCTTGTAGTTAAGTCGGCATTGTGATTTTTTAATTTAATTCCGTTGCAATTTCTGTGTTTCATCGTAAATAAGAAGGTACAAGCGATACAGTAAACCTGGAGTGAAGCATCGGAATCTAAGACTGGACTCACAGGAGAGGTTCAAATCATAGAAAGTGAGAGTGTCAGTCCTCTTTTACTTAAGTCGGCATTGTGCGTTTTGAATTTAATTCCGATGCAATTTCTGTGTTTCATCGTCAATAAGAAAGTCCAAGGGATACAGTAATCCTGAAGTGAAGCATCGGAATCTAAATCTGGACTCACAGGAGAGGTTCAAATCATAGAATGTGAGAGTGTCAGTCCTCTTGTACTTAAGTCGGCATTGTGCCATTTGTATTAAATTCAGGTGCAATTTCTGGGTTTCATCGTCAATAAGAAGGTCCAAGGGATCCAATAAACCTAAAGTGAAGCATCGGAATCTAAAACTGGACTCACAGGAGAGGTTGAGATCATAGAAAGTAAGAGTGTCACTCCTCTTGTACTTGAGTCGGTATTGTGCCTTTTGTATTAAATTCGGGTGCAATTTCTGTGTGTCATCGTCAATAAGAAGGTCCAAGGGATACAGTAAACCTGAAGTGAAGCATCGGACTCTAAAACTGGACTCACAGGAGAGGTTCAAATCATAGAAAGTTAGAATTTCAGCCCTCTTGTACTTAAGTCGCCATTGTGCCTTTTGTATTAAATTCGGATGAAATTTCTGTGTTTCATCGTCAATCAGAAGGTCCAAGGGATACAGTAAACCTAAAGTGAAGCATTTAAATCCAAAACTGGACTCACAGGAGAGGTTCAAATCATAGAAAGTGAGAGTGTCAGTCCTCTCGTACTGAAGTCACCATTGTGCCTTTTGTATTAATTTCGGATGCAAACTCTGTGTTTCATCGTCAATCAGAAGGTCCAAGGGATACAGTAAACCTGAAGTGAAGCATGGAAATCCAAAACTGGACTCACAGGAGAGGTTCAAATCATAGAAAGTTAGAGTTCTCTCCTCTTGTACCTAATTCGGTATTGTGCCTTTTGTATTAAATTTGGATGCAATTTCTGTGTTTTATCGTCAATAAGAAGGTCCAAGGGATACAGTAAACCTTAAGTAAATAATCGGAATCTAAAACTGGACTCACAGGAGAGGTTCAAATCATAGAAAGTTAGAGTGTCAGTCCTCTTGTACTTAAGTCGGCATTGTGCCTTTTGTATTAATTTCGGATGCAAACTCTGTGTTTCATCGTCAATAAGAAGGTACAAGGGATACAGAAAACCTGAAGTGAAGCATCGGAATCTAAAACTGGACTCACAGAAGAAGTTCAAATCATAGAAAGTTAGAGTGTCAGTCCTCTTGTAGTTAAGTCGGCATTGTGATTTTTGAATTTAATTCCGATGTAATTTCTGTGTTTCATCGTCAATAAGAAGGTCCAAGGGATACAGTAAACCTGGAGTGAAGCATCGGAATCTAAGACTGGACTCACAGGAGACGTTCAAACCATAGAAA
Source organism: Schistocerca americana (assembly GCF_021461395.2). Classification (NCBI taxonomy): domain Eukaryota; kingdom Metazoa; phylum Arthropoda; class Insecta; order Orthoptera; family Acrididae; genus Schistocerca; species Schistocerca americana. Next base: position 1,942,243 of record NC_060129.1, on the reverse strand, counting down.
GTGAGAGTGTCAGTCCTCTTTTACTTAAGTCGGCATTGTGCGTTTTGAATTTAATTCCGATGCAATTTCTGTGTTTCATCGTCAATAAGATGGTCCAAGGGATACAGTACACCTGAAGTGAAGCATCGGCATATAAAACTGCACTAACAGAAGAGGTTCAAATCATAGAAAGTGAGAGTGTCAGTCCTCTTGTACTTAAGTCGGCATTGTGCCATTTGTATTAAATTCAGGTGCAATTTCTGGGTTTCATCGTCAATAAGAAGGTCCCAGGGATACAGTAAACCTGAAGTGAAGCATCGGACTCTAAAACTGGACTCACAGGAGAGGTTCAAATCATAGAAAGTTAGAATTTCAGCCCTCTTGTACTTAAGTCGCCATTGTGCCTTTTGTATTAAATTCGGATGCTATTTCTGTGTTTCATCGTCAATCAGAAGGTCCAAGGGATACAGTAAACCTAAAGTGAAGCATTTAAATCCAAAACTGGACTCACAGGAGGGGTTCAAATCATAGAAAGTGAGAGTGTCAGTCCTCTCGTACTGAAGTCACCATTGTGCTATTTGTATTAAATTCGGATGCAAACTCTGTGTTTCATCGTCAATCAGAAGGTCCAAGGGATACAGTAAACCTGAAGTGAAGCATGGAAATCCAAAACTGGACTCACAGGAGAGGTTCAAATCATAGAAAGTTAGAGTGTCAGTCCTCTTGTATTTAAGTCGGCATTGTGCCTTTTGTATTAAATTCGGATGCAAACTCTGTGTTTCATCGTCAATAAGAAGGCGCAAGGTATACAGTAAACCTGAAGTGAAGCATCGGACTCTAAAACTGGACTCACAGGAGAGGTTCAAATCATAGAAAGTTAGAATGTCAGCCCTCTTGTACTTAAGTCGCCATTGTGCCTTTTGTATTAAATTCGGATGCAATTTCTGTGTTTCATCGTCAATCAGAAGGTCCAAGGGATACAGTAAACCTGAAGTGAAGCATGGAAATCCAAAACTGGACTCACAGGAGAGGTTCAAATCATAGAAAGTTAGAATGTCAGCCCTCTTGTACTTAAGTCGCCATTGTGCCTTTTGTATTAAATTCGGATGCAATTTCTGTGTTTCATCGTCAATCAGAAGGTCCAAGGGATACAGTAAACCTGAAGTGAAGCATGGAAATCCAAAACTAGACTCACAGGAGAGGTTCAAATCATAGAAAGTTAGAGTGTCAGTCCTCTTGTATTTAAGTCGGCATTGTGCCTTTTGTATTAAATTCGGATGCAAACTCTGTGTTTCATCGTCAATAAGAAGGTGCAAGGTATACAGTAAACCTGAAGTGAAGCATCGGAATCTAAAACTGGACTCACTGGAGAGGTTCAAATCATAGAAAGTGAGAGTGTCAGTGCTCTTGTACTTAAGTCGCCATTGTGCCTTTTGTATTAAATTCGGATGAAATTTCTGTGTTTCATCGTCAATCAGAAGGTCCAAGGGATACAGTAAACCTGAAGTGAAGCATCGAAATCCAAAACTGGACTCACAGGAGACGTTCAAATCATAGAAAGTTAGAGTGTCAGTCCTCTTGTATTTAAGTCGGCATTGTGCCTTTTGTATTAAATTCGGATGCAAACTCTGTGTTTCATCGTCAATAAGAAGGTGCAAGGTATACAGTAAACCTGAAGTGAAGCATCGGAATCTAAAACAGGACTCACAGGAGAGGTTCTAATCATAGAAAGTTAGAATGTCAGTCCTCTTGTACTTAAGTCGGCATTGTGCCTTTTGTATTAAATTCGGATGCAATATCTGTGTTTCATCGTCAATAAGAAGGTGCAAGGTATACAGTAAACCTGAAGTGAAGCATCGGAATCTAAAACTGGACTCACAGGAAAGGTTCAAATCATAGAAAGGGAGAGTGTCAGTCCTCTTGTACTTATGTCGGCATTGTGGCATTTGTATCAAATTTGGATGCATTTCCTGTGTTTCAACGTCAATAAGAAGGTCCAAGGGATACATCAAACCTGAAGTGAAGCATCGGAATCTAAAACTGGACTCACAGGAGAGGTTCAAATCATAGAAAGTGAGAGTGTCAGTTCTCTTCTACTTAGGTCGGCATTGTGCCATTTGAATTTAATTCCGATGCAATTTCTGTGTTTCATCGTCAATAAGAAGGTCCAAGGGATACAGTAAACCTGAAGTGAGGCATCGGAATCTAAAACTGGACTCACAGCAGAAGTTCAAATCATTGAAAGTTAGAGTGTCAGTCCTCTTGTAGTTAAGTCGGCATTGTGATTTTTTAATTTAATTCCGTTGCAATTTCTGTGTTTCATCGTCAATAAGAAGGTACAAGGGATACAGTAAACCTGGAGTGAAGCATCGGAATCTAAGACTGGACTCACAGGAGAGGTTCAAATCATAGAAAGTGTGAGTGTCAGTCCTCTTTTACTTAAGTCGGCATTGTGCGTTTTGAATTTAATTCCGATGCAATTTCTGTGTTTCATCGTAAATAAGAAAGTCCAAGGGATACAGTAATCCTGAAGTGAAGCATCGGAATCTAAATCTGGACTCACAGGAGTGGTTCAAATCATAGAATGTGAGAGTGTCAGTCCTCTTGTACTTAAGTCGGCATTGTGCCATTTGTATTAAATTCAGGTGCAATTTCTGGGTTTCATCGTCGATAAGAAGGTCCAAGGGATCCAATAAACCTAAAGTGAAGCATCGGAATCTAAAACTGGACTCACAGGAGAGGTTGAGATCATAGAAAGTAAGAGTGTCACTCCTCTTGTACTTGAGTCGGTATTGTGCCTTTTGTATTAAATTCGGGTGCAATTTCTGTGTGTCATCGTCAATAAGAAGGTCCAAGGGATACAGTAAACCTGAAGTGAAGCATCGGACTCTAAAACTGGACTCACAGGAGAGGTTCAAATCATAGAAAGTTAGAATTTCAGCCCTCTTGTACTTAAGTCGCCATTGTGCCTTTTGTATTAAATTCGGATGCAATTTCTGTGTTTCATCGTCGATCAGAAGGTCCAAGGGATACAGTAAACCTAAAGTGAAGCATTTAAATCCAAAACTGGACTCACAGGAGAGGTTCAAATCATAGAAATAGAGAGTGTCAGTCCTCTCGTACTGAAGTCACCATTGTGCCTTTTGTATTAAATTCGGATGCTAACTCTGTGTTTCATCGTCAATCAGAAGGTCCAAGGGATACAGTAAACCTGAAGTGAAGCATCGGAATCCAAAACTGGACTCACAGGAGAGGTTCAAATCATAGAAAGTTAGAGTGTCAGTCCTCTTGTATTTAAGTCGGCATTGTGCCTTTTGTATTAAATTCGGATGCAAACTCTGTGTTTCATCGTCAATAAGAAGGCGCAAGGTATACAGTAAACCTGAAGTGAAGCATCGGACTCTAAAACTGGACTCACAGGAGAGGTTCAAATCATAGAAAGTTAGAATGTCAGCCCTCTTGTACCTAAGTCGCCATTGTGCCTTTTGTATTAAATTCGGATGCAATTTCTGTGTTTCATCGTCAATCAGAAGGTCCAAGGGATACAGTAAACCTGAAGTGAAGCATGGAAATCCAAAACTGGACTCACAGGAGAGGTTCAAATCATAGAAAGCTAGAATGTCAGCCCTCTTGTACTTAAGTCGCCATTGTGCCTTTTGTATTAAATTCGGATGCAATTTCTGTGTTTCTTCGTCAATCAGAAGGTCCAAGGGATACAGTAAACCTGAAGTGAAGCATGGAAATCCAAAACTGGACTCACAGGAGAGGTTCAAATCATAGAAAGTTAGAGTGTCAGTCCTCTTGTATTTAAGTCGGCATTGTGCCTTTTGTATTAAATTCGGATGCAAACTCTGTGTTTCATCGTCAATAAGAGGGTGCAAGGTATACAGTAAACCTGAAGTGAAGCATCGGAATCTAAAACTGCACTCACTGGAGAGGTTCAAATCATAGAAAGTGAGAGTGTCAGTGCTCTTGTACTTAAGTCGCCATTGTGCCTTTTGTATTAAATTCGGATGCAATTTCTGTGTTTCATCGTCAATCAGAAGGTCCAAGGGATACAGTAAACCTGAAGTGAAGCATCGAAATCCAAAACTGGAATCACAGGAGACGTTCAAATCATAGAAAGTTAGAGTGTCAGTCCTCTTGTATTTAAGTCAGCATTGTGCCTTTTGTATTAAATTCGGATGCAAACTCTGTGTTTCATCGTCAATAAGAAGGTGCAAGGTATACAGTAAACCTGAAGTGAAGCATCGGAATCTAAAACTGGACTCACAGGATAGGTTCAAATCATAGAAAGTGAGAGTGTCAGTCCTCTTGTACTTAAGTCGACATTGTGCCATTTGTATTAAATTCGGATGCAATTTCTGTGTTTCATCGTCAATAAGAAGGTCCAAGGGATACAGTAAACCTGAAGTGAAGCGTCGGAATCTAAAACTGGACTCACAGGATAGGTTCAAATCATAGAAAGTTAGAGTGTCAGTCCTCTTTTACTTAAGTCGGCATTGTGCCTTTTGAATTTAATTCCGATTCTATTTCTGTGTTTCATTGTCAATAAGAAGGCCAAGGGATACAGTAAACCTGAAGTGAAGCGTCGGAATCTAAAACAGGACTCACAGGAGTGGTTCTAATCATAGAAAGTTAGAATGTCAGTCCTCTTGTACTTAAGGCGGCATTGTGCCTTTTGTATTAACTTCGGATACAATTTCTGTGTTTCATCGTCAATAAGAAGGTGCAAGGTATACAGTAAACCTGAAGTGAAGCATCGGAATCTAAAACTGGACTCACAGGAAAGGTTCAAGTCATAGAAAGGGAGAGTGTCAGTCCTCTTGTACTTATGTCGGCATTGTGGCATTTGTATCAAATTCGGATGCATTTTCTGTGTTTCATCGTCAATAAGAAGGTCCAAGGTATACATTAAACCTGAAGTGAAGCATCGGAATCTAAAACTGGACTCACAGGAGAGGTTCAAATCATAGAAAGTGAGAGTGTCAGTCCTCTTGTACTTAAGTCGGCATTGTGCCATTTATATTACATTCGGGTGCCATTTCTGGGTTTCATCGTCAATAAGAAGGTCCAAGGGATACAATAAACCTGAAGTGAAGCATCGGAATCTTAAACGGGACTCACAGGAGAGGATCAAATCATAGAAAGTTAGAGTTACCTGAGTCGGTATTGTGCCTTTTGTATTGAATTCGGGTGCAATTTCTGTGTGTCGTCGTCAATAAGAAGGTCCAAGGGATACAGTAAACCTGAAGTGAAGCATCGGACTCTAAAACTGGACTCACAGGAGAGGTTCAAATCATAGAAACTGAGAGTGTCAGTCCTCTTGTACTTAAGTTGACATTGTGCCATTTGTATTAAATTTGGATGCAATTTCTGTGTTTCATCGTCAATAAGAAGGTCCAAGGGATACAGTAAACCTGAGGTGAAGCAACGGAATCTAAAAACTGGACTCACAGGAGAGGTTCAAATCATAGAAAGTTAGAGTGTCAGTCCTCTTTTACTTAAGTCGGCATTGTGCCTTTTGAATTTAATTCGGATGCTATTTCTGTGTTTCATTGTCAATAGGAAGGTCCAAGGGATACAGTAAACCTGAAGTTAAGCATCGGAATCTAAAACAGGACTCACAGGTAAGGATCTAATCATAGAAAGTTAGAATGTCAGTCCTCTTGTACTTCAGTCGGCATTGTGCCTTTTCTATTAAATTCGGATGCAATTTCTGTGTTTCATCGTAAATAAGAAGGAGCAAGGTATACAGTAAACCTAAAGTGAAGCATCGGAATCTAAAACTGGACTCACAGGAAAGGTTCAAATCATAGAAAGGGAGTGTGTCAGTCCTCTTGTACTTATGTCGGCATTGTGGCATTTGTATCAAATTTGGATGCATTTTCTGTGTTTCATCGTCAATAAGAAGGTCCAAGGTATACATTAAACCTGAAGTGAAGCATCGGAATCTAAAACTGGACTCACTGGAGAGGTTCAAATCATAGAAAGTGAGAGTGTCAGTTCTCTTCTACTTAGGTCGGCATAGTGCTTTTGAATTTAATTACGATGCAATTTCTGTGTTTCATCGTCAATAAGAAGGTCCAAGGGATACAGTAAACCTTAAGTAAATCACGGAATCTAAAACTGTACTCACAGGAGAGGTTCAAATCATAGAAAATTAGAGTGTCAGTCCTCTTGTACTTAAGTCGGCATTGGCATTTTGTATTATTTTCGGATGCAAACTCTGTGTTTCATCGTCAATAAGAACGTCCAAGGGATACAGTAAACCTGAAGTGAAGCATCGGAATCTAAAACTGGACTCACAGAAGAAGTTCAAATCATAGAAAGTTAGAACGTCAGTCCTCTTGTAGTTAAGTCGGCATTGTAATTTTTGAATTTAATTCCGATGCAATTTCTGTGTTTCATCGTCAATAAGAAGGTCCAAGGGATACAGTAAACCTGGAGTGAAGCATCGGAATCTAAGACTGGACTCACAGGAGAGGTTCAAATCATAGAAAGTGAGAGTGTCAGTCCCCTTTTACTTAAGTCGGCATTGTGCGTTTTGAATTTAATTCCGATGCAATTTCTGTGTTTCATCGTCAATAAGAAGGTGCAAGGTATACAGCAAACCTAAAGAGAAGCATCGGAATCTAAAACTGGACTCACTGGAGAGGTTCAAATCATAGAAAGTGAGAGTGTCAGTCCTCTTGTACTTAAGTCGGCATTGTGGCATTTGTATTAAATTCGGATGCAATTTCTGTGTTTCATCGTCAATAAGAAGGTCCAAGGGATACAGTAAACCCGAAGTGAAGCATCGGAATCCAAAACTGGACTCACTGGAGAGGTTCAAATCATAGAAAGTTAGAGTGTCAGTCCTCTTGTATTTAAGTCGGCATTGTGCCTTTTGTATTAAATTCGGATGCCAACTCTGTTTCATCGTCAATAAGAAAGTGCAAGGTATACAGTAAGCCTGAAGTGAAGCATCGGAATCTAAAACTGGACTCACAGGAGAGGTTCAAATCATAGAAAGTGAGAGTGTCAGTCCTCTTGTACTTAAAACGACATTGTGCCATTTGTATTAAATTCGGATGCAATATCTGTGTTTCATCGTCAATAAGAAGGTCCAAGGGATACAGTAAACCTGATGTGAAGCATCGGATTCTAAAAACTGGACTCACAGGAGAGGTTCAAATCATAGAAAGTGAGAGTGTCAGTTCTCTTCTACTTAGGTCGGCATTGTGCGTTTTGGATTTAATTCCGATGCAATTTCTGTGTTTCATCGTCAATAAGAAGGTCCAAACGATACAGTAAAACTGAAGTGAAGCATCGGAATCTAAAACTGGACTCACATGAGAGATTCAAATCATAGAAAGTTAGAGTGTCTCTCCTCTTGTACCTATTCGGTATTGTGCCTTTTGTATTAAATTCGGATGCAATTTCTGTGTTTCATCGTCAATAAGAAGGTCCAAGGGATACAGTAAACCTTAAGTAAATCACGGAATCTAAAACTGTACTCACAGGAGAGGTTCAAATCATAGAAAATTAGAGTGTCAGTCCTCTTGTACTTAAGTCGGCATTGGCATTTTGTATTATTTTCGGATGCAAACTCTGTGTTTCATCGTCAATAAGAACGTCCAAGGGATACAGTAAACCTGAAGTGAAGCATCGGAATCTAAAACTGGACTCACAGAAGAAGTTCAAATCATAGAAAGTTAGAACGTCAGTCCTCTTGTAGTTAAGTCGGCATTGTAATTTTTGAATTTAATTCCGATGCAATTTCTGTGTTTCATCGTCAATAAGAAGGTCCAAGGGATACAGTAAACCTGGAGTGAAGCATCGGAATCTAAGACTGGACTCACAGGAGAGGTTCAAATCATAGAAAGTGAGAGTGTCAGTCCCCTTTTACTTAAGTCGGCATTGTGCGTTTTGAATTTAATTCCGATGCAATTTCTGTGTTTCATCGTCAATAAGAAGGTGCAAGGTATACAGCAAACCTAAAGAGAAGCATCGGAATCTAAAACTGGACTCACTGGAGAGGTTCAAATCATAGAAAGTGAGAGTGTCAGTCCTCTTGTACTTAAGTCGGCATTGTGGCATTTGTATTAAATTCGGATGCAATTTCTGTGTTTCATCGTCAATAAGAAGGTCCAAGGGATACAGTAAACCCGAAGTGAAGCATCGGAATCCAAAACTGGACTCACTGGAGAGGTTCAAATCATAGAAAGTTAGAGTGTCAGTCCTCTTGTATTTAAGTCGGCATTGTGCCTTTTGTATTAAATTCGGATGCCAACTCTGTTTCATCGTCAATAAGAAAGTGCAAGGTATACAGTAAACCTGAAGTGAAGCATCGGAATCTAAAACTGGACTCACAGGAGAGGTTCAAATCATATAAAGTGAGAGTGTCAGTCCTCTTGTACTTAAAACGACATTGTGCCATTTGTATTAAATTCGGATGCAATATCTGTGTTTCATCGTCAATAAGAAGGTCCAAGGGATACAGTAAACCTGATGTGAAGCATCGGATTCTAAAAACTGGACTCACAGGAGAGGTTCAAATCATAGAAAGTGAGAGTGTCAGTTCTCTTCTACTTAGGTCGGCATTGTGCCTTTTGGATTTAATTCCGATGCAATTTCTGTGTTTCATCGTCAATAAGAAGGTCCAAACGATACAGTAAAACTGAAGTGAAGCATCGGAATCTAAAACTGGACTCACATGAGAGATTCAAATCATAGAAAGTTAGAGTGTCTCTCCTCTTGTACCTATTCGGTATTGTGCCTTTTGTATTAAATTCGGATGCAATTTCTGTGTTTCATCGTCAATAAGAAGGTCCAAGGGATACAGTAAACCTGAAGTGAAGCATCGGAATCAAAAACTGGACGCACAGGTGAGGTTCAAATCATAGAGAGTGAGACTGTCAGTCCTCTTGTACTTTAGTCGCCATTGTGATTTTTGTATTATATTTGGATCAAATTTCTGTGTTTCATGGTCAATAAGAAAGTCCAAGGGATACAGTAAACCTGAAGTGAAGCATCGGAATCAAAAAATGGACTCACAGGAGAGATTCAAATCATAGAAAGTTAGAGTGTCAGTCTTCTTGTACATAAGTCGGCATTGTGCCATTTATATTAAATTCGGGTGCCATTTCTGGGTTTCATCGTCAATAAGAAGGTCCAAGGGATACAATAAACCTGAAGTGAAGCATCGGAATCTTAAACGGGACTCACAGGAGAGGATCAAATCATAGAAAGTTAGAGTTACCTGAGTCGGTATTGTGCCTTTTGTATTGAATTCGGGTGCAATTTCTGTGTGTCGTCGTCAATAAGAAGGTCCAAGGGATACAGTAAACCTGAAGTGAAGCATCGGACTCTAAAACTGGACTCACAGGAGAGGTTCAAATCATAGAAACTGAGAGTGTCAGTCCTCTTGTACTTAAGTTGACATTGTGCCATTTGTATTAAATTTGGATGCAATTTCTGTGTTTCATCGTCAATAAGAAGGTCCAAGGGATACAGTAAACCTGAGGTGAAGCAACGGAATCTAAAAACTGGACTCACAGGAGAGGTTCAAATCATAGAAAGTTAGAGTGTCAGTCCTCTTTTACTTAAGTCGGCATTGTGCCTTTTGAATTTAATTCGGATGCTATTTCTGTGTTTCATTGTCAATAGGAAGGTCCAAGGGATACAGTAAACCTGAAGTTAAGCATCGGAATCTAAAACAGGACTCACAGGTAAGGATCTAATCATAGAAAGTTAGAATGTCAGTCCTCTTGTACTTCAGTCGGCATTGTGCCTTTTCTATTAAATTCGGATGCAATTTCTGTGTTTCATCGTAAATAAGAAGGAGCAAGGTATACAGTAAACCTAAAGTGAAGCATCGGAATCTAAAACTGGACTCACAGGAAAGGTTCAAATCATAGAAAGGGAGTGTGTCAGTCCTCTTGTACTTATGTCGGCATTGTGGCATTTGTATCAAATTTGGATGCATTTTCTGTGTTTCATCGTCAATAAGAAGGTCCAAGGTATACATTAAACCTGAAGTGAAGCATCGGAATCTAAAACTGGACTCACTGGAGAGGTTCAAATCATAGAAAGTGAGAGTGTCAGTTCTCTTCTACTTAGGTCGGCATTGTGCTTTTGAATTTAATTACGATGCAATTTCTGTGTTTCATCGTCAATAAGAAGGTCCAAGGGATACAGTAAACCTTAAGTAAATCACGGAATCTAAAACTGTACTCACAGGAGAGGTTCAAATCATAGAAAATTAGAGTGTCAGTCCTCTTGTACTTAAGTCGGCATTGGCATTTTGTATTATTTTCGGATGCAAACTCTGTGTTTCATCGTCAATAAGAACGTCCAAGGGATACAGTAAACCTGAAGTGAAGCATCGGAATCTAAAACTGGACTCACAGAAGAAGTTCAAATCATAGAAAGTTAGAACGTCAGTCCTCTTGTAGTTAAGTCGGCATTGTAATTTTTGAATTTAATTCCGATGCAATTTCTGTGTTTCATCGTCAATAAGAAGGTCCAAGGGATACAGTAAACCTGGAGTGAAGCATCGGAATCTAAGACTGGACTCACAGGAGAGGTTCAAATCATAGAAAGTGAGAGTGTCAGTCCCCTTTTACTTAAGTCGGCATTGTGCGTTTTGAATTTAATTCCGATGCAATTTCTGTGTTTCATCGTCAATAAGAAGGTGCAAGGTATACAGCAAACCTAAAGAGAAGCATCGGAATCTAAAACTGGACTCACTGGAGAGGTTCAAATCATAGAAAGTGAGAGTGTCAGTCCTCTTGTACTTAAGTCGGCATTGTGGCATTTGTATTAAATTCGGATGCAATTTCTGTGTTTCATCGTCAATAAGAAGGTCCAAGGGATACAGTAAACCCGAAGTGAAGCATCGGAATCCAAAACTGGACTCACTGGAGAGGTTCAAATCATAGAAAGTTAGAGTGTCAGTCCTCTTGTATTTAAGTCGGCATTGTGCCTTTTGTATTAAATTCGGATGCCAACTCTGTTTCATCGTCAATAAGAAAGTGCAAGGTATACAGTAAACCTGAAGTGAAGCATCGGAATCTAAAACTGGACTCACAGGAGAGGTTCAAATCATAGAAAGTGAGAGTGTCAGTCCTCTTGTACTTAAAACGACATTGTGCCATTTGTATTAAATTCGGATGCAATATCTGTGTTTCATCGTCAATAAGAAGGTCCAAGGGATACAGTAAACCTGATGTGAAGCATCGGATTCTAAAAACTGGACTCACAGGAGAGGTTCAAATCATAGAAAGTGAGAGTGTCAGTTCTCTTCTACTTAGGTCGGCATTGTGCCTTTTGGATTTAATTCCGATGCAATTTCTGTGTTTCATCGTCAATAAGAAGGTCCAAACGATACAGTAAAACTGAAGTGAAGCATCGGAATCTAAAACTGGACTCACATGAGAGATTCAAATCATAGAAAGTTAGAGTGTCTCTCCTCTTGTACCTATTCGGTATTGTGCCTTTTGTATTAAATTCGGATGCAATTTCTGTGTTTCATCGTCAATAAGAAGGTCCAAGGGATACAGTAAACCTGAAGTGAAGCATCGGAATCAAAAACTGGACGCACAGGTGAGGTTCAAATCATAGAGAGTGAGACTGTCAGTCCTCTTGTACTTTAGTCGCCATTGTGATTTTTGTATTATATTTGGATCAAATTTCTGTGTTTCATGGTCAATAAGAAAGTCCAAGGGATACAGTAAACCTGAAGTGAAGCATCGGAATCAAAAAATGGACTCACAGGAGAGATTCAAATCATAGAAAGTTAGAGTGTCAGTCTTCTTGTACTTAAGTCGGCATTGTGCCATTTATATTAAATTCGGGTGCCATTTCTGGGTTTCATCGTCAATAAGAAGGTCCAAGGGATACAATAAACCTTAAGTAAATCACGGAATCTAAAACTGTACTCACAGGAGAGGTTCAAATCATAGAAAATTAGAGTGTCAGTCCTCTTGTACTTAAGTCGGCATTGGCATTTTGTATTATTTTCGGATGCAAACTCTGTGTTTCATCGTCAATAAGAACGTCCAAGGGATACAGTAAACCTGAAGTGAAGCATCGGAATCTAAAACTGGACTCACAGAAGAAGTTCAAATCATAGAAAGTTAGAACGTCAGTCCTCTTGTAGTTAAGTCGGCATTGTAATTTTTGAATTTAATTCCGATGCAATTTCTGTGTTTCATCGTCAATAAGAAGGTCCAAGGGATACAGTAAACCTGGAGTGAAGCATCGGAATCTAAGACTGGACTCACAGGAGAGGTTCAAATCATAGAAAGTGAGAGTGTCAGTCCCCTTTTACTTAAGTCGGCATTGTGCGTTTTGAATTTAATTCCGATGCAATTTCTGTGTTTCATCGTCAATAAGAAGGTGCAAGGTATACAGCAAACCTAAAGAGAAGCATCGGAATCTAAAACTGGACTCACTGGAGAGGTTCAAATCATAGAAAGTGAGAGTGTCAGTCCTCTTGTACTTAAGTCGGCATTGTGGCATTTGTATTAAATTCGGATGCAATTTCTGTGTTTCATCGTCAATAAGAAGGTCCAAGGCATACAGTAAACCCGAAGTGAAGCATCGGAATCCAAAACTGGACTCACTGGAGAGGTTCAAATCATAGAAAGTTAGAGTGTCAGTCCTCTTGTATTTAAGTCGGCATTGTGCCTTTTGTATTAAATTCGGATGCCAACTCTGTTTCATCGTCAATAAGAAAGTGCAAGGTATACAGTAAACCTGAAGTGAAGCATCGGAATCTAAAACTGGACTCACAGGAGAGGTTCAAATCATAGAAAGTGAGAGTGTCAGTCCTCTTGTACTTAAAACGACATTGTGCCATTTGTATTAAATTCGGATGCAATATCTGTGTTTCATCGTCAATAAGAAGGTCCAAGGGATACAGTAAACCTGATGTGAAGCATCGGATTCTAAAAACTGGACTCACAGGAGAGGTTCAAATCATAGAAAGTGAGAGTGTCAGTTCTCTTCTACTTAGGTCGGCATTGTGCCTTTTGGATTTAATTCCGATGCAATTTCTGTGTTTCATCGTCAATAAGAAGGTCCAAACGATACAGTAAAACTGAAGTGAAGCATCGGAATCTAAAACTGGACTCACATGAGAGATTCAAATCATAGAAAGTTAGAGTGTCTCTCCTCTTGTACCTATTCGGTATTGTGCCATTTGTATTAAATTCGGATGCAATTTCTGTGTTTCATCGTCAATTAGAAGGTCCAAGGGATACAGTAAACCTGAAGTGAAGCATCGAAATCCAAAACTGGACTCACAGGAGACGTTCAAATCATAGAAAGTTAGAGTGTCAGTCCTCTTGTATTTAAGTCGGCATTGTGCCTTTTGTATTAAATTCGGATACAAACTCTGTGTTTCATCGTCAATAAGAAGGTGCAAGGTATACAGTAAACCTGAAGTGAAGCATCGGAATCTAAAACTGGACTCACAGGAGAGGTTCAAATCATAGAAAGTGAGAGTGTCAGTCCTCTTGTACTTAAGTCGACATTGTGCCATTTGTATTAAATTCGGATGCAATTTCTGTGTTTCATCGTCAATAAGAAGGTCCAAGGGATACAGTAAACCTGAAGTGAAGCGTCGGAATCTAAAACTGGACTCACAGGATAGGTTCAAATCACAGAAAGTTAGAGTGTCAGTCCTCTTTTACTTAAGTCGGCATTGTGCCTTTTGAATTTAATTCCGATTCTATTTCTGTGTTTCATTGTCAATAAGAAGGCCAAGGGATACAGTAAACCTGAAGTGAAGCGTCGGAATCTAAAACAGGACTCACAGGAGTGGTTCTAATCATAGAAATTAAGAATGTCAGTCCTCTTGTACTTAAGGCGGCATTGTGCCTTTTGTATCAACTTCGGATACAATTTCTGTGTTTCATCGTCAATAAGTAGGTGCAAGGTATACAGTAAACCTGAAGTGAAGCATCGGAATCTAAAACTGGACTCACAGGAAAGGTTCAAGTCATAGAAAGGGAGAGTGTCAGTCCTCTTGTACTTATGTCGGCATTGTGGCATTTGTATCAAATTCGGATGCATTTTCTGTGTTTCATCGTCAATAAGAAGGTCCAAGGTATACATTAAACCTGAAGTGAAGCATCGGAATCTAAAACTGGACTCACAGGAGAGGTTCAAATCATAGAAAGTGAGAGTGTCAGTCCTCTTGTACTTAAGTCGGCATTGTGCCATTTATATTAAATTCGGGTGCCATTTCTGGGTTTCATCGTCAATAAGAAGGTCCAAGGGATACAATAAACCTGAAGTGAAGCATCGGAATCTTAAACGGGACTCACAGGAGAGGATCAAATCATAGAAAGTTAGAGTTACCTGAGTCGGTATTGTGCCTTTTGTATTGAATTCGGGTGCAATTTCTGTGTGTCGTCGTCAATAAGAAGGTCCAAGGGATACAGTAAACCTGAAGTGAAGCATCGGACTCTAAAACTGGACTCACAGGAGAGGTTCAAATCATAGAAACTGAGAGTGTCAGTCCTCTTGTACTTAAGTCGACATTGTGGCATTTGTATTAAATTTGGATGCAATTTCTGTGTTTCATCGTCAATAAGAAGGTCCAAGGGATACAGTAAACCTGAGGGAAGCAACGGAATCTAAAAACTGGACTCACAGGAGAGGTTCAAATCATAGAAAGTTAGAGTGTCAGTCCTCTTTTACTTAAGTCGGCATTGTGCCTTTTGAATTTAATTCGGATGCTATTTCTGTGTTTCATTGTCAATAGGAAGGTCCAAGGGATACAGTAAACCTGAAGTGAAGCATCGGAATCTAAAACAGGACTCACAGGTAAGGATCTAATCATAGAAAGTTAGAATGTCAGTCCTCTTGTACTTCAGTCGGCATTGTGCCTTTTCTATTAAATTCGGATGCAATTTCTGTGTTTCATCGTAAATAAGAAGGAGCAAGGTATACAGTAAACCTGAAGTGAAGCATCGGAATCTAAAACTGGACTCACAGGAAAGGTTCAAATCATAGAAAGGGAGTGTGTCAGTCCTCTTGTACTTATGTCGGCATTGTGGCATTTGTATCAAATTTGGATGCATTTTCTGTGTTTCATCGTCAATAAGAAGGTCCAAGGGATACATTAAACCTGAAGTGAAGCATCGGAATCTAAAACTGGACTCACTGGAGAGGTTCAAATCATGGAAAGTGAGAGTGTCAGTTCTCTTCTACTTAGGTCGGCATTGTGCTTTTGAATTTAATTACGATGCAATTTCTGTGTTTCATCGTCAATAAGAAGGTCCAAATGATACAGTAAAACTGAAGTGAAGCATCGGAATCTAAGACTGGACTCACAGGAGAGGTTCAAATCATAGGAAGTGAGAGTGTCAGTCCCCTTTTACTTAAGTCGGCATTGGCATTTTGTATTATTTTCGGATGCAAACTCTGTGTTTCATCGTCAATAAGAACGTCCAAGGGATACAGTAAACCTGAAGTGAAGCATCGGAATCTAAAACTGGACTCACAGAAGAAGTTCAAATCATAGAAAGTTAGAACGTCAGTCCTCTTGTAGTTAAGTCGGCATTGTAATTTTTGAATTTCATTCCGATGCAATTTCTGTGTTTCATCGTCAACAAGAAGGTCCAAGGGATACAGTAAACCTGGAGTGAAGCATCGGAATCTAAGACTGGACTCACAGGAGAGGTTCAAATCATAGAAAGTGAGAGTGTCAGTCCCCTTTTACTTAAGTCGGCATTGTGCGTTTTGAATTTAATTCCGATGCAATTTCTGTGTTTCATCGTCAATAAGAAGTTCCAAGGGTTACAGTAAACCTGAAGTGAAGCATCGGAATCTAAAACTGGACTCACAGGAGAGGTACCAATCATAGAAAGTGAGAGTGTCAGTCCTCTTGTACTTAAGTCGGCATTGTGCCTATTGTATTGAATTCGGGTGCAATTTCTGTGTTTCATCGTCAATAAGAAGGTGCAAGGTATACAGTAAACCTAAAGAGAAGCATCGGAATCTAAAACTGGACTCACTGGAGAGGTTCAAATCATAGAAAGTGAGAGTGTCAGTCCTCTTGTACTTAAGTCGGCATTGTGGCATTTGTATTAAATTCGGATGCAATTTCTGTGTTTCATCGTCAATAAGAAGGTCCAAGGGATACAGTAAACCCGAAGTGAAGCATCGGAATCCAAAACTGGACTCACTGGAGAGGTTCAAATCATAGAAAGTTAGAGTGTCAGTCCTCTTGTATTTAAGTCGGCATTGTGCCTTTTGTATTAAATTCGGATGCAAACTCTGTTTCATCGTCAATAAGAAAGTGCAAGGTATACAGTAAACCTGAAGTGAAGCATCGGAATCTAAAACTGGACTCACAGGAGAGGTTCAAATCACAGAAAGTGAGAGTGTCAGTCCTCTTGTACTTAAAACGACATTGTGCCATTTGTATTAAATTCGGATGCAATATCTGTGTTTCATCGTCAATAAGAAGGTCCAAGGGATACAGTAAACCTGATGTGAAGCATCGGAATCTAAAAACTGGACTCACAGGAGAGGTTCAAATCATAGAAAGTGAGAGTGTCAGTTCTCTTCTACTTAGGTCGGCATTGTGCCTTTTGGATTTAATTCCGATGCAATTTCTGTGTTTCATCGTCAATAAGAAGGTCCAAACGATACAGTAAAACTGAAGTGAAGCATCGGAATCTAAAACTGGACTCACATGAGAGATTCAAATCATAGAGAGTTAGAGTGTCTCTCCTCTTGTACCTATTCGGTATTGTGCCTTTTGTATTAAATTCGGATGCAATTTCTGTGTTTCATCGTCAATAAGAAGGTCCAAGGGGTACAGTTAACCTGGAGTGAAGCATTGGAATCTAAAACTGGACTCACAGGAGAGGTTTAAATCATAGAAAGTTAGAGTGTCACTCCTCTTGTACTTGAGTCGGTATTGTGCATTTTGTATTAAATTCGGGTGCAATTTCTGTGTGTCATCGTCAATAAGAAGGTCCAAGGGATACAGTAAACCTGAAGTGAAGCATCGAACTCTAAAACTGGATTCACAGGAGAGGTTCAAATCATAGAAAGTTATAATGTCAGTCCTCTTGTACTTAAGTCGGCATTGTGCCATTTGTATTGAATTCGGATGCAATTTCTGTGTTTCATCGTCAATAAGAAGGTGCAAGGTATACAGTAAACCTGAAGAGAAGCATCGGAATCTAAAACTGGACTCACTGGAGAGGTTCAAATCATAGAAAGTGAGAGTGTCAGTCCTCTTGTACTTAAGTCGGCATTGTGGCATTTGTATTAAATTCGGATGCAATTTCTGTGTTTCATCGTCAATAAGAAGGTCCAAGGGATACAGTAAACCTGAAGTGAAGCATCGGAATCAAAAACTGGACGCACAGGTGAGGTTCAAATCATAGAGAGTGAGAGTGTCAGTCCTCTTGTACTTTAGTCGCCATTGTGATTTTTGTATTATATTTGGATCAAATTTCTGTGTTTCATGGTCAATAAGAAAGTCCAAGGGATACAGTAAACCTGAAGTGAAGCATCGGAATCAAAAAATGGACTCACAGGAGAGATTCAAATCATAGAAAGTTAGAGTGTCAGTCTTCTTGTACTTAAGTCGGCATTGTGCCATTTGTATTAAATTCGGGTGCAATTTCTGGGTTTCATCGTCAATGGGAAGGTCCAAGGGGTACAGTAAACCTGAAGTGAAGCATCGGAATCTAAAACTGGACTCACAGGAGAGGTTCAAATAATAGAAAGTGAGAGTGTCAGTCCTCTTGTACTTAAGTCGGCATTGTGGCATTTGTATTAAATTTGGATGCAATTTCTGTGTTTCATCGTCAATAAGAAGGTCCAAGGGATACAATAAACCTGAAGTGAAGCATCGTAATCTAAAACTGGACCCACAGGAGAGGTTCAAATCATAGAAAGTTAGAGTGTCACTCCTGTTGTACTTGAGTCTGTATTGTGTTTTTGTATTAAATTCGGGAGCAATTTCTGTGTGTCATCGTCAATAAGAAGGTCCAAGGGATACAGTAAACCTGAAGTGAAGCATCGGACTTTAAAACTGGACCCACAGGAGAGGTTCAAATCATAGAAAGTTAGAATGTCAGTCCTCTTGTACTTAAGTCGGCATTGTGCCTTTTGTATTAAATTCGGATGCAATTTCTGTGTTTCATCGTCAATAAGAAGGTGCAAGGTATCCAGTAAACCTTAAGAGAAGCATCGGAATCTAAAACTGGACTCACTGGAGAGGTTCAAATCAAAGAAATTGAGAGTGTCGGTCCTCTTGTACTTTAGTCGCCATTGTGATTTTTGTATTATATTCGGATCCAATTTCTGTGTTTCATCGTCAGTAAGAAGGTCCAAGGGATACAGTAAACCTGAAGTGAAGCATCGGAATCAAAAACTGGACTCTCAGGAGAGATTCAAATCATAGAAAGATAGAGTGTCAGTCCTCTTGTACTTAAGTCGGCATTGTGCCTTTTGTATTAATTTCGGATGCAAACTCTGTGTTTCATCGTCAATAAGAAGGTGCAAGGTATACAGTAAACCTGAAGTGAAGCATCGGACTCTAAAACTGGACTCACAGGAGAGGTTCAAATCATAGAAAGTTAGAATGTCAGCCCTCTTGTACTTAAGTCGCCATTGTGCCTTTTGTATTAAATTCGGATGCAATTTCTGTGTTTCATCGTCAATCAGAAGGTCCAAGGGATACAGTAAACCTGAAGTGAAGCATGGAAATCCAAAACTGGACTCACAGGAGAGGTTCAAATCATAGAAAGTTAGAATGTCAGCCCTCTTGTACTTAAATCGCCATTGTGCCTTTTGTATTAAATTCGGATGCAATTTCTGTGTTTCATCGTCAATCAGAAGGTCCAAGGGATACAGTAAACCTGAAGTGAAGCATGGAAATCCAAAACTGGACTCACAGGAGAGGTTCAAATCATAGAAAGTTAGAGTGTCAGTCCTCTTGTATTTAAGTCGGCATTGTGCCTTTTGTATTAAATTCGGATCCAAACTCTGTGTTTCATCGTCAATAAGAAGGTGCAAGGTATACAGTAAACCTGAAGTGAAGCATCGGAATCTAAAACTGGACTCACTGGAGAGGTTCAAATCATAGAAAGTGAGAGTGTCAGTCCACTTTTACTTAAGTCGCCATTGTGCCTTTTGTATTAAATTCGGATGCAATTTCTGTGTTTCATCGTCAATCAGAAGGTCCAAGGGATACAGTAAACCTGAAGTGAAGCATCGAAATCCAAAACTGGACTCACAGGAGACGTTCAAATCATAGAAAGTTAGAGTGTCAGTCCTCTTGTGTTTAAGTCGGCATTGTGCCTTTTGTATTAAATTCGGATGCAAACTCTGTGTTTCATCGTCAATAAGAAGGTGCAAGGTATACAGTAAGCCTTAAGTGAAGCATCGGAATCTAAAACTGGACTCACAGGAGAGATTCAAATCATAGAAAGTGAGAGTGTCAGTCCTCTTGTACTTAAGTCGACATTGTGCCATTTGTATTAAATTCGGATGCAATTTCTGTGTTTCATCGTCAATAAGAAGGTCCAAGGGATACGGTAAACCTGAAGTGAAGCGTCGGAATCTAAAACTGGACTCACAGGATAGGTTCAAATCATAGAAAGTTAGAGAGTCAGTCCTCTTTTACTTAAGTCGGCATTGTGCCTTTTGAATTTAATTCCGATTCTATTTCTGTGTTTCATTGTCAATAAGAAGGCCAAGGGATACAGTAAACCTGAAGTGAAGCGTCGGAATCTAAAACAGGACTCACAGGAGTGGTTCTAATCATAGAAAGTTAGAATGTTAGTCCTCTTGTACTTAAGGCGGCATTGTGCCTTTTGTATTAACTTCGGATACAATTTCTGTGTTTCATCGTCAATAAGAAGGTGCAAGGTTTACAGTAAACCTGAAGTGAAGCATCGGAATCTAAAACTGGACTCACAGGAAAGGTTCAAGTCATAGAAAGGGAGAGTGTCAGTCCTCTTGTACTTATGTCGGCATTGTGCCATTTGTATCAAATTCGGATGCATTTTCTGTGTTTCATCGTCAATAAGAAGGTCCAAGGTATACATTAAACCTGAAGTGAAGCATCGGAATCTAAAACTGGACTCACAGGAGAGGTTCAAATCATAGAAAGTGAGAGTGTCAGTCCTCTTGTACTTAAGTCGGCATTGTGCCATTTATATTAAATTCGGGTGCAATTTCTGGGTTTCATCGTCAATAAGAAGGTCCAAGGGATACAATAAACCTGAAGTGAAGCATCGGAATCTTAAACGGGACTCACAGGAGAGGATCAAATCATAGAAAGTTAGAGTTACCTGAGTCGGTATTGTGCCTTTTGTATTGAATTCGGGTGCAATTTCTGTGTGTCGTCGTCAATAAGAAGGTCCAAGGGATACAGTAAACCTGAAGTGAAGCATCGGACTCTAAAACTGGACTCACAGGAGAGGTTCAAATCATAGAAACTGAGAGTGTCAGTCCTCTTGTACTTAAGTCGACATGTGCCATTTGTATTAAATTTGGATGCAATTTCTGTGTTTCATCGTCAATAAGAAGGTCCAAGGGATACAGTAAACCTGAAGTGAAGCAACGGAATCTAAAAACTGGACTCACAGGAGAGGTTCAAATCATAGAAAGTTAGAGTGTCAGTCCTCTTTTACTTAAGTCGGCATTGTGCCTCTTGAATTTAATTCGGATGCTATTTCTGTGTTTCATTGTCAATAGGAAGGTCCAAGGGATACAGTAAACCTGAAGTGAAGCATCGGAATCTAAAACAGGACTCACAGGTAAGGATCTAATCATAGAAAGTTAGAATGTCAGTCCTCTTGTACTTAAGTCGGCATTGTGCCTTTTCTATTAAATTCGGATGCAATTTCTGTGTTTCATCGTAAATAAGAAGGAGCAAGGTATACAGTAAACCTGAAGTGAAGCATCGGAATCTAAAACTGGACTCACAGGAAAGGTTCAAATCATAGAAAGGGAGTGTGTCAGTCCTCTTGTACTTATGTCGGCATTGTGGCATTTGTATCAAATTTGGACGCATTTTCTGTGTTTCATCGTCAATAAGAAGGTCCAAGGGATACATTAAACCTGAAGTGAAGCATCGGAATCTAAAACTGGACTCACTGGAGAGGTTCAAATCATAGAAAGTGAGAGTGTCAGTTCTCTTCTACTTAGGTCGGCATTGTGCTTTTGAATTTAATTACGATGCAATTTCTGTGTTTCATCGTCAATAAGAAGGTCCAAAGGATACAGTAAAACTGAAGTGAAGCATCGGAATCTAAAACTGGACTCACAGGAGAGATTCAAATCATAGAAAGTTGGAGTGTCTCTCCTCTTGTACCTAATTCGGTATTGTGCCTTTTGTATTAAATTCGGATGCAATTTCAGTGTTTCATCGTCAATAAGAAGGTCCAAGGGATACAGTGAACCTTAAGTAAATCATCGGAATCTAAAACTGTACTCACAGGACAGGTTCAAATCATAGAAAATTAGAGTGTCAGTCCTCTTGTACTTAAGTCGTCATTGGCATTTTGTATTATTTTCGGATGCAAACTCTGTGTTTCATCGTCAATAAGAACGTCCAAGGGATACAGTAAACCTGAAGTGAAGCATCGGAATCTAAAACTGGACTCACAGAAGAAGTTCAAATCATAGAAAGTTAGAACGTCAGTCCTCTTGTAGTTAAGTCGGCATTGTAATTTTTGAATTTAATTCCGATGCAATTTCTGTGTTTCATCGTCAACAAGAAGGTCCAAGGGATACAGTAAACCTGGAGTGAAGCATCGGAATCTAAGACTGGACTCACAGGAGAGGTTCAAATCATAGAAAGTGAGAGTGTCAGTCCCCTTTTACTTAAGTCGGCATTGTGCGTTTTGAATTTAATTCCGATGCAATTTCTGTGTTTCATCGTCAATAAGAAGTTCCAAGGGTTACAGTAAACCTGAAGTGAAGCATCGGAATCTAAAACTGGACTCACAGGAGAGGTACCAATCATAGAAAGTGAGAGTGTCAGTCCTCTTGTACTTAAGTCGGCATTGTGCCTATTGTATTGAATTCGGGTGCAATTTCTGTGTTTCATCGTCAATAAGAAGGTGCAAGGTATACAGTAAACCTAAAGAGAAGCATCGGAATCTAAAACTGGACTCACTGGAGAGGTTCAAATCATAGAAAGTGAGAGTGTCAGTCCTCTTGTACTTAAGTCGGCATTGTGGCATTTGTATTAAATTCGGATGCAATTTCTGTGTTTCATCGTCAATAAGAAGGTCCAAGGGATACAGTAAACCCGAAGTGAAGCATCGGAATCCAAAACTGGACTCACTGGAGAGGTTCAAATCATAGAAAGTTAGAGTGTCAGTCCTCTTGTATTTAAGTCGGCATTGTGCCTTTTGTATTAAATTCGGATGCAAACTCTGTTTCATCGTCAATAAGAAAGTGCAAGGTATACAGTAAACCTGAAGTGAAGCATCGGAATCTAAAACTGGACTCACAGGAGAGGTTAAAATCACAGAAAGTGAGAGTGTCAGTCCTCTTGTACTTAAAACGACATTGTGCCATTTGTATTAAATTCGGATGCAATATCTGTGTTTCATCGTCAATAAGAAGGTCCAAGGGATACAGTAAACCTGATGTGAAGCATCGGAATCTAAAAACTGGACTCACAGGAGAGGTCCAAATCATAGAAAGTGAGAGTGTCAGTTCTCTTCTACTTAGGTCGGCATTGTGCCTTTTGGATATAATTCCGATGCAATTTCTGTGTTTCATCGTCAATAAGAAGGTCCAAACGATACAGTAAAACTGAAGTGAAGCATCGGAATCTAAAACTGGACTCACATGAGAGATTCAAATCATAGAGAGTTAGAGTGTCTCTCCTCTTGTACCTATTCGGTATTGTGCCTTTTGTATTAAATTCGGATGCAATTTCTGTGTTTCATCGTCAATAAGAAGGTCCAAGGGGTACAGTTAACCTGGAGTGAAGCATTGGAATCTAAAACTGGACTCACAGGAGAGGTTTAAATCATAGAAAGTTAGAGTGTCACTCCTCTTGTACTTGAGTCGGTATTGTGCATTTTGTATTAAATTCGGGTGCAATTTCTGTGTGTCATCGTCAATAAGAAGGTCCAAGGGATACAGTAAACCTGAAGTGAAGCATCGGAATCAAAAACTGGACGCACAGGTGAGGTTCAAATCATAGAGAGTGAGAGTGTCAGTCCTCTTGTACTTTAGTCGCCATTGTGATTTTTGTATTATATTTGGATCAAATTTCTGTGTTTCATGGTCAATAAGAAAGTCCAAGGGATACAGTAAACCTGAAGTGAAGCATCGGAATCAAAAAATGGACTCACAGGAGAGATTCAAATCATAGAAAGTTAGAGTGTCAGTCTTCTTGTACTTAAGTCGGCATTGTGCCATTTGTATTAAATTCGGGTGCAATTTCTGGGTTTCATCGTCAATGGGAAGGTCCAAGGGGTACAGTAAACCTGAAGTGAAGCATCGGAATCTAAAACTGGACTCACAGGAGAGGTTCAAATAATAGAAAGTGAGAGTGTCAGTCCTCTTGTACTTAAGTCGGCATTGTGGCATTTGTATTAAATTTGGATGCAATTTCTGTGTTTCATCGTCAATAAGAAGGTCCAAGGGATACAATAAACCTGAAGTGAAGCATCGGAATCTACAACTGGACTCACAGGAGAGGTTCAAATCATAGAAAGTTAGAGTGTCACTCCTGTTGTACTTGAGTCTGTATTGTGTTTTTGTATTAAATTCGGGAGCAATTTCTGTGTGTCATCGTCAATAAGAAGGTCCAAGGGATACAGTAAACCTGAAGTGAAGCATCGGACTTTAAAACTGGACCCACAGGAGAGGTTCAAATCATAGAAAGTTAGAATGTCAGTCCTCTTGTACTTAAGTCGGCATTGTGCCTTTTGTATTAAATTCGGATGCAATTTCTGTGTTTCATCGTCAATAAGAAGGTGCAAGGTATCCAGTAAACCTGAAGAGAAGCATCGGAATCTAAAACTGGACTCACTGGAGAGGTTCAAATCAAAGAAATTGAGAGTGTCGGTCCTCTTGTACTTTAGTCGCCATTGTGATTTTTGTATTATATTCGGATCCAATTTCTGTGTTTCATCGTCAATAAGAAGGTCCAAGGGATACAGTAAACCTGAAGTGAAGCATCGGAATCAAAAACTGGACTCTCAGGAGAGATTCAAATCATAGAAAGATAGAGTGTCAGTCCTCTTGTACTTAAGTCGGCATTGTGCCATTTGTATTAAATTCGGGTGCAATTTCTGGGTTTCATCGTCAATAAGAAGTCCAAGGGGTGCAGTAAACCTGAAGTGAAGCATCGGAATCAAAAACTTGACTCACAGGAAAGGTTCAAATCATAGAAAGTGAGAGTGTCAGTCCTCTTGTACTTAAGTCGGCATTGTGGCATTTGTATTAAATTTGGATGCACTTTCTGTGTTTCATCGTCAATAAGAAGGTCCAAGGGATACAATAAACCTGAAGTGAAACATCGGAATCTAAAACTGGACTCACAGGAGAGGTTGAAATCATAGAAAGTTAAAGTGTCACTCCTCTTGTACTTGAGTCAGTATTGAGCCTTTTGTATTAAATTCGGGTGCAATTTCTGTGTGTCATCGTCAATAAGAAGGTCCAAGGGATACAGTATATCTGAAGTGAAGCATCGGACTCTAAAACTGGACTCGCAGGAGAGGTTCAAATCATAGATAGTTAGAATGTCAGTCTACTTGTACTTAAGCCGGCATTGTGCCTTTTGTACTGAATTCGGATGCAATTTCTGTGTTTCATCGTCAATAAGAAGGTGCAAGGTATACAGTGAACCTGAAGAGAAGCATCGGAATCTAAAACTGTACTCACTGGAGAGGTTCAAATCATAGAAAGTGAGAGTGTCATTCATCTTGTACTTAAGTCGGCATTGTGGCATTTGTATTAAATTCTAATGCAATTTCTGTGTTTCATCGTAAATAAGAACGTTAAAGGTATACAGTAAACCTGAAGTGAAGCATCGGAATCCAAAACTGGACTCACAGGAGAGGTTCAAATCATAGAAAGTTAGAGTGTCAGTCCTCTTGTATTTAAGTCGGCATTGTGCCTTTTGTATTATATTCGGATGCAAACTCTGTGTTTCATCGTCAATAAGAAAGTGCAAGGTATACAGTAAACCTGAAGTGAAGCATCGGAATCTAAAACTGGACTCACAGGAGAGGTTGAAATCATAGAAAGTGAGAGTGTCAGTCCTCTTGTACTTAAGTCGACATTGTGCCATTTGTATTAAATTCGGATGCAATTTCTGTGTTTCATCGTCAATGAGAAGGTCCAGGGGATACAGTAAACCTGAAGTGAAGCATCGGAATCTAAAACTGGACTCACAGGACAGGTTCAAATCATAGAAAATTAGAGTGTCAGTCCTCTTGTACTTAAGTCGTCATTGGCATTTTGTATTATTTTCGGATGCAAACTCTGTGTTTCATCGTCAATAAGAACGTCCAAGGGATACAGTAAACCTGAAGTGAAGCATCGGAATCTAAAACTGGACTCACAGAAGAAGTTCAAATCATAGAAAGTTAGAACGTCAGTCCTCTTGTAGTTAAGTCGGCATTGTAATTTTTGAATTCAATTCCGATGCAATTTCTGTGTTTCATCGTCAACAAGAAGGTCCAAGGGATACAGTAAACCTGGAGTGAAGCATCGGAATCTAAGACTGGACTCACAGGAGAGGTTCAAATCATAGAAACTGAGAGTGTCAGTCCCCTTTTACTTAAGTCGGCATTGTGCGTTTTGAATTTAATTCCGATGCAATTTCTGTGTTTCATCGTCAATAAGAAGTTCCAAGGGTTACAGTAAACCTGAAGTGAAGCATCGGAATCTAAAACTGGACTCACAGGAGAGGTACCAATCATAGAAAGTGAGAGTGTCAGTCCTCTTGTACTTAAGTCGGCATTGTGCCTATTGTATTGAATTCGGGTGCAATTTCTGTGTTTCATCGTCAATAAGAAGGTGCAAGGTATACAGTAAACCTAAAGAGAAGCATCGGAATCTAAAACTGGACTCACTGGAGAGGTTCAAATCATAGAAAGTGAGAGTGTCAGTCCTCTTGTACTTAAGTCGGCATTGTGGCATTTGTATTAAATTCGGATGCAATTTCTGTGTTTCATCGTCAATAAGAAGGTCCAAGGGATACAGTAAACCCGAAGTGAAGCATCGGAATCCAAAACTGGACTCACTGGAGAGGTTCAAATCATAGAAAGTTAGAGTGTCAGTCCTCTTGTATTTAAGTCGGCATTGTGCCTTTTGTATTAAATTCGGATGCAAACTCTGTTTCATCGTCAATAAGAAAGTGCAAGGTATACAGTAAACCTGAAGTGAAGCATCGGAATCTAAAACTGGACTCACAGGAGAGGTTCAAATCACAGAAAGTGAGAGTGTCAGTCCTCTTGTACTTAAAACGACATTGTGCCATTTGTATTAAATTCGGATGCAATATCTGTGTTTCATCGTCAATAAGAAGGTCCAAACGATACAGTAAAACTGAAGTGAAGCATCGGAATCTAAAACTGGACTCACATGAGAGATTCAAATCATAGAGAGTTAGAGTGTCTCTCCTCTTGTACCTATTCGGTATTGTGCCTTTTGTATTAAATTCGGATGCAATTTCTGTGTTTCATCGTCAATAAGAAGGTCCAAGGGGTACAGTTAACCTGGAGTGAAGCATTGGAATCTAAAACTGGACTCACAGGAGTGGTTTAAATCATAGAAAGTTAGAGTGTCACTCCTCTTGTACTTGAGTCGGTATTGTGCATTTTGTATTAAATTCGGGTGCAATTTCTGTGTGTCATCGTCAATAAGAAGGTCCAAGGGATACAGTAAACCTGAAGTGAAGCATCGGAATCAAAAACTGGACGCACAGGTGAGGTTCAAATCATAGAGAGTGAGAGTGTCAGTCCTCTTGTACTTTAGTCCCCATTGTGATTTTTGTATTATATTTGGATCAAATTTCTGTGTTTCATGGTCAATAAGAAAGTCCAAGGGATACAGTAAACCTGAAGTGAAGCATCGGAATCAAAAAATGGACTCACAGGAGAGATTCAAATCATAGAAAGTTAGAGTGTCAGTCTTCTTGTACTTAAGTCGGCATTGTGCCATTTGTATTAAATTCGGGTGCAATTTCTGGGTTTCATCGTCAATGGGAAGGTCCAAGGGGTACAGTAAACCTGAAGTGAAGCATCGGAATCTAAAACTGGACTCACAGGAGAGGTTCAAATAATAGAAAGTGAGAGTGTCAGTCCTCTTGTACTTAAGTCGGCATTGTGGCATTTGTATTAAATTTGGATGCAATTTCTGTGTTTCATCGTCAATAAGAAGGTCCAAGGGATACAATAAACCTGAAGTGAAGCATCGGAATCTAAAACTGGACTCACAGGAGAGGTTCAAATCATAGAAAGTTAGAGTGTCACTCCTGTTGTACTTGAGTCTGTATTGTGTTTTTGTATTAAATTCGGGGGCAATTTCTGTGTGTCATCGTCAATAAGAAGGTCCAAGGGATACAGTAAACCTGAAGTGAAGCATCGGACTTTAAAACTGGACCCACAGGAGAGGTTCAAATCATAGAAAGTTAGAATGTCAGTCCTCTTGTACTTAAGTCGGCATTGTGCCTTTTGTATTAAATTCGGATGCAATTTCTGTGTTTCATCGTCAATAAGAAGGTGCAAGGTATCCAGTAAACCTGAAGAGAAGCATCGGAATCTAAAACTGGACTCACTGGAGAGGTTCAAATCAAAGAAATTGAGAGTGTCGGTCCTCTTGTACTTTAGTCGCCATTGTGATTTTTGTATTATATTCGGATCCAATTTCTGTGTTTCATCGTCAATAAGAAGGTCCAAGGGATACAGTAAACCTGAAGTGAAGCATCGGAATCAAAAACTGGACTCTCAGGAGAGATTCAAATCATAGAAAGATAGAGTGTCAGTCCTCTTGTACTTAAGTCGGCATTGTGCCATTTGTATTAAATTCGGGTGCAATTTCTGGGTTTCATCGTCAATAAGAAGTCCAAGGGGTGCAGTAAACCTGAAGTGAAGCATCGGAATCAAAAACTTGACTCACAGGAAAGGTTCAAATCATAGAAAGTGAGAGTGTCAGTCCTCTTGTACTTAAGTCGGCATTGTGGCATTTGTATTAAATTTGGATGCACTTTCTGTGTTTCATCGTCAATAAGAAGGTCCAAGGGATACAATAAACCTGAAGTGAAACATCGGAATCTAAAACTGGACTCACAGGAGAGGTTCAAATCATAGAAAGTTAAAGTGTCACTCCTCTTGTACTTGAGTCAGTATTGAGCCTTTTGTATTAAATTCGGGTGCAATTTCTGTGTGTCATCGTCAATAAGAAGGTCCAAGGGATACAGTATATCTGAAGTGAAGCATCGGACTCTAAAACTGGACTCGCAGGAGAGGTTCAAATCATAGATAGTTAGAATGTCAGTCTACTTGTACTTAAGCCGGCATTGTGCCTTTTGTACTGAATTCGGATGCAATTTCTGTGTTTCATCGTCAATAAGAAGGTGCAAGGTATACAGTGAACCTGAAGAGAAGCATCGGAATCTAAAACTGTACTCACTGGAGAGGTTCAAATCATAGAAAGTGAGAGTGTCATTCATCTTGTACTTAAGTCGGCATTGTGGCATTTGTATTAAATTCTAATGCAATTTCTGTGTTTCATCGTAAATAAGAACGTTAAAGGTATACAGTAAACCTGAAGTGAAGCATCGGAATCCAAAACTGGACTCACAGGAGAGGTTCAAATCATAGAAAGTTAGAGTGTCAGTCCTCTTGTATTTAAGTCGGCATTGTGCCTTTTGTATTATATTCGGATGCAAACTCTGTGTTTCATCGTCAATAAGAAAGTGCAAGGTATACAGTAAACCTGAAGTGAAGCATCGGAATCTAAAACTGGACTCACAGGAGAGGTTGAAATCATAGAAAGTGAGAGTGTCAGTCCTCTTGTACTTAAGTCGACATTGTGCCATTTGTATTAAATTCGGATGCAATTTCTGTGTTTCATCGTCAATGAGAAGGTCCAGGGGATACAGTAAACCTGAAGTGAAGCATCGGAATCTAAAACTGGACTCACAGGAGAGGTTCAAATCATAGAAAGTTAGAGTGTCAGTCCTCTTTTACTTACGTCGGCATTGTGCCTTTTGAATTTAATTCCGATGCTATTTCTGTGTTTCATTGTCAATAAGAAGGTCCAAGGGTTACAGTAAACCTGAAGTGAAGCATCGGAATCTAAAACAGAACTCACAGGAGAGGTTCTAATCGTAGAAAGTTAGAATGTCAGTCCTCTTGTACTTAAGTCGGCATTGTGCATTTTGTATTAAATTCGGATGCAATTTCTGTGTTTCATCGTCAATAAGAAGGTGCAAGGTGTACAGTAAACCCTTAAGTGAAGCATAGGAATCTAAAACTGGAATCACAGGAAAGGTTCAAATCATAGAAAGGGAGAGTTTCAGTCCTCTTGTACTTATGTCGGCATTGTGGCATTTGTATCAAATTCGGATGCATTTTCTGTGTTTCATCGTCAATAAGAAGGTCCAAGGGATACAGCAAACCTGAAGTGAAGCATCGGAATCTAAAACTGGACTCACAGGAGAGGTCCAAATCATAGAAAGTGAGAGTGTCAGTTCTCCTCTACTTAGGTCGGCATTGTGCCTTTTGGATCTTAACCGGATGCAATTTCTGTGTTTCATCGTCAATAAGAAGGTCCCAACGATACAGTAAAACTGAAGTGAAGCATCGGAATCTAAAACTGGACTCACTGGAGAGGTTCAAATCATAGAAAGTGAGAGTGTCAGTCCTCTTGTACTTAAGGCGGCATTGTGGCATTTGTATTAAATTCGGATGCAATTTCTGTGTTTCATCGTCAATAAGAAGGTCCAAGGGATACAGTAAACCTGAAGTGAAGCATCGGAATCAAAAACTGGACGCACAGGTGAGGTTCAAATCATAGAGAGTGAGAGTGTCAGTCCTCTTGTACTTTAGTCGCCATTGTGATTTTTGTATTATATTTGGATCAAATTTCTGTGTTTCATCGTCAATAAGAAGGTCCAAGGGATACAGTAAACCATAAGTGAAGCATTGGAATCTAAAACTGGACTCACAGGAGAGGTTCTAAACATAGAGAGTTAGAATGTCATTCCTCTTGTACTTAAGACGGCATTGTGCCTTTTGTATTACATTCGGATGCAATTTCTGTGTTTCATAGTCAATAAGAAGGTGCAAGGTATACAGTAAACCTGAAGTGAAGCTTCGGAATCTAAAACTGGACTCGCATTAGAGGTTCAAATCATAAATAGTAAGAGTGTCATTCCTCTTGTACTTAAGTCGCCATTGTGCCTTTTGTATTAAATTCGGATGCTATTTCTGTGTTTCATCGTCAATAAGAAGGTCCAAGGGATACAGTAAACCTGAAGTGAAGCATCGGATTCCAAAACTGGACTCACAAGAGAGGTTCAAATCATAGAAAGTTAGAGTGTCAGTCCTCTTGTATTTAAGTCGGCATTGTGCCTTTTGTATTAAATTCGGATGCAAACTCTGTGTTCCATCGTCAATAAGAAGGTGCAAGGTATACAGTAAACCTGAAGTGTATCATCGGAATCAAAAACTGGACTCACAGGAGAGGTTCAAATCATAGAAAGTGAGAGTGTCAGTCCTCTTGTACTTAAGTCGACATTGTGCCATTTGTATTAAATTCGGATGCAATTTCTGTGTTTCATCGTCAATAAGAAGGTCCAAAGGTTACAGTAAACCTGAAGTGAAGCATCGGAATCTAAAACTGGACTCACAGGAGAGGGTCAAATCATACAAAGTTAGAGTGTCAGTCCTCTTTTACTTAAGTCGGCATTGTGCCTTTTGAATTTAATTCCGTTGCTATTTCTGTGTTTCATTGTCAATAAGATGGTCCAAGGAATACAGTAAACCTGAAGTGAAGCATCGGAATCTAAAACAGGACTCACAGGAGAGGTTCTAATCATAGAAAGTTAGGATGTCAGTCCTCTTGTACTTAAGTCGGCATTTGGCCTTTTGTATTAAATTCGGATGCAATATCTGTGTTTCATCGTCAATAAGAAGGTGCAAGGTATACAGTAAACCTGAAGTGAAGCATCGGAATCTAAAACTGGACTCACAGGAAAGGTTCAAATCATAGAAAGGGAGAGTGTCAGTCCTCTTGTACTTATGTCGGCATTGTGGCATTTGTATCAAATTTGGATGCATTTTCTGTGTTTCATCGTCAATAAGAAGGTCCAAGGGATACATCAAACCTGAAGTGAAGCATCGGAATCTAAAACTGGACTCACAGGAGAGGTTCAAATCATAGAAAGTGAGAGTGTCAGTTCTCTTCTACTTAGGTCGGCATTGTGCCATTTGAATTTAATTCCGATGCAATTTCTGTGTTTCATCGTCAATAAGAAGGTCCAAGGGATACAGTAAACCTGAAGTGAGGCATCGGAATCTAAAACTGGACTCACAGAAGAAGTTCAAATCATTGAAAGTTAGAGTGTCAGTCCTCTTGTAGTTAAGTCGGCATTGTGATTTTTTAATTTAATTCCGTTGCAATTTCTGTGTTTCATCGTCAATAAGAAGGTACAAGGGATACAGTAAACCTGGAGTGAAGCATCGGAATCTAAGACTGGACTCACAGGAGAGGTTCAAATCATAGAAAGTGAGAATGTCAGTCCTCTTTTACTTAAGTCGGCATTGTGCGTTTTGAATTTAATTCCGATGCAATTTCTGTGTTTCATCGTCAATAAGAAAGTCCAAGGGATACAGTAATCCTGAAGTGAAGCATCGGAATCTAAATCTGGACTCACAGGAGAGGTTCAAATCATAGAATGTGAGAGTGTCAGTCCTCTTGTACTTAAGTCGGCATTGTGCCATTTGTATTAAATTCAGGTGCAATTTCTGGGTTTCATCGTCAATAAGAAGGTCCAAGGGATCCAATAAACCTAAAGTGAAGCATCGGAATCTAAAACTGGACTCACAGGAGAGGTTGAGATCTTAGAAAGTAATAGTGTCACTCCTCTTGTACTTGAGTCGGTATTGTGCCTTTTGTATTAAATTCGGGTGCAATTTCTGTGTGTCATCGTCAATAAGAAGGACCAAGGGATACAGTAAACCTGAAGTGAAGCATCGGACTCTAAAACTGGACTCACAGGAGAGGTTCAAATCATAGAAAGTGAGAGTGTCAGTCCTCTTGTACTTAAGTCGACATTGTGCCATTTGTATTAAATTCGGATGCAATTTCTGTGTTTCATCGTCAATAAGAAGGTCCAAAGGTTACAGTAAACCTGAAGTGAAGCATCGGAATCTAAAACTGGACTCACAGGAGAGGGTCAAATCATACAAAGTTAGAGTGTCAGTCCTCTTTTACTTAAGTCGGCATTGTGCCTTTTGAATTTAATTCCGTTGCTATTTCTGTGTTTCATTGTCAATAAGATGGTCCAAGGAATACAGTAAACCTGAAGTGAAGCATCGGAATCTAAAACAGGACTCACAGGAGAGGTTCTAATCATAGAAAGTTAGGATGTCAGTCCTCTTGTACTTAAGTCGGCATTGTGCCATTTGTATTAAATTCGGATGCAATATCTGTGTTTCATCGTCAATAAGAAGGTGCAAGGTATACAGTAAACTTGAAGTGAAGCATCGGAATCTAAAACTGGACTCACAGGAAAGGTTCAAATCATAGAAAGGGAGAGTGTCAGTCCTCTTGTACTTATGTCGGCATTGTGGCATTTGTATCAAATTTGGATGCATTTTCTGTGTTTCATCGTCAATAAGAAGGTCCAAGGGATACATCAAACCTGAAGTGAAGCATCGGAATCTAAAACTGGACTCACAGGAGAGGTTCAAATCATAGAAAGTGAGAGTGTCAGTTCTCTTCTACTTAGGTCGGCATTGTGCCATTTGAATTTAATTCCGATGCAATTTCTGTGTTTCACCGTCAATAAGAAGGTCCAAGGGATACAGTAAACCTGAAGTGAGGCATCGGAATCTAAAACTGGACTCACAGAAGAAGTTCAAATCATTGAAAGTTAGAGTGTCAGTCCTCTTGTAGTTAAGTCGGCATTGTGATTTTTTAATTTAATTCCGTTGCAATTTCTGTGTTTCATCGTCAATAAGAAGGTACAAGGGATACAGTAAACCTGGAGTGAAGCATCGGAATCTAAGACTGGACTCACAGGAGAGGTTCAAATCATAGAAAGTGAGAATGTCAGTCCTCTTTTACTTAAGTCGGCATTGTGCGTTTTGAATTTAATTCCGATGCAATTTCTGTGTTTCATCGTCAATAAGAAAGTATAAGGGATACAGTAATCCTGAAGTGAAGCATCGGAATCTAAATCTGGACTCACAGGAGAGGTTCAAATCATAGAATGTGAGAGTGTCAGTCCTCTTGTACTTAAGTCGGCATTGTGAAATTTGTATTAAATTCAGGTGCAATTTCTGGGTTTCATCGTCAATAAGAAGGTCCAAGGGATCCAATAAACCTAAAGTGAAGCATCGGAATCTAAAACTGGACTCACAGGAGAGGTTGAGATCATAGAAAGTAATAGTGTCACTCCTCTTGTACTTGAGTCGGTATTGTGCCTTTTGTATTAAATTCGGGTGCAATTTCTGTGTGTCATCGTCAATAAGAAGGACCAAGGGATACAGTAAACCTGAAGTGAAGCATCGGACTCTAAAACTGGACTCACAGGAGAGGTTCAAATCATAGAAAGTTAGAATTTCAGCCCTCTTGTACTTAAGTCGCCATTGTGCCTTTTGTATTAAATTCGGATGCAATTTCTGTGTTACATCGTCAATCAGAAGGTCCAAGGGATACAGTAAACCTAAAGTGAAGCATTTAAATCCAAAACTGGACTCACAGGAGAGGTTCAAATCATAGACAGTGAGAGTGTCAGTCCTCTCGTACTGAAGTCACCATTGTGCCTTTTGTATTAAATTCGGATGCAAACTCTGTGTTTCATCGTCAATCAGAAGGTCCAAGGGATACAGTAAACCTGAAGTGAAGCATGGAAATCCAAAACTGGACTCAGAGGAGAGGTTCAAATCATAGAAAGTTAGAGTGTCAGTCCTCTTGTATTTAAGTCGGCATTGTGCCTTTTGTATTAAATTCGGATGCAAACTCTGTGTTTCATCGTCAATAAGAAGGCGCAAGGTATACAGTAAACCTGAAGTGAAGCATCGGACTCTAAAACTGGACTCACAGGAGAGGTTCAAATCATAGAAAGTTAGAATGTCAGCCCTCTTGTACTTAAGTCGCCATTGTGCCTTTTGTATTAAATTCGGATGCAATTTCTGTGTTTCATCGTCAATCAGAAGGTCCAAGGGATACAGTAAACCTGAAGTGAAGCATGGAAATCCAAAAGTGGACTCACAGGAGAGGTTCAAATCATAGAAAGTTAGAATGTCAGCCCTCTTGTACTTAAGTCGCCATTGTGCCTTTTGTATTAAATTCGGATGCAATTTCTGTGTTTCATCGTCAATCAGAAGGTCCAAGGGATAGAGTAAACCTGAAGTGAAGCATGGAAATCCAAAACTGGACTCACAGGAGAGGTTCAAATCATAGAAAGTTAGTGTGTCAGTCCTCTTGTATTTAAGTCGGCATTGTGCCTTTTGTATTAAATTCGGATGCAAACTCTGTGTTTCATCGTCAATAAGAAGGTGCAAGGTATACAGTTAACCTGAAGTGAAGCATCGGAATCTAAAACTGGACTCACTGGAGAGGTTCAAATCATAGAAAGTGAGAGTGTCAGTGCTCTTGTACTTAAGTCGCCATTGTGCCTTTTGTATTAAATTCGGATGCAATTTCTGTGTTTCATCGTCAATCAGAAGGTCCAAGTGATACAGTAAACCTGAAGTGGAGCATCGAAATCCAAAACTGGACTCACAGGAGACGTTCAAATCATAGAAAGTTAGAGTGTCAGTCCTCTTGTATTTAAGTCGGCATTGTGCCTTTTGTATTAAATTCGGATGCAAACTCTGTGTTTCATCGTCAATAAGAAGGTGCAAGGTATACAGTAAACCTGAAGTGAAGCATCGGAATCTAAAACTGGACTCACAGGAGAGGTTCAAATCATAGAAAGTGAGAGTGTCAGTCCTCTTGTACTTAAGTCGACATTGTGCCATTTGTATTAAATTCGGATGCAATTTCTGAGTTTCATCGTCAATAAGAAGGTCCAAGGGATACAGTAAATCTGAAGTGAAGCGTCGGAATCTAAAACTGGACTCACAGGATAGGTTCAAATCATAGAAAGTTAGAGTGTCAGTCCTCTTTTACTTAAGTCGGCATTGTGCCTTTTGAATTTAATTCCGATTCTATTTCTGTGTTTCATTCTCAATAAGAAGGCCAAGGGATACAGTAAACCTGAAGTGAAGCATCGGAATCTAAAACAGGACTCACAGGAGTGGTTCTAATCATAGAAAGTTAGAATGTCAGTACTCTTGTACTTAAGGCGGCATTGTGCCTTTTGTATTAACTTCGGATACAATTTCTGTGTTTCATCGTCAATAAGAAGGTGCAAGGTATACAGTAAACCTGAAGTGAAGCATCGGAATCTAAAACTGGACTCACAGGAGAGGTTCAAATCATAGAAAGTGAGAGTGTCAGTCCTCTTGTACTTAAGTCGACATTGTGCCATTTGTATTAAATTCGGATGCAATTTCTGTGTTTCATCGTCAATAAGAAGGTCCAAGTGATACAGTAAACTTGAAGTGAAGCGTCGGAATCTAAAACTGGACTCACAGGAGAGGTTCAAATCATAGAAAGTTAGAGTGTCAGTCCTCTTGTACTTAAGTCGGCATTGTGCCTTTTGTATTAATTTCGGATGCAAACTCTGTGTTTCATCGTCAATAAGAAGGTGCAAGGTATACAGTAAACCTGAAGTGAAGCATCGGACTCTAAAACTGGACTCACAGGAGAGGTTCAAATCATAGAAAGTTAGAATGTCAGCCCTCTTGTACTTAAGTCGCCATTGTGCCTTTTGTATTAAATTCGGATGCAATTTCTGTGTTTCATCGTCAATCAGAAGGTCCAAGGGATACAGTAAACCTGAAGTGAAGCATGGCAATCCAAAACTGGACACACAGGAGAGGTTCAAATCATAGAAAGTTAGAATGTCAGCCCTCTTGTACTTATGTCGCCATTGTGCCTTTTGTATTAAATTCGGATGCAATTTCTGTGTTTCATCGTCAATCAGAAGGTCCAAGGGATACAGTAAACCTGAAGTGAAGCATGGCAATCCAAAACTGGACTCACAGGAGAGGTTCAAATCATAGAAAGTTAGAGTGTCAGTCCTCTTGTGTTTAAGTCGGCATTGTGCCTTTTGTATAAAATTCGGATGCAAACTCTGTGTTTCATCGTCAATAAGAAGGTGCAAGGTATGCAGTAAACCTGAAGTGAAGCATCGGAATCTAAAACTGGACTCACTGGAGAGGTTCAAATCATAGAAAGTGAGAGTGTCAGTGCACTTGTACTTAAGTCGCCATTGTGCCTTTTGTATTAAATTCGGATGCAATTTCTGTGTTTCATCGTCAATCAGAAGGTCCAAGTGATACAGTAAACCTGAAGTGGAGCATCGAAATCCAAAACTGGACTCACAGGAGACGTTCAAATCATAGAAAGTTAGAGTGTCAGTCCTCTTGTATTTAAGTCGGCATTGTGCCTTTTGTATTAAATTCGGATGCAAACTCTGTGTTTCATCGTCAATAAGAAGGTGCAAAGTATACAGTAAACCTGAAGTGAAGCATCGGAATCTAAAACTGGACTCACAGGAGAGGTTCAAATCATAGAAAGTGAGAGTGTCAGTCCTCTTGTACTTAAGTCGACATTGTGCCATTTGTATTAAATTCGGATGCAATTTCTGTGTTTCATCGTCAATAAGAAGGTCCAAGGGATACAGTAAACCTGAAGTGAAGCGTCGGAATCTAAAACTGGACTCACAGGATAGGTTCAAATCATAGAAAGTTAGAGTGTCAGTCCTCTTTTACTTAAGTCGGCATTGTGCCTTTTGAATTTAATTCCGATTCTATTTCTGTGTTTCATTGTCAATAAGAAGGCCAAGGGATACAGTAAACCCGAAGTGAAGCATCGGAATCTAAAACAGGACTCACAGGAGTGGTTCTAATCATAGAAAGTTAGAATGTCAGTACTCTTGTACTTAAGGCGGCATTGTGCCTTTTGTATTAACTTCGGATACAATTTCTGTGTTTCATCGTCAATAAGAAGGTGCAAGGTATACAGTAAACCTGAAGTGAAGCATCGGAATCTAAAACTGGACTCACAGGAGAGGTTCAAATCATAGAAAGTGAGAGTGTCAGTCCTCTTGTACTTAAGTCGACATTGTGCCATTTGTATTAAATTCGGATGCAATTTCTGTGTTTCATCGTCAATAAGAAGGTCCAAGTGATACAGTAAACCTGAAGTGAAGCGTCGGAATCTAAAACTGGACTCACAGGAGAGGTTCAAATCATAGAAAGTTAGAGTGTCAGTCCTCTTGTACTTAAGTCGGCATTGTGCCTTTTGTATTAATTTCGGATGCAAACTCTGTGTTTCATCGTCAATAAGAAGGTGCAAGGTATACAGTAAACCTGAAGTGAAGCATCGGACTCTAAAACTTGACTCACAGGAGAGGTTCAAATCATAGAAAGTTAGAATGTCAGCCCTCTTGTACTTAAGTCGCCATTGTGCCTTTTGTATTAAATTCGGATGCAATTTCTGTGTTTCATCGTCAATCAGAAGGTCCAAGGGATACAGTAAACCTGAAGTGAAGCATGGAAATCCAAAACTGGACTCACAGGAGAGGTTCAAATCATAGAAAGTTAGAATGTCAGCCCTCTTGTACTTATGTCGCCATTGTGCCTTTTGTATTAAATTCGGATGCAATTTCTGTGTTTCATCGTCAATCAGAAGGTCCAAGGGATACAGTAAACCTGAAGTGAAGCATGGAAATCCAAAACTGGACTCACAGGAGAGGTTCAAATCATAGAAAGTTAGAGTGTCAGTCCTCTTGTATTTAAGTCGGCATTGTGCATTTTGTATTAAATTCGGATACGAACTCTGTGTTTCATCGTCAATAAGAAGGTGCAAGGTATACAGTAAACCTGAAGTGAAGCATCGGAATCTAAAACTGGACTCACTGGAGAGGTTCAAATCATAGAAAGTGAGAGTGTCAGTGCTCTTGTACTTAAGTCGCCATTGTGCCTTTTGTATTAAATTCGGATGCAATTTCTGTGTTTCATCGTCAATCAGAAGGTCCAAGTGATACAGTAAACCTGAAGTGGAGCATCGAAATCCAAAACTGGACTCACAGGAGACGTTCAAATCATAGAAAGTTAGAGTGTCAGTCCTCGTGTATTTAAGTCGGCATTGTGCCTTTTGTATTAAATTCGGATGCAAACTCTGTGTTTCATCGTCAATAAGAAGGTGCGAGGTATACAGTAAACCTGAAGTGAAGCATCGGAATCTAAAACTGGACTCACAGGAGAGGTTGAAATCATAGAAAGTGAGAGTGTCAGTCCTGTTGTACTTAAGTCGACATTGTGCCATTTGTATTAAATTCGGATGCAATTTCTGTGTTTCATCGTCAATAGGAAGGTCCAAGGGATACGGTAAACCTGAAGTGAAGCGTCGGAATCTAAAACTGGACTCACAGGATAGGTTCAAATCATAGAAAGTTAGAGTGTCAGTCCTCTTTTACTTAAGTCGGCATTGTGCCTTTTGAATTTAATTCCGATTCTATTTCTGTGTTTCATTGTCAATAAGAAGGCCAAGGGATACAGTAAACCTGAAGTGAAGCGTCGGAATCTAAAACAGGACTCACAGGAGTGGTTCTAATCATAGAAAGTTAGAATGTCAGTCCTCTTGTACTTAAGGCGGCATTGTGCCTTTTGTATTAACTTCGGATACAATTTCTGTGTTTCATCGTCAATAAGAAGGTGCAAGGTATACAGTAAACCTGAAGTGAAGCATCGAAATCTAAAACTGGACCCACAGGAAAGGTTCAAGTCATAGAAAGGGAGAGTGTCAGTCCTCTTGTACTTATGTCGGCATTGTGGCATTTGTATCAAATTCGGATGCATTTTCTGTGTTTCATCGTCAATAAGAAGGTCCAAGGTATACATTAAACCTGAAGTGAAGCATCGGAATCTAAAACTGGACTCACAGGAGAGGTTCAAATCATAGAAAGTGAGAGTGTCAGTCCTCTTGTACTTAAGTCGGCATTGTGCCATTTATATTAAATTCGGGTGCAATTTCTGGGTTTCATCGTCAATAAGAAGGTCCAAGGGATACAATAAACCTGAAGTGAAGCATCGGAATCTTAAACGGGACTCACAGGAGAGGATCAAATCATAGAAAGTTAGAGTTACCTGAGTCGGTATTGTGCCTTTTGTATTGAATTCGGGTGCAATTTCTGTGTGTCGTCGTCAATAAGAAGGTCCAAGGGATACAGTAAACCTGTAGTGAAGCATCGGACTCTAAAACTGGACTCACAGGAGAGGTTCAAATCATAGAAACTGAGAGTGTCAGTCCTCTTGTACTTAAGTCGACATTGTGCCATTTGTATTAAATTTGGATGCAATTTCTGTGTTTCATCGTCAATAAGAAGGTCCAAGGGATACAGTAAACCTGAAGTGAAGGAACGGAATCTAAAAACTGGACTCACAGGAGAGGTTCAAATCATAGAAAGTTAGAGTGCCAGTCCTCTTTTACTTAAGTCGGCATTGTGCCTTTTGAATTTAATTCGGATGCTATTTCTGTGTTTCATTGTCAATAGGAAGGTCCAAGGGATACAGTAAACCTGAAGTGAAGCATCGGAACTAAAACAGGACTCACAGGTAAGGATCTAATCATAGAAAGTTAGAATGTCAGTCCTCTTGTACTTAAGTCGGCATTGTGCCTTTTCTATTAAATTCGGATGCAATTTCTGTGTTTCATCGTAAATAAGAAGGAGCAAGGTATACAGTAAACCTGAAGTGAACCCCGGAATCTAAAACTGGACTCACAGGAATGGTTCAAATCATAGAAAGGGAGTGTGTCAGTCCTCTTGTACTTATGTCGGCATTGTGGCATTTGTATCAAATTTGGATGCATTTTCTGTGTTTCATCGTCAATAAGAAGGTCCAAGGGATACATTAAACCTGAAGTGAAGCATCGGAATCTAAAACTGGACTCACTGGAGAGGTTCAATTCATAGAAAGTGAGAGTGTCAGTTCTCTTCTACTTAGGTCGGCATTGTGCTTTTGAATTTAATTACGATGCAATTTCTGTGTTTCATCGTCAATAAGAAGGTCCAAAGGATACAGTAAAACTGAAGCGAAGCATCGGAATCTAAAACTGGACTCACAGGAGAGATTCAAATCATAGAAAGTTGGAGTGTCTCTCCTCTTGTACCTAATTCGGTATTGTGCCTTTGGTAATTAATTCAGATGCAATTTCAGTGTTTCATCGTCAATAAGAAGGTCCAAGGGATACAGTAAACCTTAAGTAAATCATCGGAATCTAAAACTGTACTCACAGGAGAGGTTCAAATCATAGAAAATTAGAGTGTCAGTCCTCTTGTACTTAAGTCGGCATTGGCATTTTGTATTATTTTCGGATGCAAACACTGTGTTTCATCGTCAATAAGAACGTCCAAGGGATACAGTAAACCTGAAGTGAAGCATCGGAATCTAAAACTGGACTCACAGAAGAAGTTCAAATCATAGAAAGTTAGAACGTCAGTCCTCTTGTAGTTAAGTCGGCATTGTAATTTTTGAATTTAATTCCGATGCAATTTCTGTGTTTCATCGTCAATAAGAAGGTCCAAGGGATACAGTAAACCTGGAGTGAAGCATCGGAATCTAAGACTGGACTCACAGGAAAGGTTCAAATCATAGAAAGTGAGAGTGTCAGTCCCCTTTTACTTAAGTCGGCATTGTGCGTTTTGAATTTAATTCCGATGCAATTTCTGTGTTTCATCGTCAATAAGAAGTTCCAAGGGTTACAGTAAACCTGAAGTGAAGCATCGGAATCTAAAACTGGACTCACAGGAGAGGTACCAATCATAGAAAGTGAGAGTGTCAGTCCTCTTGTACTTAAGTGGGCATTGTGCCTATTGTATTGAATTCGGGTGCAATTTCTGTGTTTCATCGTCAATAAGAAGGTGCAAGGTATACAGTAAACCTAAAGAGAAGCATGGGAATCTAAAACTGGACTCACTGGAGAGGTTCAAATCATAGAAAGTGAGAGTGTCAGTCCTCTTGTACTTAAGTCGGCATTGTGGCATTTGTATTAAATTCGGATGCAATTTCTGTGTTTCATCGTCAATAAGAAGGTCCACGGGATACAGTAAACCCGAAGTGAAGCATCGGAAACCAAAACTGGACTCACTGGAGAGGTTCAAATCATAGAAAGTTAGAGTGTCAGTCCTCTTGTATTTAAGTCGGCATTGTGCCTTTTGTATTAAATTCGGATGCAAACTCTGTTTCATCGTCAATAAGAAAGT
The DNA here is from genome assembly GCF_021461395.2 of Schistocerca americana. Lineage (NCBI taxonomy): Eukaryota > Metazoa > Arthropoda > Insecta > Orthoptera > Acrididae > Schistocerca > Schistocerca americana. Next base: position 1,900,704 of record NC_060129.1, on the reverse strand, counting down.
GCAAGGTATACAGTAAACCTGAAGTGAAGCATCGGAATCTAAAACTGGACTCACAGGAGAGGTTCACATCATAGAAAGTGAGAGTGTCAGTCCTCTTGTACTTAAAACGACATTGTGCCATTTGTATTAAATTCGGATGCAATATCTGTGTTTCATCGTCAATAAGAAGGTCCAAGGGATACAGTAAACCTGATGTGAAGCATCGGAATCTAAAAACTGGACTCACAGGAGAGGTTCAAATCATAGAAAGTGAGAGTGTCAGTTCTCTTCTACTTAGGTCGGCATTGTGCCTTTTGGATTTAATTCCGATGCAATTTCTGTGTTTCTTCGTCAATAAGAAGGTCCAAACGATACAGTAAAACTGAAGTGAAGCATCGGAATCTAAAACTGGACTCACATGAGAGATTCAAATCATAGAAAGTTAGAGTGTCTCTCCTCTTGTACCTATTCGGTATTGTGCCTTTTGTATTAAATTCGGATGCAATTTCTGTGTTTCATCGTCAATAAGAAGGTCCAAGGGGTACAGTTAACCTGGAGTGAAGCATTGGAATCTAAAACTGGACTCACAGGAGAGGTTTAAATCATAGAAAGTTAGAGTGTCACTCCTCTTGTACTTGAGTCGGTATTGTGCCTTTTGTATTAAATTCGGGTTCAATTTCTGTGTGTCATCGTCAATAAGAAAGTCCAAGGGATACAGTAAACCTGAAGTGAAGCATCGGAATCAAAAACTTGACTCACAGGATAGGTTCAAATCATAGAAAGTGAGAGTGTCAGTCCTCTTGTACTTAAGTCGGCATTGTGGCATTTGTATTAAATTTGGATGCACTTTCTGTGTTTCATCGTCAATAAGAAGGTCCAAGGGATACAATAAACCTGAAGTGAAGCATCGGAATCTAAAACTGGACTCACAGGAGAGGTTCAAATCATAGAAAGTTAAAGTGTCACTCCTCTTGTACTTGAGTCAGTATTGAGCCTTTTGTATTAAATTCGGGTGCAATTTCTGTGTGTCATCGTCAATAAGAAGGTCCAAGGGATACAGTATATCTGAAGTGAAGCATCGGACTCTAAAACTGGACTCGCAGGAGAGGTTCAAATCATAGATAGTTAGAATGTCAGTCTACTTGTACTTAAGCCGGCATTGTGCCTTTTGTATTGAATTCGGATGCAATTTCTGTGTTTCATCGTCAATAAGAAGGTGCAAGGTATACAGTGAACCTGAAGAGAAGCATCGGAATCTAAAACTGTACTCACTGGAGAGGTTCAAATCATAGAAAGTGAGAGTGTCATTCATCTTGTTTTTAAGTCGGCATTGTGCCTTTTGTATTATATTCGGATGCAAACTCTGTGTTTCATCGTCAATAAGAAAGTGCAAGGTATACAGTAAACCTGAAGTGAAGCATCGGAATCTAAAACTGGACTCACAGGAGAGGTTGAAATCATAGAAAGTGAGAGTGTCAGTCCTCTTGTACTTAAGTCGACATTGTGCCATTTGTATCAAATTCGGATGCATTTTCTGTGTTTCATCGTCAATAAGAAGGTCCAAGGGATACAGTAAACCCTTAAGTGAAGCATAGGAATCTAAAACTGGAATCACAGGAAAGGTTCAAATCATAGAAAGGGAGAGTTTCAGTCCTCTTGTACTTATGTCGGCATTGTGGCATTTGTATCAAATTCGGATGCATTTTCTGTGTTTCATCGTCAATAAGAAGGTCCAAGGGATACAGTAAACCTGAAGTGAAGCATCGGAATCTAAAACTGGACTCACAGGAGAGGTCCAAATCATAGAAAGTGAGAGTGTCAGTTCTCCTCTACTTAGGTCGGCATTGTGCCTTTTGGATCTTAACCGGATGCAATTTCTGTGTTTCATCGTCAATAAGAAGGTCCCAACGATACAGTAAAACTGAAGTGAAGCATCGGAATCTAAAACTGGACTCACATGAGAGATTCAAATCATAGAAAGTTAGAGTGTCTCTCCTCTTGTATCTATTCGGTATTGTGCCTTTTGTATTAAATTCGGATGCAATTTCTGTGTTTCATCGTCAATAAGAAGGTCCAAGGGGTACAGTTAACCTGGAGTGAAGCATTGGAATCTAAAACTGGACTCACAGGAGAGGTTTAAATCATAGAAAGTTAGAGTGTCACTCCTCTTGTACTTGAGTCGGTATTGTGCATTTTGTATTAAATTCGGGTGCAATTTCTGTGTGTCATCGTCAATAAGAAGGTCCTAGGGATACAGTAAACCTGAAGTGAAGCATCGAACTCTAAAACTGGATTCACAGGAGAGGTTCAAATCATAGAAAGTTAGAATGTCAGTCCTCTTGTACTTAAGTCGGCATTGTGCCTTTTGTATTGAATTCGGATGCAATTTCTGTGTTTCATCGTCAATAAGAAGGTGCAAGGTATACAGTAAACCTGAAGTGAAGCATCGGAATCTAAAACTGGACTCACTGGAGAGGTTCAAATCATAGAAAGTGAGAGTGTCAGTCCTCTTGTACTTAAGTCGGCATTGTGGCATTTGTATTAAATTCGGATGCAATTTCTGTGTTTCATCGTCAATAAGAAGGTCCAAGGGATACAGTAAACCTGAAGTGAAGCATCGGAATCAAAAACTGGACGCACAGGTGAGGTTCAAATCATAGAGAGTGAGAGTGTCAGTCCTCTTGTACTTTAGTCGCCATTGTGATTTTTGTATTATATTTGGATCAAATTTCTGTGTTTCATCGTCAATAAGAAGGTCCAAGGGATACAGTAAACCTGAAGTGAAGCATCGGAATCAAAAAATGGACTCACAGGAGAGATTCAAATCATAGAAAGTTAGAGTGTCAGTCCTCTTGTACTTAAGTCGGCATTGTGCCATTTGTATTAAATTCGGGTGCAATTTCTGGGTTTCATCGTCAATGGGAAGGTCCAAGGGGTACAGTAAACCTGAAGTGAAGCATCGGAATCTAAAACTGGACTCACAGGAGAGGTTCAAATAATAGAAAGTGAGAGTGTCAGTCCTCTTGTACTTAAGTCGGCATTGTGGCATTTGTATTAAATTTGGATGCAATTTCCGTGTTTCATCGTCAATAAGAAGGTCCAAGGGATACAATAAACCTGAAGTGAAGCATCGGAATCTAAAACTGGACACACAGGAGAGGTTCAAATCATAGAAAGTTAGAGTGTCACTCCTGTTGTACTTGAGTCGGTATTGTGCTTTTTGTATTAAATTCGGGAGCAATTTCTGTGTGTCATCGTCAATAAGAAGATCCAAGGGATACAGTAAACCTGAAGTGAAGCATCGGACTCTAAAACTGGACCCACAGGAGAGGTTCAAATCAAAGAAAGTTAGAATGTCAGTCTACTTGTACTTAAGCCGGCATTGTGCCTTTTGTATTGAATTCGGATGCAATTTCTGTGTTTCATCGTCAATAAGAAGGTGCAAGGTATACAGTGAACCTGAAGAGAAGCATCGGAATCTAAAACTGTACTCACTGGAGAGGTTCAAATCATTGAAAGTGAGAGTGTCATTCATCTTGTACTTCAGTCGGCATTGTGGCATTTGTATTAAATTCGGATGCTATTTCTGTGTTTCATCGTCAATAAGAACGTTAAAGGTATACAGTAAACCTGAAGTGAAGCATCGGAATCCAAAACTGGACTCACAGGAGAGGTTCAAATCATAGAAAGTTAGAGTGTCAGTCCTCTTGTATTTAAGTCGGCATTGTGCCTTTTGTATTATATTCGGATGCAAACTCTGTGTTTCATCGTCAATAAGAAAGTGCAAGGTATACAGTAAACCTGAAGTGAAGCATCGGAATCTAAAACTGGACTCACAGGAGAGGTTGAAATCATAGAAAGTGAGAGTGTCAGTCCTCTTGTACTTAAGTCGACATTGTGCCATTTGTATTAAATTCGGATGCAATTTCTGTGTTTCATCGTCAATGAGAAGGTCCAGGGGATACAGTAAACCTGAAGTGAAGCATCGGAATCTAAAACTGGACTCACAGGAGAGGTTCAAATCATAGAAAGTTAGAGTGTCAGTCCTCTTTTACTTACGTCGGCATTGTGCCTTTTGAATTTAATTCCGATGCTATTTCTGTGTTTCATTGTCAATAAGAAGGTCCAAGGGTTACAGTAAACCTGAAGTGAAGCATCGGAATCTAAAACAGGACTCACAGGAGAGGTTCTAATCGTAGAAAGTTAGAATGTCAGTCCTCTTGTACTTAAGTCGGCATTGTGCCTTTTGTATTAAATTCGGATGCAATTTCTGTGTTTCATCGTCAATAAGAAGGTGCAAGGTATACAGTAAACCCTTAAGTGAAGCATAGGAATCTAAAACTGGAATCACAGGAAAGGTTCAAATCATAGAAAGGGAGAGTTTCAGTCCTCTTGTACTTATGTCGGCATTGTGGCATTTGTATCAAATTCGGATGCATTTTCTGTGTTTCATCGTCAATAAGAAGGTCCAAGGGATACAGTAAACCTGAAGTGAAGCATCGGAATCTAAAACTGGACTCACAGGAGAGGTTCAAATCATAGAAAGTGAGAGTGTCAGTTCTCCTCTACTTAGGTCGGCATTGTGCCTTTTGGATTTTAACCGGATGCAATTTCTGTGTTTCATCGTCAATAAGAAGGTCCCAACGATACAGTAAAACTGAAGTGAAGCATCGGAATCTAAAACTGGACTCACAGGAGAGATTCAAATCATAGAAAGTTAGAGTGTCTCTCCTCTTGTACCTAATTCGGTATTGTGCCTTTTGTATTAAATTCAGATGCAATTTCTGTGTTTCATCGTCAATAAGAAGGTCCAAGGGATACAGTAAACCTTAAGTAAATCATCGGAATCTAAAACTGGACTCACAGGAGAGGTTCAAATCATAGAAGGTGAGAGTGTCAGTCCTCTTGTACTTAAGTCGACATTGTGCCGTTTGTATTAAATTCGGATGTAATTTCTTTGTTTCATCGTCAATAAGAAGATCCAAGGGATACAGTAAACCTGAAGTGAGGCAACGGAATCTAAAACTGGACTCACAGGAGAGGTTCAAATCATAGAATGTTAGAGTGTCAGTCCTCTTTTACTTAAATCGGCATTGTGCCTTTTGAATTTAATTCCGATGCTATTTCTGTGTTTCATTGTCAATAAGAACGTCCAAGGGATACAGTAAACCTGAAGTGAAGCATCGGAATCTAAAACAGCACTCACAGGAGAGGTTCTAATCATAGAAAGTTAGAATGTCAGTCCTCTTGTACTTATGGCGGCATTGTGCCTTTTTTATTAACTTCGGATGCAATTTCTGGTTTCATCGTCAATAAGAAGGTGCAAGGTATACAGTAAACCTGAAGTGAAGCATCGGAATCTAAAACTGGACTCACAGGAAAGGTTCAAATCATAGAAATGGAGAGTGTCAGTCCTCTTGTACTTATGTCGGCATTGTGGCATTTGTATCAAATTCAAATGCATTTTCTGTGTTTCATCATCAATAAGAAGGTCCAAGGGCTACATTAAACCTGAAGTGAAGCATCGGAATCTAAAACTGGACTCACAGGTGAGGTTCAAATCATAGAAAGTTAAAGTGTCAGTTCTCTTCTACTTAGGTCGGCATTGTGCCTTTTGAATTTAATTCCGATGCAATTTCTGTGTTTCATCGTCAATAAGAAGGTCCAAAGGATACAGTAAAACTGAAGTGAAGCATCGGAATCTAAAACTGTACTCACAGGAGAGATTCAAATCATAGAAAGTTAGGGTGTCTCTCCTCTTGTACCTAATTCGGTATTGTGCCTTTTGTATTAAATTCGGATGTAATTTCTGTGTTTTATCGTCAATAAGAAGGTCCAAGGGATACAGTAAACCTTAAGTAAATCATCAGAATCTAAAACTGGACTCACAGGAGAGGTTCAAATCATAGAAAGTGAGAGTGTCATTCATCTTGTTTTTAAGTCGGCATTGTGCCTTTTGTATTATATTCGGATGCAAACTCTGTGTTTCATCGTCAATAAGAAAGTGCAAGGTATACAGTAAACCTGAAGTGAAGCATCGGAATCTAAAACTGGACTCACAGGAGAGGTTGAAATCATAGAAAGTGAGAGTGTCAGTCCTCTTGTACTTAAGTCGACATTGTGCCATTTGTATCAAATTCGGATGCATTTTCTGTGTTTCATCGTCAATAAGAAGGTCCAAGGGATACAGTAAACCCTTAAGTGAAGCATAGGAATCTAAAACTGGAATCACAGGAAAGGTTCAAATCATAGAAAGGGAGAGTTTCAGTCCTCTTGTACTTATGTCGGCATTGTGGCATTTGTATCAAATTCGGATGCATTTTCTGTGTTTCATCGTCAATAAGAAGGTCCAAGGGATACAGTAAACCTGAAGTGAAGCATCGGAATCTAAAACTGGACTCACAGGAGAGGTCCAAATCATAGAAAGTGAGAGTGTCAGTTCTCCTCTACTTAGGTCGGCATTGTGCCTTTTGGATCTTAACCGGATGCAATTTCTGTGTTTCATCGTCAATAAGAAGGTCCCAACGATACAGTAAAACTGAAGTGAAGCATCGGAATCTAAAACTGGACTCACATGAGAGATTCAAATCATAGAAAGTTAGAGTGTCTCTCCTCTTGTATCTATTCGGTATTGTGCCTTTTGTATTAAATTCGGATGCAATTTCTGTGTTTCATCGTCAATAAGAAGGTCCAAGGGGTACAGTTAACCTGGAGTGAAGCATTGGAATCTAAAACTGGACTCACAGGAGAGGTTTAAATCATAGAAAGTTAGAGTGTCACTCCTCTTGTACTTGAGTCGGTATTGTGCATTTTGTATTAAATTCGGGTGCAATTTCTGTGTGTCATCGTCAATAAGAAGGTCCTAGGGATACAGTAAACCTGAAGTGAAGCATCGAACTCTAAAACTGGATTCACAGGAGAGGTTCAAATCATAGAAAGTTAGAATGTCAGTCCTCTTGTACTTAAGTCGGCATTGTGCCTTTTGTATTGAATTCGGATGCAATTTCTGTGTTTCATCGTCAATAAGAAGGTGCAAGGTATACAGTAAACCTGAAGTGAAGCATCGGAATCTAAAACTGGACTCACTGGAGAGGTTCAAATCATAGAAAGTGAGAGTGTCAGTCCTCTTGTACTTAAGTCGGCATTGTGGCATTTGTATTAAATTCGGATGCAATTTCTGTGTTTCATCGTCAATAAGAAGGTCCAAGGGATACAGTAAACCTGAAGTGAAGCATCGGAATCAAAAACTGGACGCACAGGTGAGGTTCAAATCATAGAGAGTGAGAGTGTCAGTCCTCTTGTACTTTAGTCGCCATTGTGATTTTTGTATTATATTTGGATCAAATTTCTGTGTTTCATCGTCAATAAGAAGGTCCAAGGGATACAGTAAACCTGAAGTGAAGCATCGGAATCAAAAAATGGACTCACAGGAGAGATTCAAATCATAGAAAGTTAGAGTGTCAGTCCTCTTGTACTTAAGTCGGCATTGTGCCATTTGTATTAAATTCGGGTGCAATTTCTGGGTTTCATCGTCAATGGGAAGGTCCAAGGGGTACAGTAAACCTGAAGTGAAGCATCGGAATCTAAAACTGGACTCACAGGAGAGGTTCAAATAATAGAAAGTGAGAGTGTCAGTCCTCTTGTACTTAAGTCGGCATTGTGGCATTTGTATTAAATTTGGATGCAATTTCCGTGTTTCATCGTCAATAAGAAGGTCCAAGGGATACAATAAACCTGAAGTGAAGCATCGGAATCTAAAACTGGACACACAGGAGAGGTTCAAATCATAGAAAGTTAGAGTGTCACTCCTGTTGTACTTGAGTCGGTATTGTGCTTTTTGTATTAAATTCGGGAGCAATTTCTGTGTGTCATCGTCAATAAGAAGATCCAAGGGATACAGTAAACCTGAAGTGAAGCATCGGACTCTAAAACTGGACCCACAGGAGAGGTTCAAATCAAAGAAAGTTAGAATGTCAGTCTACTTGTACTTAAGCCGGCATTGTGCCTTTTGTATTGAATTCGGATGCAATTTCTGTGTTTCATCGTCAATAAGAAGGTGCAAGGTATACAGTGAACCTGAAGAGAAGCATCGGAATCTAAAACTGTACTCACTGGAGAGGTTCAAATCATTGAAAGTGAGAGTGTCATTCATCTTGTACTTCAGTCGGCATTGTGGCATTTGTATTAAATTCGGATGCTATTTCTGTGTTTCATCGTCAATAAGAACGTTAAAGGTATACAGTAAACCTGAAGTGAAGCATCGGAATCCAAAACTGGACTCACAGGAGAGGTTCAAATCATAGAAAGTTAGAGTGTCAGTCCTCTTGTATTTAAGTCGGCATTGTGCCTTTTGTATTATATTCGGATGCAAACTCTGTGTTTCATCGTCAATAAGAAAGTGCAAGGTATACAGTAAACCTGAAGTGAAGCATCGGAATCTAAAACTGGACTCACAGGAGAGGTTGAAATCATAGAAAGTGAGAGTGTCAGTCCTCTTGTACTTAAGTCGACATTGTGCCATTTGTATTAAATTCGGATGCAATTTCTGTGTTTCATCGTCAATGAGAAGGTCCAGGGGATACAGTAAACCTGAAGTGAAGCATCGGAATCTAAAACTGGACTCACAGGAGAGGTTCAAATCATAGAAAGTTAGAGTGTCAGTCCTCTTTTACTTACGTCGGCATTGTGCCTTTTGAATTTAATTCCGATGCTATTTCTGTGTTTCATTGTCAATAAGAAGGTCCAAGGGTTACAGTAAACCTGAAGTGAAGCATCGGAATCTAAAACAGGACTCACAGGAGAGGTTCTAATCGTAGAAAGTTAGAATGTCAGTCCTCTTGTACTTAAGTCGGCATTGTGCCTTTTGTATTAAATTCGGATGCAATTTCTGTGTTTCATCGTCAATAAGAAGGTGCAAGGTATACAGTAAACCCTTAAGTGAAGCATAGGAATCTAAAACTGGAATCACAGGAAAGGTTCAAATCATAGAAAGGGAGAGTTTCAGTCCTCTTGTACTTATGTCGGCATTGTGGCATTTGTATCAAATTCGGATGCATTTTCTGTGTTTCATCGTCAATAAGAAGGTCCAAGGGATACAGTAAACCTGAAGTGAAGCATCGGAATCTAAAACTGGACTCACAGGAGAGGTTCAAATCATAGAAAGTGAGAGTGTCAGTTCTCCTCTACTTAGGTCGGCATTGTGCCTTTTGGATTTTAACCGGATGCAATTTCTGTGTTTCATCGTCAATAAGAAGGTCCCAACGATACAGTAAAACTGAAGTGAAGCATCGGAATCTAAAACTGGACTCACAGGAGAGATTCAAATCATAGAAAGTTAGAGTGTCTCTCCTCTTGTACCTAATTCGGTATTGTGCCTTTTGTATTAAATTCAGATGCAATTTCTGTGTTTCATCGTCAATAAGAAGGTCCAAGGGATACAGTAAACCTTAAGTAAATCATCGGAATCTAAAACTGGACTCACAGGAGAGGTTCAAATCATAGAAGGTGAGAGTGTCAGTCCTCTTGTACTTAAGTCGACATTGTGCCGTTTGTATTAAATTCGGATGTAATTTCTTTGTTTCATCGTCAATAAGAAGATCCAAGGGATACAGTAAACCTGAAGTGAGGCAACGGAATCTAAAACTGGACTCACAGGAGAGGTTCAAATCATAGAATGTTAGAGTGTCAGTCCTCTTTTACTTAAATCGGCATTGTGCCTTTTGAATTTAATTCCGATGCTATTTCTGTGTTTCATTGTCAATAAGAACGTCCAAGGGATACAGTAAACCTGAAGTGAAGCATCGGAATCTAAAACAGCACTCACAGGAGAGGTTCTAATCATAGAAAGTTAGAATGTCAGTCCTCTTGTACTTATGGCGGCATTGTGCCTTTTTTATTAACTTCGGATGCAATTTCTGGTTTCATCGTCAATAAGAAGGTGCAAGGTATACAGTAAACCTGAAGTGAAGCATCGGAATCTAAAACTGGACTCACAGGAAAGGTTCAAATCATAGAAATGGAGAGTGTCAGTCCTCTTGTACTTATGTCGGCATTGTGGCATTTGTATCAAATTCAAATGCATTTTCTGTGTTTCATCATCAATAAGAAGGTCCAAGGGCTACATTAAACCTGAAGTGAAGCATCGGAATCTAAAACTGGACTCACAGGTGAGGTTCAAATCATAGAAAGTTAAAGTGTCAGTTCTCTTCTACTTAGGTCGGCATTGTGCCTTTTGAATTTAATTCCGATGCAATTTCTGTGTTTCATCGTCAATAAGAAGGTCCAAAGGATACAGTAAAACTGAAGTGAAGCATCGGAATCTAAAACTGTACTCACAGGAGAGATTCAAATCATAGAAAGTTAGGGTGTCTCTCCTCTTGTACCTAATTCGGTATTGTGCCTTTTGTATTAAATTCGGATGTAATTTCTGTGTTTTATCGTCAATAAGAAGGTCCAAGGGATACAGTAAACCTTAAGTAAATCATCAGAATCTAAAACTGGACTCACAGGAGAGGTTCAAATCATAGAAAGTTAGAGTGTCAGTCCTCTTGTACTTAACTCGGCATTGTGCCTTTTGTATTAATTTGGGATGCAAACTCTGTGTTTCATCGTCAATAAGAAGGTCCAAGGGATACAGAAAACCTGAAGTGAAGCATCGGAATCTAAAACTGGACTCACAGAAGAAGTTCAAATCATAGAAAGTTAGTGTGTCAGTCCTCTTGTTGTTAAGTCGGCATTGTGATTTTTGAATTTAATTCGGATGCAATTTCTGTGTTTCATCGTCAATAAGAAGGTCCAAGGGATTCAGTAAACCTGGAGTGAAGCATCGGAATCTAAGTCTGGACTCACAGGAGAGGCTCAAATCATAGAAAGTGAGAGTGTCAGTCCTCTTTTACCTAAGTCGGCATTGTGCGTTTTGAATTTAATTCCGATGCAATTTCTGTGTTTCATCGTCAATAAGAGGGTCCAAGGGATACAGTAAACCTGAAGTGAAGCATCGGCATATAAAACTGGACTCGCAGAAGAGGTTCAAATCATAGAAAGTGAGAGTGTCAGTCCTCTTGTACTTAAGTCGGCATTGTGCCATTTATATTAAATTCGGGTGCAATTTCTGGGTTTCATCGTCATTAAGAAGGTCCAAGGGGTACAGTAAACGTGAAGTGAAGCATCGGAATCAAAAACTTGACTCACAGGAAAGGTTCAAATCATAGAAAGTGAGAGTGTCAGTCCTCTTGTACTTAAGTCGGCATTGTGGCATTTGTATTAAATTTGGATGCAATTTCTGTGTTTTATCGTCAATAAGAAGGTCCAAGGGATACAATAAACCTGAAGTTAAGCATCGGAATCTAAAACGAGACTCACAGGAGAGGATCAAATCATAGAAAGTTAGAGTGTAACTCCTCTTGTACCTGAGTCGGTATTGCGCCTCTTGTATTAAATTCGGGTGCAATTTCTGTGAGTCATCGTCAATAAGAAGGTCCAAGGGATACAGTAAACCTGAAGTGAAGCATCGGACTCTAAAACTGGACTCACAGGAGAGGTTCAAATCACAGAAAGTTAGATTGTCAGTACTCTTGTACTTAGGTCGGCATTGTGCCTTTTGTATTGAATTCGGGTGCAATTTCTGTGTTTCATCGTCAATAAGAAGGTGCAAGGTATACAGTAAACCTGAAGAGAAGCATCGGAATCTAAAACTGGACTCACTGGAGAGCTTCAAATCATAGAAAGTGCGAGTGTCAGTCCCCTTGTACTTAAGTCGGCATTGTGGCATTTGTATTAAATTCAGATGCAATTTCTGTGTTTCATCGTCAATAAGAAGGTCCAAGGGATACAGTAAACCTGAAGTGAAGCATCGCAATCCAAATCTGGACTCACATTAGAGGTTCAAATCATAGAAAGTTAGAGTGTCATTCCTCTTGTATTTAAGTCGGCATTGTTCCGTTTGTATTAAATTCGGGTAAAATTTCTGGGTTTCATCGTCAATAAGAAGTCCAAGGGGTACAGTAAACCTGAAGTGAAGCATCGGAATCAAAAACTTGACTCACAGGAAAGGTTCAAATCATAGAAAGTGAGGTTGTCAGTCCTCTTGTACTTAAGTCGGCATTGTGGCATTTGTATTAAATGTGGATGCACTTTCTGTGTTTCGTCGTCAATAAGAAGGTCCAAGGGATACAATAAACCTGAAGTGAAGCATCGGAATCTAAAACTGGACTCACAGGAGAGGTTCAAATCATAGAAAGTTAGAGTGTCACTCCTCTTGTACTTAAGTCGGCATTGTGCCATTTGTATTAAATTCGGGTGCAATTTCTGGGTTTCATCGTCAATAAGAAGTCCAAGGGGTGCAGTAAACCTGAAGTGAAGCATCGGAATCTAAAAACTGGACTCACACGAGAGGTTTAAATCATAGAAAGTGAGAGTGTCAGTCCTCTTGTACTTAAGTCGGCATTGTGCCATATGTATTAAATTCGGGTGCAATTTCTGGGTTTCATCGTCAATAAGAAGGTCCAAGGGGTACAGTAAACCTGAAGTGAAGCATCGGAATCAAAAACTTGACTCACAGGAAAGGTTCAAATCATAGAAAGTGAGAGTGTCAGTCCTCTTGTACTTAAGTCGGCATTGTGGCATTTGTATTAAATTTGGATGCACTTTCTGTGTTTCATCGTCAATAAGAAGGTCCAAGGGATACAATAAACCTGAAGTGAAGCATCGGAATCTAAAACTGGACTCACAGGAGAGGTTCAAATCAAAGAAAGTTAGAGTGTCACTCCTCTTGTACTTGAGTCAGTATTGTGCCTTTTGTATTAAATTCGGGTGCAATTTCTGTGTGTCATCGTCAATAAGAAGGTCCAAGGGATACAGTAAACCTGAAGTGAAGCATCGGACTCTAAAACTGGACTCGCAGGAGAGGTTCAAATCATAGAGAGTTAGAATGTCAGTCCTCTTGTACTTAAGCCGGCATTGTGCCTTTTGTATTGAATTCGGATGCAATTTCTGTGTTTCATCGTCAATAAGAAGGTGCAAGGTATACAGTGAACCTGAAGAGAAGCATCGGAATCTAAAACTGGACTCACTGGAGAGGTTCAAATCATAGAAAGTGAGAGTGTCATTCATCTTGTACTTAAGTCGGCATTGTGGCATTTGTATTAAATTCGGATGCAATTTCTGTGTTTCATCGTCAATAAGGACGTCCAAGGGATACAGCAAACCTGAAGTGAAGCATCGGAATCAAAAACTGGACTCACAGGAGAGGTTCAAATCATAGAAAGTTAGAGTGTCAGTCCTCTTGTATTTAAGTCGGCATTGTGCCTTTTGTATTAAATTCGGATCCAAACTCTGTGTTTCATCGTCAATAAGACAGTGCAAGGTATACAGTAAACCTGAAGTGAAGCATCGGAATCTAATACTGGTTCACAGGAGAGGTTCAAATCATAGAAAGTGAGAGTGTCAGTCCTCTTGTACTTAAGTCGACATTGTGCCATTTGTATTAAATTCGGATGCAATTTCTGTGTTTCATCGTCAATGAGAAGGTTCAGGGGATACAGTAAACCTGAAGTGAAGCATCGGAATCTAAAACTGGACTCACAGGTGAGGTTCAAATCATAGAAAGTTAGAGTGTCAGTCCTCTTTTACTTAAGTCGGCATTGTGCCTTTTGAAATTTATTCCGATGCTATTTCTGTGTTTCATTGTCAATAAGAAGGTCCACGGGTTACAGTAAAACTGAAGTGAAGCATCGGAATCTAAAACAGGACTCACAGGAGAGGTTCTAATCGTAGAAAGTTAGAATGTCAGTCCTCTTGTACTTAAGTCGACATTGTGCCTTTTGTATTAAATTCGGATGCAATTTCTGTGTTTCATCGTCAATAAGAAGCTGCAAGGTATACAGTAAACCCTTAAGTGAAGTATCGGAATCTAAAACTGGACTCACAGGAAAGGTTTAAATCATAGAAAGGGAGAGTTTCAGTCCTCTTGTACTTATGTCGGTATTGTGGCATTTGCATCAAATTCGGATGCATTTTCTGTGTTTCATCGTCAATAAGAAGGTCCAAGGGATACAGTAAACCTGAAGTGAAGCATCGGAATCTAAAACTGGACTCACAGGAGAGGTTCAAATCATAGAAAGTGAGAGTGTCAGTTCTCCTCTACTTAGGTCGGCATTGTGCCTTTTGGATTTTATTCGGATGCAATATCTGTGTTTCATCGTCAATAAGAAAGTCCAAACGATACAGTAAAACTGAAGTGAAGCATCGGAATCTAAAACTGGACTCACAGGAGAGATTCAAATCATAGAAAATTAGAGTGTCTCTCCTCTTGTACCTAATTCGGTATTGTGCCTTTTGTATTAAATTCGGATGCAATTTCTGTGTTTCATTGTCAATAAGAAGGTCCAAGGGATACAGTAAACCTTAAGTAAATCATCGGAATCTAAAACTGGACTCACAGGAGAGGTTCAAATCATAGAAAGTGAGAGTGTCAGTCCTCTTGTACTTAAGTCGACATTGTGCCATTTGTATTAAATTCGTATGCAATTTCTGTGTTTCATCGTCAATAAGAAGATCCAAGGGATACAGTAAACCTGAAGTGAAGCATCGAAATCTAAAACTGGACTCACAGGAGAGGTTCAAATCATAGAAAGTTAGAGTGTCAGTCCTCTTTTACTTAAGTCGGCATTGTGCCTTTTCAATTTAATTCCGATTCTATTTCTGTGTTTCATTGTCAATAAGAACGTCCAAGGGATACAGTAAACCTGAAGTGAAGCATCGGAATCTAAAACAGGACTCACAGGAGAGGTTCTAATCATAGAAAGTTAGAATGTCAGTCCTCTTGTACTTATGGCGGCATTGTGCCTTTTGTATTAACTTCGGATGCAATTTCTGTGTTTCATCGTCAATAAGAAGGTGCAAGGAATACAGTAAACCTGAAGTGAAGCATCGGAATCTAAAACTGGACTCACAGGAAAGGTTCAAATCATAGAAATGGAGAGTGTCATTCCTCTTCTACTTATGTCGGCATTGTGGCATTTGTATCAAATTCGGATGCATTTTCTGTGTTTCATCATCAATAAGAAGGTCCAAGGATACATTAAACCTGAAGTGAAGCATCGGAATCTAAAACTGGACTCACAGGTGGGGTTCAAATCATAGAAAGTGAGAGTGTCAGTTCTCTTCTACTTAGGTCGGCATTGTGCCTTTTGAATTTAATTCCGATGCAATTTCTGTGTTTCATCGTCAATAAGAAGGTCCAAAGGATTCAGTAAAACTGAAGTGAAGCATCGGAATCTAAAACTGTACTCACAGGAGAGATTCAAATCATAGAAAGTTAGAGTGTCTCTCCTCTTGTACCTAATTCGGTATTGTGCCTTTTTATTAAATTCGGATGTAATTTCTGTGTTTTATCGTCGATAAGAAGGTCCAAGGGATACAGTAAACCTTAAATAAATCATCGGAATCTAAAACTGGACTCACAGGAGAGGTTCAAATCATAGAACGTTAGAGTGTCAGTCCTCTTTTACTTAAGTCGGCATTGTGCCTTTTGTATTAATTTCGGATGCAAACTCGGTGTTTCATCGTCAATAAGAAGGTCCAAGGGATACAGTAAACCTGGAGTGAAGCATCGGAATCTAAGACTGGACTCACAGGAGAGGTTCTAATCATAGAAAGTGAGAGTGTCAGTCCTCTTTTACTTAAGTCGGCATTGTGCGTTTTGAATTTAATTCCGATGCAATCTCTGTGTTTCATCGTCAATAAGAAGGTCCAAGGGATACAGTAAACCTGAAGTGAAGCATCGGCATATTAAACTGGACTCACAGAAGAGGTTCAAATCATAGAAAGTGAGAGTGTCAGTCCTCTTGTACTTAAGTCGGCATTGTGCCATTTATATTAAATTCGGGTGCAATTTCTGGGTTTCATCGTCAATAAGAAGGTCCAAGGGGTACAGTAAACGTGAAGTGAAGCATCGGAATCAAAAACTTGCCTCACAGGAAAGGTTCAAATCATAGAGAGTGAGAGTGTCAGTCCTCTTGTACTTAAGTCTGCATTGTGGCATTTGTATTAAATTTGGATGCAATTTCTGTGTTTCATCGTCAATAAGAAGGTACAAGGGATACAATAAACCTGAAGTGAAGCATCGGAATCTAAAACGGGACTCACAGGAGAAGATCAAATCATAGAAAGTTAGAGTGTAACCCCTCTTGTACCTGAGTCGGTATTGTGACTTTTGTATTAAATTCGGGTGCAATTTCTGTGTGTCATCGTCAATAGGAAGGTCCAAGTGATACAGTAAACCTGAAGTGAAGCATTGGACTCTAAAACTGGACTCACAGGAGAGGTTCAAATCATAGAAAGTTAGATTCTCAGTCCTCTTGTACTTAGGTCGGCATTGTGCCTTTTGTATTGAATTTGGGTGCAATTTCTGTGTTTCATCGTCAATAAGAAGGTGCAAGGTATACAGCAAACCTGAAGAGAAGCATCGGAATCTATAACTGGTCTCACTGGAGAGCTCCAAATCATAGAAAGTGAGAGTGTCAGTCCTCTTCTACTTAAGTCGGCATTGTGGCATTTGTATTAAATTCAGATGCAATTTCTGTGTTTCATCGACAATAAGAAGGTCCAAGGGATACAGTAAACCTGAAGTGAAGCATCGGAATCCAAATCTGGACTCACATTAGAGGTTCAAATCATAGAAAGTTAGAGTGTCATTCCTCTTGTATTTAAGTCGGCATTGTTCCGTTTGTATTAAATTCGGATGCAAACTCTGTGTTTCATCGTCAATAAGAAAGTGCAAGGAATACAGTAAACCTGAAGTGAAGCATCGGAATCTAAAACTGGACTCACAGGAGAGGTTCAAATCATAGAAAGTGAGAGTGTCAGTTCTCTTGTACTTATGTCGACATTGTGCCATTTGTATTAAATTCGGATGCAATTTCTGTGTTTCATCGTCAATAACAAGGTCCAAGGGATACAGTAAACCTGAAGTGAAGCATCGGAATCTAAAAACTGGACTCACAGGAGAGGTTCAAATCATAGAAAGTTAAAATGTCAGTCCTCTTTTACATAAGTCGGCATTGTGCCTTTTGAATTTAATTCCGATGCTATTTCCGTGTTTCATTGTCAATAAGACGGTCCAAGGGATACAGTAAACCTGAAGTGAAGCATCGGAATCTAAAACAGGACTCACAGGAGAGGTTCTAATCATAGAAAGTTAGAATGACAGTCCTCTTGTACTTAAGTCGGCATTGTGCCTTTTGTATTAAATTCGGATGCAATTTCTGTGTTTCATCGTCAATAAGAAGGTCCAAGGGATACAGTAAACCTGAAGTGAAGCATCGGAATCAAAAAATGGACTCACAGGAGAGATTCAAATCATAGAAAGTTAGAGTGTCAGTCCTCTTGTACTTAAGTCGGCATTATGCCATTTGTATCAAATTCGGGTGCAATTTCTGGGTTACATCGTCAATGGGAAGGTCCAAGGGGTACAGTAAACCTGAAGTGAAACATCGGAATCTAAAACTGGACTCACAGGAGAGGTTCAAATCATAGAAAGTGAGAGTGTCAGTCCTCTTGTACTTAAGTCGGCATTGTGCCATTTGTATTACATTTGGATGCAATTTCTGTGTTTCATCGTCAATAAGAAGGTCCAAGGGATACAATAAACCTGAAGTGAAGAATCGGAATCTAAAACTGGACTCACAGGAGAAGTTCAAATCATAGAAAGTTAGAGTGTCACTCCCGTTGTACTTGAGTCGGTATTGTGCCTTTTGTATTACATTCGGGAGCAATTTCTGTGTGTCATCGTCAATAAGAAGGTCCAAGGGATACAGTAAACCTGAAGTGAAGCGTCGGACTCTAAAACTGGACCCACAGGAGAGGTTCAAATCATAGAAAGTTAGAATGTCGGTCCTCTTGTACTTAAGACGGCATTGTGCCTTTTGTATTGAATTCGGATGCAATTTCTGTGTTTCATCGTCAATAAGAAGGTGCAACGTATCCAGTAAACCTGGAAAGAAGCATCGGAATCTAAAACTGGACTCACTGGAGAGGTTCAAATCATAGAAATTGAGAGTGTCAGTCCTCTTGTACTTAAGTCGCCATTGTGTTTTTGTATTAAATTCGGATGCAATTTCTGTGTTTCATCGTCAATAAGAAGGTCCAAGGGATACAGTAAACCTGAAGTGAAGCATCGCAATCAAAAACTGGACTCACCGGATAGGTTCAAATCAAAGAGAGTGAGAGTGTCAGTCCTCTTGTACTTTAGTCGCCATTGTGATTTTGGTATTATATTCGGATCCAATTTCTGTGTTTCATCGTCAATAAGAAGGTCCAAGGGATACGGTAAACCTGAAGTGAAGCATCGGAATCTAAAACTGGACTCACAGGAGAGATTCAAATCATAGAAAGTTGAAGTGTCAGCCCTTTTGTACTTAAGTCGGCATTGTGCCATTTGTATTAAATTCGGGTGCAATTTCTGTGTTTCATCGTCAATAAGAAGGTCCAAACGATATAGTAAAACTGAAGTGAAGCATCGGAATCTAAAACTGGACTCACAGGAGGGATTCAAATCATAGAAAGTTAGAGTGTCTCTCCTCTTGTACCTAATTCGGTATTGTGCCTTTTGTATTAAATTCGGATGCAATTTCTGTGTTTCATCGTTAATAAGAAGGTGCAAGGTATACAGTAAACCTGAAGTGAAGCATCGGAATCTAAAACTGGACTCACAGGAAAGGTTCAAATCATAGAAATCGAGAATGTCAGTCCTCTTGTACTTATGTCGGCATTGTGGCATTTGTATCAAATTCGGATGCATTTTTTGTGTTTCATCATCAATAAGAAGGTCCAAGGGATACAGTAAACCTGGAGTGAAGCATCGGAATCTAAGACTGGACTCACAGGAGAGGTTCAAATCATAGAACGTTAGAGTGTCAGTCCTCTTTTACTTAAGACGGCATTGTGCGTTTTGAATTTAATTCCGATGCAATTTCTGTGTTTCATCGTCAATAAGAAGGTCCAAGTGATACAGTAAACCTGAAGTGAAGCATCGTCATATTAAACTGGACTCACAGAAGAGGTTCAAATCATAGAACGTTAGACTGTCAGTCCTCTTTTACTTAAGTCGGCATTGTGCCTTTTGTATTAATTTCGGACGCAAACTCTGTGTTTCATCGTCAATAAGAAGGTCCAAGGGATACAGAAAACCTGAAGTGAAGCATCGGAATCTAAAACTGGACTCACAGAAGAAGTTCAAATCATAGAAAGTTAGAGTGTCAGTCCTCTTGTTGTTAAGTCGGCATTGTGATTTTTGAATTTAATTCCGATGCAATTTCTGTGTTTCATCGTCAATAAGAAGGTCCAAGGGATACAGTAAACCTGGAGTGAAGCATCGGAATCTAAGACTGGACTCACAGGAGAGGTTTAAATCATAGAAAGTGAGAGTGTCAGTCCTCTTTTACTTAAGTCGGCATTGTGCGTTTTGAATTTGATTCCGATGCAATTTCTGTGTTTCATCGTCAATAAGAAGGTCCAAGTGATACAGTAAACCTGAAGTGAAGCATCGGCATATTAAACTGGACTCACAGAAGAGGTTCAAATCATAGAAAGTGAGAGTGTCAGTCCTCTTGTACTTAAGTCGGCATTGTGCCATTTATATTAAATTCGGGTGCAATTTCTGGGTTTCATCGTCAATAAGAAGGTCCAAGGGGTACAGTAAACGTGAAGTGAAGCATCGGAATCAAAAACTTGACTCACAGGAAAGGTTCAAATCATAGTTAGTGAGAGTGTTAGTCCTTTTGTACTTAAGTCGGCATTGTGGCATTTGTATTAAATTTGGATGCAATTTCTGTGTTTCATCGTCAATAAGAAGGTCCAAGGGATACAATAAACCTGAAGTGAAGCATCGGAATCTAAGACGGGACTCACAGGAGAGGATCAAACCATAGAAAGTTAGTGTGTAACCCCTCTTGTACCTGAGTCGGTATTGTGCCTTTTGTATTAAATTCGGGTGCAATTTCTGTGTGTCATCGTCAATAGGAAGGTCCAAGTGATACAGTAAACCTGAAGTGAAGCATCGGACTCTAAAACTGGACTCACAGGAGAGGTTCAAATCATAGAAAGTTAGATTGTCAGTCCTCTTGTACTTAGGTCGGCATTGTGCCTTTTGTATTGAATTCGGGTGCAATTTCTGTGTTTCATCGTCAATAAGAAGGTGCAAGGTATACAGTAAACCTGAAGAGAAGCATCGGAACCTATAACTGGTCCCACTGGAGAGCTTCAAATCATAGAAAGTGAGAGTGTCAGTCCTCTTGTACTTAAGTCGGCATTGTGGCATTTGTATTAAATTCAGATGCAATTTCTGTGTTTCATCGTCAATAAGAATGTCCAAGGGATACAGTAAACCTGAAGTGAAGCATCGGAATCTAAAACAGGACTCACAGGAGAGGTTCTAATCATAGAAAGTTAGAATGACAGTCCTCTTGTACTTAAGTCGGCATTGTGCCTTTTGTATTAAATTCGGATGCAATTTCTGTGTTTCATCGCCAATACGAAGGTGCAAGGTATACAGTAAACCTGAAGTGAAGCATCGGAATCTAAAACTGGACTCACAGGAAAGGTTCAAATCATAGAAAGGGAGTGTGTGAGTCCCCTTGTACTTATGTCGGCATTGTGGCATTTGTATCAAATTCGGATGCATTTTCTGTGTTACATCGTCAATAAGAAGGTCCAAGGGATACAGTAAAACTGAAGTGAAACATCGGAATCTAAAACTGGACTCACAGCAGAGATTCAAATCATAGAAAGTTAGAGTGTCTCTCCACTTGTACATAATTCGGTATTGTGCCTTTTGTATTAAATTCGGATGCAATTTCTGTGTTTCATCGTCAATAAGAAGGTCCAAGGGATACAGTAAACCTGAAGTGAAGCATCGGAATCCAAATCTGGACTCACATTAGAGGTTCAAATCATAGAAAGTTAGAGTGCCATTCCTCTTGTATTTAAGTCGGCATTGTTCCGTTTGTATTAAATTCGGATGCAATTTCTGTGTTTCATCGTCAATAAGAAGGTCCAAGGGATACAGTAAACCTGAAGTGAAGCATCGGAATCTAAAACTGGACTCACAGGAGAGGTTCAAATCATAGAAAGTGAGAGTGTCAGTCCTCTTGTACTTATGTCGACATTGTGCCATTTGTCTTAAATTCGGATGCAATTTCTGTGTTTCATCGTCAATAAGAAGGTCCAAGGGATACAGTAAACCTGAAGTGAAGCATCGGAATCTAAAAACTGGACTCACAGGAGAGGTTCAAATCATAGAAAGTTAGAGTGTCAGTCCTCTTTGACTTAAGTCGGCATTGTGCCTTTTGAATTTAATTCCGATGCTATATCTGTGTTTCATTGTCAATAAGAAGGTCCAAGGGATACAGTAAACCTGAACTGAAGCATCGGAATCTAAAACAGGACTCACAGGAGAGGTTCTAATCATAGAAAGTTAGAATGACAGTCCTCTTGTACTTAAGTCGGCATTGTGCCTTTTGTATTAAATTCGGATGCAATTTCTGTGTCTCATCGTCAATACGAAGGTGCAAGGTATACAGTAAACCTGAAGTGAAGCATCGGAATCTAAAACCGGACTCACAGGAAAGGTTCAAATCATAGAAAGGGAGTGTGTCAGTCCGCTTGTACTTATGTCGGCATTGCGGCATTTGTATCAAATTCGGATGCATTTTCTGTGTTTCATCGTCAATAAGAAGGTCCAAGGGATACAGTAAAACTAAAGTGAAACATCGGAATCAAAAACTGGACTCACAGGAGAGATTCAAATCATAGAAAGTTAGAGTGTCTCTCCTCTTGTACCTAATTCGGTATTGTGCCTTTTGTATTAAATTCGGATGCAATTTCTGTGTTTCATCGTCAATAAGAAGGTCCAAGGGATACAGTAAACCTGAAGTGAAGTATCGGAATCAAAAAATGGACTCACAGGAGAGATTCAAATCATAGAAAGTTAGAGTGTCAGTCCTCTTGTACTTAAGTCGGCATTGTGCCATTTGTATTAAATTCGGGTGCAATTTCTGGGTTTCATCGTCAATGGGAAGGTCCAAGGGGTACAGTAAACCTGAAGTGAAGCATCGGAATCTAAAAATGGACTCACAGGAGAGGTTCAAATCATAGAAAGTGAGAGTGTCAGTCCTCTTGTACTTAAGTCGGCATTGTGGCATTTGTATTAAATTTGGATGCAATTTCTGTGTTTCATCGTCAATAAGAAGGTCCAAGGGATACAATAAACCTGAAGTGAAGCATCGGAATCTAAAACTGGACTCACAGGAGAGGTTCAAATCATAGAAAGTTAGAGTGTCACTCCTGTTGTACTTGAGTCGGTATTGTGCCTTTTGTATTACATTCGGGAGCAATTTCTGTGTGTCATCGTCAATAAGAAGGTCCAAGGGATACAGTAAACCTGAAGTGAAGCATCGGACTCTAAAACTGGACCCACAGGAGAGGTTCAAATCATAGAAAGTTAGAATGTCAGTCCTCTTGTACTTAAGTCGGCATTGTGCCTTTTGTATTGAATTCGGATGCAATTTCTGTGTTTCATCGTCAATAAGAAAGTGCAAGGTATCCAGTAAAACTGGAAAGAAGCATCGGAATCTAAAACTGGACTCACTGCAGACGTTCAAATCATAGAAATTGAGAGTGTCAGTCCTCTTGTACTTAAGTCGCCATTGTGCTTTTGTATTAAATTCGGATGCAATTTCTGTGTTTCATCGTCAATAAGAAGGTCCAAGGGATACAGTAAACCTGAAGTGAAGCATCGGAATCAAAAACTGGACTCACCGGAGAGGTTCAAATCAAAGAGAGTGAGAGTGACAGTCCTCTTGTACTTTAGTCGCCATTGTGATTTTTGTATTACATTCGGATCCAATTTCTGTGTTTCATCGTCAATAAGAAGGTCCAAGGGATACAGTAAACCTGAAGTGAAGCATCGGAATCTAAAACTGGACTCACAGGAGAGATTCAAATCATAGAAAGTTGAAGTGTCAGTCCTCTTGTACTTAAGTCGGCATTGTGCCATTTGTATTAAATTCGGGTGCAATTTCTGTGTTTCATCGTCAATAAGAAGGTCCAAACGATACAGTAAAACTGAAGTGAAGCATCGGAATCTAAAACTGGACTCAGAGGAGAGATTCAAATCATAGAAAGTTAGAGTGTCTCTCCTCTTGTACCTAATTCGGTATTGTGCCTTTTGTATTATATTCGGATGCAATTTCTGTGTTTCATCGTCAATAAGAAGGTGCAAGGTATACAGTAAACCTGAAGTGAAGCATCGGAATCTAAAACTGGACTCACAGGAAAGGTTCAAATCATAGAAATCGAGAATTTCAGTCCTCTTGTACTTATGTCGGCATTGTGGCATTTGTATCAAATTCGGATGCATTTTCTGTGTTTCATCATCAATAAGAAGGTCCAAGGGATACATTAAACCTGAAGTGAAGCATCGGAATCTAAAACTGGACTCACAGGTGAGGTTCAAATCATAGAAAGTGAGAGTGTCAGTTCTCTTCTACTTAGGTCGGCATTGTGCCTTTTGAATTTAATTCCGATGTAATTTCTGTGTTTCATCGTCAATAAGAAGGTCCAAAGGATACAGTAAAACTGAAGTGAAGCATCGGAATCTAAAACTGTACTCACAGGAGAGATTCAAATCATAGAAAGTTAGAGTGTCTCTCCTCTTGTACCTAATTCGGTATTGTGCCTTTTGTATTAAATTCGGATGTAATTTCTGTGTTTTATCGTCAATAAGAAGGTCGAAGGGACAGTAAACCTTAAGTAAATCATCGTAATCTAAAACTGGACTCACAGGAGAGGTTCAAATCATTGAAAGTTAGAGTGTCAGTCCTCTTGTACTTAAGTCGGCATTGTGCCTTTTGTATTAATTTCGGATGCAAACTCTGTGTTTCATCGTCAATAAGAAGGTCCAAGGGATACAGAAAACCTGAAGTGAAGCATCGGAATCTAAAACTGGACTCACAGAGGAAGTTCAAATCATAGAAAGTTAGAGTGTCAGTCCTCTTGTTGTTAAGTCGGCATTGTGATTTTTGAATTAAATTCCGATGCAATTTCTGTGTTTCATCGTCAATAAGAAAGTCCAAGGGATACAGTAAACCTGGAGTGAAGCATCGGAATCTAAGACTGGACTCACAGGAGAGGTTCAAATCATAGAAAGTGAGAGTGTCAGTCCTCTTTTACTTAAGTCGGCATTGTGCGTTTTGAATTTAATTCCGATGCAATTTCTGTGTTTCATCGTCAATAAGAAGGTCCAAGGGATACAGTAAACCTGAAGTGAAGCATCGGCATATAAAACTGGACTCACAGAAGAGGTTCAAATCATAGAAAGTGAGAGTGTCAGTCCTCTTGTACTTAAGTCGGCATTGTGCCAATTATATTAAATTCGGGTGCAATTTCTGGGTTTCATCGTCAATAAGAAGGTCCAAGGGGTACAGTAAACGTGAAGTGAAGCATCGGAATCAAAAACTTGACTCACAGGAAATGTTCAAATCATAGAATGTAATAGTGTCAGTACTCTTGTACTTAAGTCGGCATTGTGGCATTTGTATTAAATTTGGATGCAATTTCTGTGTTTCATCGTCAATAAGAAGGTCCAAGGGATACAATAAACCTGAAGTGAAGCATCGGAATCTAAAACGGGACTCACAGGAGAGGATCAAATCATAGAAAGTTAGAGTGTAACTCCTCTTGAACCTAAGTCGGTATTGTGCCTTTTGTATTAAATTCGGGTGCAATTTCTGTGTGTCATCGTCAATAAGAAGGTCCAAGGGATACAGTAAACCTGAAGTGAAGTATCGGACTCTAAAACTGGACTCACAGGAGAGGTTCAAATCATAGAAAGTTAGATTGTCAGGCCTCTTGTACTTAGGTCGGCATTGTGCCTTTTGTATTGAATTCGGGTGCAATTTCTGTGTTTCATCGTCAATAAGAAGGTGCAAGGTATACAGTAAACCTGAAGAGAAGCATCGGAATCTAAAACTGGACTCACTGGAGAGCTCCAAATCATAGAATGTGAGAGTGTCAGTCCTCTTGTACTTAAGTCGGCATTGTGGCATTTGTATTAAATTCAGATGCAATTTCTGTGTTTCATCGTCAATAAGAAGGTCCAAGGGATACAGTAAACCTGAAGTGAAGCATCGGAATCCAAATCTGGACTCACATTAGAGGTTCAAATCATAGAAAGTTAGAGTGTCATTCCTCTTGTATTTAAGTCGGCATTGTTCCGTTTGTATTACATTCAGATGCAAACTCTGTGTTTCATCGTCAATAAGAAAGTGGAAGGTATACAGTAAACCTGAAGTGAAGCATCAGAATCTAAAACTGGACTCACAGGAGAGGTTCAAATCATAGAAAGTGAGAATGTCAGTCCTCATTTGCTTAAGTCGGCATTGTGCGTTTTGAATTTAATTCGGATGCAATTTCTGTGTTTCATCGTCAATAAGAAGGTCCAAGGGATACAGTAAACCTGAAGTGAAGCATCGGCATATAAAACTGGACTCACAGAAGAGGTTCAAATCATAGAAAGTGAGAGTGTCAGTCCTCTTGTACTTAAGTCGGCATTGTGCCATTTATATTAAATTCGGGTGCAATTTCTAGGTTTCATCGTCAATAAGAAGGTCCAAGGGGTACAGTAAACGTGAACTGAAGCATCGGAATCAAAAACTTGACTCACAGGAAAGGTTCAAATCATAGAAAGTGAGAGTGTCAGTCCTCTTGTACTTAAGTCGGCATTGTGGCATTTGTATTAAATTTGGATGCAATTTCAGTGTTTCATCGTCAATAAGAAGGTCCAAGGGATACAATAGACCTGAAGTGAAGCATCGGAATCTAAAACGGGACTCACAGGAGAGGATCAAATCATAGAAAGTTAGAGTGTAACCCCTCTTGTACCTGAGTCGGTATTGTGCCTTTTGTATTAAATTCGGGTGCAATTTCTGTGTGTCATCGTCAATAAGAAGGCCCAAGTGATACAGTAAACCTGAAGTGAAGCATCGGACTCTACAACTGGACACACAGGAGAGGTTCAAATCATAAAAAGTTAGAGTGTCATTCCTCTCGAATATAAGTCGGCATTGTTCCGTTTGTATGAAATTCGGACGCAAACTCTGTGTTTCATCGTCAATAAGAAAGTGCAAGGTATACAGTAAACCAGAAAAGAAGCATCGGAATCTAAAACTGGACTCAACGGAGAGGTTCAAATCATAGAAAGTGAGAGTGTCAGTCCTCTTGTACTTAAGTCGACATTGTGCCATTTGTATTAAATTCGGATGCAATTTCTGTGTTTCATCGTCAATAAGAAGGTCCAAGGGATACAGTAAACCTGAAGTGAAGCATCGGAATCTAAAAACTGGACTCACAGGAGAGGTTCAAGTCATAGAAAGTTAGAGTGTCAGTCCTCTTTTACTTAAGTCGGCATTGTGACTTTTGAATTTAATTCCGATGCTATTTCTGTGTTTCATTGTCAATAAGAAGGTCCAAGGGATACAGTAAACCTGAAGTGAAGCATCGGAATCTAAAACAGGACTCACTGGAGAGGTTCTAATCATAGAAAGTTAGAATGACAGTCCTCTTGTACTTAAGTCGGCATTGTGCCTTTTGTATTAAATTCGGATGCAATTTCTGTGTTTCATCGTCAATACGAAGGTGCAAGGTATACAGTAAACCTGAAGTGAAGCATCGAACTCTAAAACTGGACCCACAGGAGAGGTTCAAATCATAGAAAGTTAGAATGTCAGTCCTCTTGTACTTAAGTCGGCATTGTGCCTTTTGTATTGAATTCGGATGCAATTTCTGTGTTTCATCATCAATAAGAAGGTGCAAGGTATCCAGTAAACCTGGAAAGAAGCATCGGAATCTAAAACTGGACTCACTGGAGAGGTTCAAATCATAGAAATTGAGAGTGTCAGTCCTCTTGTACTTAAGTCGGCATTGTGGCATTTGTATTAAATTAGGATGCAATTTCTGTGTTTCATCGTCAATAAGAAGGTCCAAGGGGTACAGTAAACCTGAAGTGAAGCATCGGAATCAAAAACTGGACTCACCGGAGAGGTTCAAATCAAAGAGAGTGAGAGTGTCAGTCCTCTTGTACTTTAGTCGCCATTGTGATTTTTGTATTATATTCGGATCCAATTTCTGTGTTTCATCGTCAATAAGAAGGTCCAAGGGATACAGTAAACCTGAAGTGAAGCATCGGAATCTAAAACTGGACTCACAGGAGAGATTCAAATCATAGAAAGTTGAAGTGTCAGTCCTCTTGTACTTAAGTCGGCATTGTGCCATTTGTATTAAATTCGGGTGCAATTTCTGGGTTTCATCGTCAATAATAAGGTCCAAGGGGTACAGTAAACCTGAAGTGAAGCATCGGAATCAAAATCTTGACACACAGGAAAGGTTCAAATCATAGAAAGTGAGAGTGTCAGTCCTCTTGTACTTAAGTCGGCATTGTGGCATTTGTATTAAATTTGGATGCACTTTCTGTGTTTCATCGTCAATAAGAAGGTCCAAGGGATACAATAAACCTGAAGTGAAGTATCGGAATCTAAATCTGGACTCACAGGAGAGGTTCAAATCATAGAAAGTTAGAGTGTCACTCCTCTTGTACTTGAGTTAGTATTGTGCCTTTTGTATTAAATTCGGGTGCAATTTCTGTGTGTCATCGTCAATAAGAAGGACCAAGGGATACAGTAAACCTAAAGTGAATCATCGGTCTCTAAAACTGGACTCGCAGGAGAGGTTCAAATCATAGAAAGTTAGAATGTCAGTCCTCTTGTACTTAAGCCGGCATTGTGCCTTTTGTATTGAATTCGGATGCAATTTCTGTGTTTCATCGTCAATAAGAAGGTCCCAACGATACAGTAAAACTGAAGTGAAGCATCGGAATCTAAAACTGGACTCACAGGAGAGATTCAAATCATAGAAAGTTAGAGTGTCTCTCCTCTTGTACCTAATTCGGTATTGTGCCTTTTGTATTAATTTCGGATGCAATTTCTGTGTTTCATCGTCAATAAGAAGGTCCAAGGGATACAGTAAACCTTAAGTAAATCATCGGAATCTAAAACTGGACTCACAGGAGACGTTCAAATCATAGAAAGTGAGAGTGTCAGTCCTCTTGTACTTAAGTCGACATTGTGCCATTTGTATTAAATTCGGATGCAATTTCTGGGTTTCATCGTCAATAATAAGGTCCAAGGGGTACAGTAAACCTGAAGTGAAGCATCGGAATCAAAATCTTGACACACAGGAAAGGTTCAAATCATAGAAAGTGAGAGTGTCAGTCCTCTTGTACTTAAGTCGGCATTGTGGCATTTGTATTAAATTTGGATGCACTTTCTGTGTTTCATCGTCAATAAGAAGGTCCAAGGGATACAATAAACCTGAAGTGAAGTATCGGAATCTAAATCTGGACTCACAGGAGAGGTTCAAATCATAGAAAGTTAGAGTGTCACTCCTCTTGTATTTGAGTCAGTATTGTGCCTTTTGTATTAAATTCGGGTGCAATTTCTGTGTGTCATCGTCAATAAGAAGGTCCAAGGGATACAGTAAACCTAAAGTGAATCATCGGACTCTAAAACTGGACTCGCAGGAGAGGTTCAAATCATAGAAAGTTAGAACGTCAGTCCTCTTGTACTTAAGCCGGCATTGTGCCTTTTGTATTGAATTCGGATGCAATTTCTGTGTTTCATCGTCAATAAGAAGGTCCCAACGATACAGTAAAACTGAAGTGAAGCATCGGAATCTAAAACTGGACTCACAGGAGAGATTCAAATCATAGAAAGTTAGAGTGTCTCTCCTCTTGTACCTAATTCGGTATTGTGCCTTTTGTATTAATTTCGGATGCAATTTCTGTGTTTCGTCGTCAATAAGAAGGTCCAAGGGATACAGTAAACCTTAAGTAAATCATCGGAATCTAAAACTGGACTCACAGGAGACGTTCAAATCATAGAAAGTGAGAGTGTCAGTCCTCTTGTACTTAAGTCGACATTGTGCCATTTGTATTAAATTCGGATGCAATTTCTGTGTTTCATCGTCAATAGGAAGATCCAAGCGATACAGTAAACCTAAAGTGAAACATCGGAATCTAATACTGGACTCACAGGAGAGGTTCAAATCATAGAAAGTTAGAGTGTCAGTCCTCTTTTACTTAAGTCGGCATTGTGCCTTTTGAATTTAATTCCGATGCTATTTCTGTGTTTCATTGTCAATAAGAACGTCCAAGGGATACAGTAAACCTGAAGTGAAGCATCGGAATCTAAAACAGGACTCACAGGAGAGGTTCTAATCATAAAAAGTTAGAATGTCAGTCCTCTTGTACTTATGGCGGCATTGTGCCTTTTCTATTAACTTCGGATGCAGTTTCTGTGTTTCATCGTCAATAAGAAGGTGCAAGGTATACAGTAAACCTGAAGTGAAGCATCGGAATCTAAAACTGGACTCACAGGAAAGGTTCAAATCATAGAAATCGAGAATGTCAGTCCTCTTGTACTTATGTCGGCATTGTGGCATTTGTATCAAATTCGGATGCATTTTCTGTGTTTCATCATCAATAAGAAGGTCCAAGGGATACATTAAACCTGAAGTGAAGCATCGGAATCTAAAACTGGACTCACAGGTGAGGTTCAAATCATAGAAAGTCAGAGTGTCAGTTCTCTTCTACTTAGGTCGGCATTGTGCCTTTTGAATTTAATTCCGATGCAATTTCTGTGTTTCATCGTCAATAAGAAGGTCCAAAGGATACAGTAAAACTGAAGTGAAGCATCGGAATCTAAAACTGTACTCACAGGAGAGATTCAAATCATAGAAAGTTAGAGTGTCTCTCCCTCTTGTACCTAATTCGGTATTGTGCCTTTTGTATTATATTCGGATGTAATTTCTGTGTTTTATCGTCAATAAGAAGGTCCAAGGGATACAGTAAACGTTAAGTAAATCATCGGAATCTAAAACTGGACTCACAGGAGAGGTTCAAATCATAGAAAGTTACAGTGTCAGTCCTCTTGTACTAAAGTCGGCATTGTGCCGTTTGTATTAATTTCGGATGCAAACTCTGTGTTTCATCGTCAATAAGAAGGTCCAAGGGATACAGAAAACCTGAAGTGAAGCATCGGAATCTAAAACTGGACTCACAGAAGAAGTTCAAATCATATAAAGTTAGAGTGTCAGTCCTCTTGTTGTTAAGTCGGCATTGTGATTTTTGAATTTAATTCCGATGCAATTTCTGTGTTTCATCGTCAATAAGAAGGTCCAAGGGATACAGTAAACCTGGAGTGAAGCATCGGCATATAAAACTGGACTCACAGAAGAGGTTCATATCATAGAAAGTGAGAGTGTCAGTCCTCTTGTACTTAAGTCAGCATTGTGCCATTTATATTAAATTCGGGTGCAATTTCTGTGTTTCATCGTCAATAAGAAGGTCCAAGGGATACAATAAACCTGAAGTGAAGCATCGGAATCAAAAACTGGACTCACAGGAGAGGTTCAAATCATAGAAATTTAGAGTGTCACTCCTCTTGTACTTGAGTCAGTATTGTGCCTTTTGTATTAAATTCGGGTGTAATTTCTGTGTGTCATCGTCAATAAGAAGGTCCAAGGGATACAGTAAACCTGAAGTGAAGCATCGGACTCTAAAACTGGACTCGCAGGAGAGGTTCAAATCATAGAAAGTTAGAATGTCAGTCCTCTTGTACTTAAGCCGGCATTGTGCCTTTTGTATTGAATTCGGATGCAATTTCTGTGTTTCATCGTCAATAAGAAGGTCCAAACCATACAGTAAAACTGAAGTGAAGCATCGGAATCTAAAACTGGACTCACAGGAGAGATTCAAATCATAGAAAGTTAGAATGTCTCTCCTCTTGTACCTAATTCGGTATTGTGCCTTTTGTATTAAATTCGGATGCAATTTCTGTGTTTCATCGTCAATAAGAAGGTCCAAGGGATACAGTAAACCTTAAGTAAATCATCGGAATCTAAAACTGGACTCACAGGAGAGGTTCAAATCATAGAAAGTGAGAGTGTCAGTCCTCTTGTACTTAAGTCGACATTGTGCCATTTGTATTAAATTCGGATGCAATTTCTGTGTTTCATCGTCAATAAGAAGATCCAAGGGATACAGTAAACCTGAAGTGAAGCATCGGAATCTAAAACTGGACTCACAGGAGAGGTTCAAATCATAGAAAGTTAGAGTGTCAGTCCTCTTTTACTTAAGTCGGCATTGTGCCTTTTGAATTTAATTCCGATGCTATTTCTGTGTTTCATTGTCAATAAGAACATCCAAGGGATACATTAAACCTGAAGTGAAGCATCGGAATCTAAAACAGGACTCACAGGAGAGGTTCTAATCATAAAAAGTTAGAATGTCAGTCCTCTTATACATATGGCGGCATTGTGCCTTTTGTATTAACTTCGGATGCAATTTCTGTGTTTCATCGTCAATAAGAAGGTGCAAGGTATACAGTAAACCTGAAGTGAAGCATCGGAATCTAAAACTGGACTCACAGGAAAGGTTCAAACTATAGAAATCGAGAATGTCAGTCCTCTTGTACATATGTCGGCATTGTGGCATTTGTATCAAATTCGGATGCATTTTCTGTGTTTCATCATCAATAAGAAGGTCCAAGGGATACATTAAACCTGAAGTGAAGCATCAGAATCTAAAACTGGACTCACAGGTGAGGTTCAAATCATAGAAAGTGAGAGTGTCAGTTCTCTTCTACTTAGGTCGGCATTGTGCCTTTTGAATTTAATTCCGATGCAATTTCTGTGTTTCATCGTCAATAAGAAGGTCCAAAGGATACAGTAAAACTGAAGTGAAGCATCGGAATCTAAAACTGTACTCACAGGAGAGATTCAAATCATAGAAAGTTAGAGTGTCTCTCCTCTTGTACCTAATTCGGTATTGTGCCTTTTGTATTAAATTCGGATGTAATTTCTGTGTTTTATCGTCAATAAGAGGGTCCAAGGGATACAGCAAACGTTAAGTAAATCATCGGAATCTAAAACTGGACTCACAGGAGAGGTTCAAATCATAGAAAGTTAGAGTGTCAGTCCTCTTGTACTTAAGTCGGAATTGTGCCTTTTGTATTAATTTCGGATGCAAACTCTGTGTTTCATCGTCAATAAGAAGGTCCAAGGGATACAGAAAACCTGAAGTAAAGCATCGGAATCTAAAACTGGACTCACAGAAGAAGTTCAAATCATAGAAAGTTAGAGTGTCAGTCCTCTTGTTGTTAAGTCGGCATTGTGATTTTTGAATTTAATTCCGATGCAATTTCTGTGTTTCATCGTCAATAAGAAGGTCCAAGGGATACAGTAAACCTGGAGTGAAGCATCGGAATCAAAAACTTGACTCACAGGAAATGTTCAAATCATAGAAAG
The DNA here is from genome assembly GCF_021461395.2 of Schistocerca americana. NCBI lineage: Eukaryota > Metazoa > Arthropoda > Insecta > Orthoptera > Acrididae > Schistocerca > Schistocerca americana. Next base: position 1,868,310 of record NC_060129.1, on the reverse strand, counting down.
TGAGAGTGTCAGTCCTCTTGTACTTAAGTCGGCATTGTGGCATTTGTATTAAATTTGGATGCAATTTCTGTCTTTCATCGTCAATAAGAAGGTCCAAGGGATACAATAAACCTGAAGTGAAGCATCGGAATCTAAAACGGGACTCACTGGAGAAGATCAAATCATAGAAAGTTAGAGTGTAACTCATCTTGAACCTGAGTCGGTATTGTGCCTTTTGTATTAAATTCGGGTGCAATTTCTGTGTGTCGTCGTCAATAAGAAGGTCCAAGGGATACAGTAAACCTGAAGTGAAGCATCGGACTCTAAAACTGGACTCACAGGAGAGGTTCAAATCAACGAAAGTTAGACTGTCAGGCCTCTTGTACTTAGGTCGGCATTGTGCCTTTTGTATTGAATTCGGGTGCAATTTCTGTGTTTCATCGTCAATAAGAAGGTGCAAGGTATACAGTAAACCTGAAGAGAAGCATCGGAATCTAAAACTGGACTCACTGGAGAGCTTCAAATCATAGAAATCGAGAATGTCAGTCCTCTTGTACTTATGTCGGCATTGTGGCATTTGTATCAAATTCGGATGCATTTTCTGTGTTTCATCATCAATAAGAAGGTCCAAGGGATACATTAAACCTGAAGTGAAGCATCGGAATCTAAAACTGGACTCACAGGTGAGGTTCAAATCATAGAAAGTCAGAGTGTCAGTTCTCTTCTACTTAGGTCGGCATTGTGCCTTTTGAATTTAATTCCGATGCAATTTCTGTGTTTCATCGTCAATAAGGAGGTCCAAAGGATACAGTAAAACTGAAGTGAAGCATCGGAATGTAAAACTGTACTCACAGGAGAGATTCAAATCATAGAAAGTTAGAGTGTCTCTCCCTCTTGTACCTAATTCGGTATTGTGCCTTTTGTATTATATTCGGATGTAATTTCTGTGTTTTATCGTCAATAAGAAGGTCCAAGGGATACAGTAAACGTTAAGTAAATCATCGGAATCTAAAACTGGACTCACAGGAGAGGTTCAAATCATAGAAAGTTACAGTGTCAGTCCTCTTGTACTTAAGTCGGCATTGTGCCTTTTGTATTAATTTCGGATGCAAACTCTGTGTTTCATCGTCAATAAGAAGGTCCAAGGGATACAGAAAACCTGAAGTGAAGCATCGGAATCTAAAACTGGACTCACAGAAGAAGTTCAAATCATAGAAAGTTAGAGTGTAAGTCCTCTTGTTGTTAAGTCGGCATTGTGATTTTTGAATTTAATTCCGATGCAATTTCTGTGTTTCATCGTCAATAAGAAGGTCCAAGGGATACAGTAAACCTGGAGTGAAGCATCGGAATGTAAGACTGGACTCACAGGAGAGGTTCAAATCATAGAAAGTGAGAGTGTCAGTCCTCTTTTACTTAAGTCGGCATTGTGCGTTTTGAATTTAATTCCGATGCAATTTCTGTGTTTCTTCGTCAATAAGAAGGTCCAAGGGATACAGTAAACCTGATGTGAAGCATCGGCATATAAAACTGGACTCACAGAAGAGGTTCAAATCATAGAAAGTGAGAGTGTCACTCCTCTTGTACTTAAGTCAGCATTGTGCCTTTTGTATTAACTTCTGATGCAATTTCTGTGTTTCATCGTCAATAAGAAGGTGCAAGGTATACAGTAAACCTGAAGTGAAGCATCGGAATCTAAAACTGCACTCACAGGAAAGGTTCAAATTATAGAAATCGAGAATGTCAGTCCTCTTGTACATATGTCGGCATTGTGGCATTTGTATCAAATTCGGATGCATTTTCTGTGTTTCATCATCAATAAGAAGGTCCAAGGGATACATTAAACCTGAAGTGAAGCATCAGAATCTAAAACTGGACTCACAGGTGAGGTTCAAATCATAGAAAGTGAGAGTGTCAGTTCTCTTCTACTTAGGTCGGCATTGTGCCTTTTGAATTTAATTCCGATGCAATTTCTGTGTTTCATCGTCAATAAGAAGGTCCAAAGGATACAGTAAAACTGAAGTGAAGCATCGGAATCTAAAACTGTACTCACAGGAGAGATTCAAATCATAGAAAGTTAGAGTGTCTCTCCTCTTGTACCTAATTCGGTATTGTGCCTTTTGTATTAAATTCGGATGTAATTTCTGTGTTTTATCGTCAATAGGAAGGTCCAAGGGATACAGCAAACGTTAAGTAAATCATCGGAATCTAAAACTGGACTCACAGGAGAGGTTCAAATCATAGAAAGTTAGAGTGTCAGTCCTCTTGTACTTAAGTCGGAATTGTGCCTTTTGTATTAATTTCGGATGTAAACTCTGTGTTTCATCGTCAATAAGAAGGTCCAAGGGATACAGAAAACCTGAAGTAAAGCATCGGAATCTAAAACTGGACTCACAGAAGAAGTTCAAATCATAGAAAGTTAGAGTGTCAGTCCTCTTGTTGTTAAGTCGGCATTGTGATTTTTGAATTTAATTCCGATGCAATTTCTGTGTTTCATCGTCAATAAGAAGGTCCAAGGGATACAGTAAACCTGGAGTGAAGCATCGGAATCAAAAACTTGACTCACAGGAAATGTTCAAATCATAGAAAGTGAGAGTGTCAGTCCTCTTGTACTTAAGTCGGCATTGTGGCATTTGTATTAAATTTGGATGCAATTTCTGTGTTTCATCGTCAATAAGAAGGTCCAAGGGATACAATAAACCTGAAGTGAAGCATCGGAATCTAAAACGGGACTCACAGGAGAAGATCAAATCATAGAAAGTTAGAGTGTAACTCATCTTGAACCTGAGTCGGTATTGTGCCTTTTGTATTAAATTCGGGTGCAATTTCTGTGTGTCGTCGTCAATAAGAAGGTCCAAGGGATACAGTAAACCTGAAGTGAAGCATCGGACTCTAAAACTGGACTCACAGGAGAGGTTCAAATCATAGAAAGTTAGACTGTCAGGCCTCTTGTACTTAGGTCGGCATTGTGCCTTTTGTATTGAATTCGGGTGCAATTTCTGTGTTTCATCGTCAATAAGAAGGTGCAAGGTATACAGTAAACCTGAAGAGAAGCATCGGAATCTAAAACTGGACTCACTGGAGAGCTTCAAATCATAGAAATCGAGAATGTCAGTCCTCTTGTACTTATGTCGGCATTGTGGCATTTGTATCAAATTCGGATGCATTTTCTGTGTTTCATCATCAATAAGAAGGTCCAAGGGACACATTAAACCTGAAGTGAAGCATCGGAATCTAAAACTGGACTCACAGGTGAGGTTCAAATCATAGAAAGTCAGAGTGTCAGTTCTCTTCTACTTAGGTCGGCATTGTGCCTTTTGAATTTAATTCCGATGCAATTTCTGTGTTTCATCGTCAATAAGAAGGTCCAAAGGATACAGTAAAACTGAAGTGAAGCATCGGAATCTAAAACTGTACTCACAGGAGAGATTCAAATCATAGAAAGTTAGAGTGTCTCTCCCTCTTGTACCTAATTCGGTATTGTGCCTTTTGTATTATATTCGGATGTAATTTCTGTGTTTTATCGTCAATAAGAAGGTCCAAGGGATACAGTAAACGTTAAGTAAATCATCGGAATCTAAAACTGGACTCACAGGAGAGGTTCAAATCATAGAAAGTTACAGTGTCAGTCCTCTTGTACTTAAGTCGGCATTGTGCCTTTTGTATTAATTTCGGATGCAAACTCTGTGTTTCATCGTCAATAAGAAGGTCCAAGGGATACAGAAAACCTGAAGTGAAGCATCGGAATCTAAAACTGGACTCACAGAAGAAGTTCAAATCATAGAAAGTTTGAGTGTCAGTCCTCTTGTTGTTAAGTCGGCATTGTGATTTTTGAATTTAATTCCGATGCAATTTCTGTGTTTCATCGTCAATAAGAAGGTCCAAGGGATACAGTAAACCTGGAGTGAAGCATCGGAATCTAAGACTGGACTCACAGGAGAGGTTCAAATCATAGAAAGTGAGAGTGTCAGTCCTCTTTTACTTAAGTCGGCATTGTGCGTTTTGAATTTAATTCCGATGCAATTTCTGTGTTTCATCGTCAATAAGAAGGTCCAAGGGATACAGTAAACCTGATGTGAAGCATCGGCATATAAAACTGGACTCACAGAAGAGGTTCAAATCATAGAAAGTGAGAGTGTCAGTCCTCTTGTACTTAAGTCAGCATTGTGCCATTTATATTAAATTCGGGTGCAATTTCTGTGTTTCATCGTCAATAAGAAGGTCCAAGGGATACAATAAACCTGAAGTGAAGCATCGGAATCAAAAACTGGACTCACAGGAGAGGTTCAAATCATAGAAATTTAGAGTGTCACTCCTCTTGTACTTGAGTCAGTATTGTGCCTTTTGTATTAAATTCGGGTGTAATTTCTGTGTGTCATCGTCAATAAGAAGGTCCAAGGGATACAGTAAACCTGAAGTGAAGCATCGGACTCTAAAACTGGACTCGCAGGAGAGGTTCAAATCATAGAAAGTTAGAATGTCAGTCCTCTTGTACTTAAGCCGGCATTGTGCCTTTTGTATTGACTTCGGATGCAATTTCTGTGTTTCATCGTCAATAAGAAGGTCCAAACCATACAGTAAAACTGAAGTGAAGCATCGGAATCTAAAACTGGACTCACAGGAGAGATTCAAATCATAGAAAGTTAGAGTGTCTCTCCTCTTGTACCTAATTCGGTATTGTGCCTTTTGTATTAAATTCGGATGCAATTTCTGTGTTTCATCGTCAATAAGAAGGTCCAAGGGATACAGTAAACCTTAAGTAAATCATCGGAATCTAAAACTGGGCTCACAGGAGAGGTTCAAATCATAGAAAGTGAGAGTGTCAGTCCTCTTGTACTTAAGTCGACATTGTGCCATTTGTATTAAATTCGGATGCAATTTCTGTGTTTCATCGTCAATAAGAAGATCCAATAGATACAGTAAACCTGAAGTGAAGCATCGGAATCTAAAACTGGACTCACAGGAGAGGTTCAAATCATAGAAAGTTAGAGTGTCAGTCCTCTTTTACTTAAGTCGGCATTGTGCCTTTTGAATTTAATTCCGATGCTATTTCTGTGTTTCATTGTCAATAAGAACATCCAAGGGATACATTAAACCTGAAGTGAAGCATCGGAATCTAAAACAGGACTCACAGGAGAGGTTCTAATCATAAAAAGTTAGAATGTCAGTCCTCTTATACTTATGGCGGCATTGTGCCTTTTGTATTAACTTCGGATGCAATTTCTGTGTTTCATCGTCAATAAGAAGGTGCAAGGTATACAGTAAACATGAAGTGAAGCATCGGAATCTAAAACTGGACTCACAGGAAAGGTTCAAATTATAGAAATCGAGAATGTCAGTCCTCTTGTACATATGTCGGCATTGTGGCATTTGTATCAAATTCGGATGCATTTTCTGTGTTTCATCATCAATAAGAAGGTCCAAGGGATACATTAAACCTGAAGTGAAGCATCGGAATCTAAAACTGGACTCACAGGTGAGGTTCAAATCATAGAAAGTGAGAGTGTCAGTTCTCTTCTACTTAGGTCGGCATTGTGCCTTTTGAATTTAATTCCGATGCAATTTCTGTGTTTCATCGTCAATAAGAAGGTCCAAAGGATACAGTAAAACTGAAGTGAAGCATCGGAATCTAAAACTGTACTCACAGGAGAGATTCAAATCATAGAAAGTTAGAGTGTCTCTCCTCTTGTACCTAATTCGGTATTGTGCCTTTTGTATTAAATTCGGATGTAATTTCTGTGTTTTATCGTCAATAAGAAGGTCCAAGGGATACAGCAAACGTTAAGTAAATCATCGGAATCTAAAACTGGACTCACAGGAGAGGTTCAAATCATAGAAAGTTAGAGTGTCAGTCCCCTTGTACTTAAGTCGGAATTGTGCCTTTTGTATTAATTTCGGATGCAAACTCTGTGTTTCATCGTCAATAAGAAGGTCCAAGGGATACAGAAAACCTGAAGTAAAGCATCGGAATCTAAAACTGGACTCACAGAAGAAGTTCAAATCATAGAAAGTTAGAGTGTCAGTCCTCTTGTTGTTAAGTCGGCATTGTGATTATTGAATTTAATTCCGATGCAATTTCTGTGTTTCATCGTCAATAAGAAGGTCCAAGGGATACAGTAAACCTGGAGTGAAGCATCGGAATCAAAAACTTGACTCACAGGAAATGTTCAAATCATAGAAAGTGAGAGTGTCAGTCCTCTTGTACTTAAGTCGGCATTGTGGCATTTGTATTAAATTTGGATGCAATTTCTGTGTTTCATCGTCAATAAGAAGGTCCAAGGGATACAATAAACCTGAAGTGAAGCATCGGAATCTAAAACGGGACTCACAGGAGAAGATCAAATCATAGAAAGTTAGAGTGTAACTCATCTAGAACCTGAGTCGGTATTGTGCCTTTTGTATTAAATTCGGGTGCAATTTCTGTGTGTCGTCGTCAATAAGAAGGTCCAAGGGATACAGTAAACCTGAAGTGAAGCATCGGACTCTAAAACTGGACTCACAGGAGAGGTTCAAATCATAGAAAGTTAGACTGTCAGGCCTCTTGTACTTAGGTCGGCATTGTGCCTTTTGTATTGAATTCGGGTGCAATTTCTGTGTTTCATCGTCAATAAGAGATTGCAAGGTATAAAGTAAACCTGAAGAGAAGCATCGGAATCTAAAACTGGACTCACTGGAGAGCTTCAAATCATAGAATGTGAGAGTGTCAGTCCTCTTGTACTTAAGTCGGCATTGTGGCATTTGTATTAAATTCAGATGCAATTTCTGTGTTTCATCGTCAATATGAAGGTCCAAGGGATACAGTAAACCTGAAGTGAAGCATCGGAATCCAAATCTGGACTCACATTAGAGGTTCAAATCATAGAAAGTTAGAGTGTCATTCCTCTTGTATTTAAGTCTGCATTGTTCCGTTTGTATTAAATTCGGATGCAAACTCTGTGTTTCATCGTCAATAAGAAAGTGCAAGGTATACAGTAAACCTGAAGTGAAGCATCAGAATCTAAAACTGGACTCACAGGAGAGGTTCAAATCATAGAAAGTGAGAATGTCAGTCCTCATTTGCTTAAGTCGGCATTGCGCGTTTTGAATTTAATTCGGATGCAATTTCTGTGTTTCATCGTCAATAAGAAGGTCCAAGGGATACAGAAAAACCTGAAGTGAAGCATCGGAATCTAAAAACTGGACTCACAGGAGAGGTTCAGATCATAGACAGTTAGAGTGTCAGTCCTCTTTTACTTAAGTCGGCATTGTGCCTTTTGAATTTAATTCCGATGCTATTTCTGTGTTTCATTGTCAATACGAAGGTCCAAGGGATACAGTAAACCTGAAGTGAAGCATCGGAATCTAAAACAGGACTCACAGGAGAGGTTCTAATCATAGAAAGTTAGAATGACAGTCCTCTTGTACTTAAGTCGGAATTGTGCCTTTTGTATTAAATTCGGATGCAATTTCTGTGTTTCATCGTCAATAAGAAGGTGCAAGGTATACAGTAAACCTGAAGTGAAGCATCGGAATCTAAAACTGGACTCACAGGAAAGGTTCAAATCTTAGAAAGGGAGTGTGTCAGTCCTCTTGTACTTATGTCGGCATTGTGGCATTTGTATCAAATTCGGATGCATTTTCTGTGTTTCATCGTCAATAAGAAGGTCCAAGGGATATAGTAAAACTGAAGTGAAACATCGGAATCTAAAACTGGGCTCACAGGAGAGGTTCAAATCATAGAAAGTTAGAGTGTCACTCCTCTTGTAATTGAGTCAGTATTGTGCCTTTTGTATTAAATTAGGGTGCAATTTCTGTGTGTCATCGTCAATAAGAAGGTCCAAGGGATACAGTAAACCTGAAGTTAAGCATCGGAATCTAAAACTGGACTCACAGGAGAGGTTCAAATCATAGAAAGTTAGAGTGTCAGTCCTCTTTTACTTAAGTCGGCATTGTGCCTTTTGAATTTAATTCCGATGCTATTTCTGTGTTTCATTGTCAATAAGAAGGTCCAAGGGATACAGTAAACCTGAAGTGAAGCATCGGACTCTAAAACTGGACTCGCAGGAGAGGTTCAAATCATAGAAAGTTAGAATGTCAGTCCTCTTGTACTTAAGCCGGCATTGTGCCTTTTGTATTGAATTCGGATGCAATTTCTGTGTTTCATCGTCAATAAGAAGGTCCAAACGATACAGTAAAACTGAAGTGAAGCATCGGAATCTAAAACTGGACTCACAGGAGAGATTCAAATCATAGAAAGTTAGAGAGTCTCTCCTCTTGTACCTAATTCGGTATTGTGCCTTTTGTATTAAATTCGGATGCAATTTCTGTGTTTCATCATCAATAAGAAGGTCCAAGGGATACAGTAAACCTTAAGTAAATCATCGGAATCTAAAACTGGACTCACAGGAGAGGTTCAAATCATAGAAAGTGAGAGTGTCAGTCCTCTTGTACTTAAGTCGACATTGTGCCATTTGTATTAAATTCGGATGCAATTTCTGTGTTTCATCGTCAATAAGAAGATCCAAGGGATACAGTAAACCTGAAGTGAAGCATCGGTATCTAAAACTGGACTCACAGGAGAGGTTCAAATCATAGAAAGTTAGAGTGTCAGTCCTCTTTTACTTAAGTCGGCATTGTGCCTTTTGAATTTAATTCCGATATTATTTCTGTGTTTCATTGTCAATAAGAAGGTCCAAGGGATACAGTAAACCTGAAGTGAAGCATCGGAATCTAAAACAGGTCTCGCAGGAGAGGTTCTAATCATAGAAAGTTAGAATGTCAGTCCTCTTGTGCTTATGGCGGCATTGTGCCTTTTGTATTAACTTCGGATGCAATTTCTGTGTTTCATCGTCAATAAGAAGGTGCAAGGTATACAGTAAACCTGAAGTGAAGCATCGGAATCTAAAACTGGACTCACAGGAAAGGTTCAAATCATAGAAATGGAGAATGTCAGTCCTCTTGTGCTTAAGCCGGCATTGTGCCTTTTGTATTGAATTCGGATGCAATTTCTGTGTTTCATCGTCAATAAGAAGGTCCAAACGATACAGTAAAACTGAAGTGAAGCATCGGAATCTAAAACTGGACGCACAGGAGAGGTTCAAATCATAGAAAGTTAGAGTGTCAGTCCTCTTGTACTTAAGTCGGCATTGTGCCTTTTGAATTTAATTCCGATGCTATTTCTGTGTTTCATTGTCAATAAGAGCATCCAAGGGATACAGTAAACCTCAAGTGAAGCATCGGAATCTCAAACAGGACTCACAGGAGAGGTTTTAATCATAAAAAGTTAGAATGTCAGTCCTCTTGTACTTATGGCGGCATTGTGCCTTTTGTATTAACTTCGGATGCAATTTCTGTGTTTCATCGTCAATAAGAAGGTGCAAGGTATACAGTAAACCTGAAGTGAAGCATCGGAATCTAAAACTGGACTCACAGGAAAGGTTCAAATCATAGAAATCGAGAATGTCAGTCCTCTTGTACTTATGTCGGCATTGTGGCATTTGTATCAAATTCGGATGCATTTTGTGTGTTTCATCATCAATAAGAAGGTCCAAGGGATACATTAAACCTGAAGTGAAGCATCGGAATCTAAAACTGGACTCACAGGTGAGGTTCAAATCATAGAAAGTGAGAGTGTCAGTTCTGTTCTACTTAGGTCGGCATTGTGCCTTTTGAATTTAATTCCGATGCAATTTCTGTGTTTCATCGTCAATAAGAAGGTCCAAAGGATACAGTAAAACTGAAGTGAAGCATGGGAATCTAAAACTGTACTCACAGGAGAGATTCAAATCATAGAAAGTTAGAGTGTCTCTCCTCTTGTACCTAATTCGGTATTGTGCCTTTTGTATTAAATTCGGATGTAATTTCTGTGTTTTATCGTCAATAAGAAGGTCCAAGGGATACAGTAAACGTTAAGTAAATCATCGGAATCTAAAACTGCACTCACAGGAGAGGTTCAAATCATAGAAAGTTAGAGTGTCAGTCCTCTTGTACTTAAGTCGGCGTTGTGCCTTTTGTATTAATTTCGGATGCAAACTCTGTGTTTCATCGTCAATAAGAAGGTCCAAGGGATACAGAAAACCTGCAGTGAAGCATCGGAATCAAAAACTTGACTCACAGGAAATGTTCAAATCATAGAAAGTGAGAGTGTCAGTCCTCTTGTACTTAAGTCGGCATTGTGGCATTTGTATTAAATTTGGATGCAATTTCTGTGTTTCATCGTCAATAAGAAGGTCCAAGGGATACAATAAACCTGAAGTGAAGCATCGGAATCTAAAACGGGACTCACAGGAGAGGATCAAATCATAGAAAGTTAGAGTGTAACTCATCTTGAACCTGAGTCGGTATTGTGCCTTTTGTATTAAATTCGGGTGCAATTTCTGTGTGTCGTCGTCAATAAGAAGGTCCAAGGGACACAGTAAACCTGAAGTGAAGCATCGGACTCTAAAACTGGACTCACAGGAGAGGTTCAAATCATAGAAAGTTAGACTGTCAGGCCTCTTGTACTTAGGTCGGCATTGTGCCTTTTGTATTGAATTCGGGTGCAATTTCTGTGTTTCATCGTCAATAAGAAGGTGCAAGGTATACAGTAAACCTGAAGAGAAGCATGGGAATCTAAAACTGGACTCACTGGAGAGCTTCAAATCATAGAATGTGAGAGTGTCAGTCCTCTTGTACTTAAGTCGGCATTGTGGCATTTGTATTAAATTCAGATGCAACTTCTGTGTTTCATCGTCAATAAGAATGTCCAAGGGATACAGTAAACCTGAAGTGAAGCATCGGAATCCATATCTGGACTCACATTAGTGGTTCAAATCATAGAAAGTTAGAGTGTCATTCCTCTTGTATTTAAGTCGGCATTGTTCCGTTTGTATTAAATTCGGATGCAAACTCTGTGTTTCATCGTCAATATGAAAGTGCAAGGTATACGGTAAACCTGAAGTGAAGCATCAGAATCTAAAACTGGACTCACAGGAGAGGTTCAAATCATAGAAAGTGAGAATGTCAGTCCTCATTTGCTTAAGTCGGCATTGTGCGTTTTGAATTTAATTCGGATGCAATTTCTGTGTTTCATCGTCAATAAGAAGGTCCAAGGGATACAGTAAACCTGAAGTGAAGCATCGGAATCTAAAAACTGGACTCACAGGAGAGGTTCAAATCATAGACAGTTAGAGTGTCAGTCCTCTTTTACTTAAGTCGGCATTGTGCCTTTTGAATTTAATTCCGATGCTATTACTGTGTTTCATTGTCAATAAGAAGGTCCAAGGGATACAGTAAACCTGAAGTGAAGCATCGGAATCTAAAACAGGACTCACAGGAGAGGTTCTAATCATAGAAAGTTAGAATGACAGTCCTCTTGTACTTAAGTCGGCATTGTGCCTTTTGTATTAAATTCGGATGCAATTTCTGTGTTTCATCGTCAATAAGAAGGTGCAAGGTATACAGTAAACCTGAAGTGAAGCATCGGAATCTAAAACTGGACTCACAGGAAAGGTTCAAATCACAGAAAGGGAGTGTGTCAGTCCTCTTGTACTTATGTCGGCATTGTGGCATTTGTATCAAATTCGGATGCATTTTCTGTGTTTCATCGTCAATAAGAAGGTCCAAGGGATACAGTAAAACTGAAGTGAAACATCGGAATCCAAAACTGGGCTCACAGGAGAGGTTCAAATCATAGAAAGTTAGAGTGTCACTCCTCTTGTAATTGAGTCAGTATTGTGCCTTTTGTATTAAATTAGGGTGCAATTTCTGTGTGTCATCGTCAATAAGAAGGTCCAAGGGATACAGTAAACCTGAAGTGAAGCATCGGAATCTAAAACTGGACTCACAGGAGAGGTTCAAATCATAGAAAGTTAGAGTGTCAGTCCTCTTTTACTTAAGTCGGCATTGTGCCTTTTGAATTTAATTCCGATGCTATTTCTGTGTTTCATTGTCAATAAGAACGTCCAAGGGATACAGTAAACCTGAAGTGAAGCATCGGACTCTAAAACTGGACTCGCAGGAGAGGTTCAAATCATAGAAAGTTAGAATGTCAGTCCTCTTGTACTTAAGCCGGCATTGTGCCTTTTGTATTGAATTCGGATGCAATTTCTGTGTTTCATCGTCAATAAGAAGGTCCAAACGATACAGTAAAACTGAAGTGAAGCATCGGAATCTAAAACTGGACTCACAGGAGAGATTCAAATCATAGAAAGTTAGAGTGTCTCTCCTCTTGTACCTAATTTGGTATTGTGCCTTTTGTATTAAATTCGGATGCAATTTCTGTGTTTCATCGTCAATAAGAAGGTCCAAGGGATACAGTAAACCTTAAGTAAATCATCGGAATCTAAAACTGGACTCACAGGAGAGGTTCAAATCATAGAAAGTGAGAGTGTCAGTCCTCTTGTACTTAAGTCGACATTGTGCCATTTGTATTAAATTCGGATGCAATTTCTGTGTTTCATCGTCAATAAGAAGATCCAAGGGATACAGTAAACCTGAAGTGAAGCATCGGTATCTAAAACTGGACTCACAGGAGAGGTTCAAATCATAGAAAGTAAGAGTGTCAGTCCTCTTTTACTTAAGTCGGCATTGTGCCTTTTGAATTTAATTCCGATATTATTTCTGTGTTTCATTGTCAATAAGAAGGTCCCAGGGATACAGTAAACCTGAAGTGAAGCATCGGAATCTAAAACAGGACTCGCAGGAGAGGTTCTAATCATAGAAAGTTAGAATGTCAGTCCTCTTGTGCTTATGGCGGCATTGTGCCTTTTGTATTAACTTCGGATGCAATTTCTGTGTTTCATCGTCAATAAGAAGGTGCAAGGTATACAGTAAACCTGAAGTGAAGCATCGGAATCTAAAACTGGAATCACAGGAAAGGTTCAAATCATAGAAATGGAGAGTGTCAGTCCTCTTGTGCTTAAGCCGGCATTGTGCCTTTTGTATTGAATTCGGATGCAATTTCTGTGTTTCATCGTCAATAAGAAGGTCCAAACGATACAGTAAAACTGAAGTGAAGCATCGGAATCTAAAACTGGACTCACAGGAGAGGCTCAAATCATAGAAAGTTATAGTGTCAGTCCTCTTGTACTTAAGTCGGCATTGTGCCTTTTGATTTAATTCCAATGCTATTTCTGTGTTTCATTGTCAATAAGAACATCCAAGGGATACAGTAAACCTGAAGTGAAGCATCGGAATCTAAAACAGGACTCACAGGAGAGGTTCTAATCATAAAAAGTTAGAATGTCAGTCCTCTCGTACTTATGGCGGCATTGTGCCTTTTGTATTAACTTCGGATGCAATTTCTGTGTTTCATCGTCAATAAGAAGGTGCAAGGTATACAGTAAACCTGAAGTGAAGCATCGGAATCTAAAACTGGACTCACAGGAAAGGTTCAAATCATAGAAATCGAGAATGTCAGTCCTCTTGTACTTATGTCGGCATTGTGGCATTTGTATCAAATTCGGATGCATTTTCTGTGTTTCATCATCAATAAGAAGGTCCAAGGGATACATTAAACCTGAAGTGAAGCATCGGAATCTAAAACTGGACTCACAGGTGAGGTTCAAATCATAGAAAGTGAGAGTGTCAGTTCTCTTCTACTTATGTCGGCATTGTGCCTTTTGAATTTAATTCCGATGCAATTTCTGTGTTTCATCGTCAATAAGAAGAACCAAAGGATACAGTAAAACTGAAGTGAAGCATCGGAATCTAAAACTGTACTCACAGGAGAGATTCAAATCATAGAAAGTTAGCGTGTCTCTCCTCTTGTACCTAATTCGGTATTGTGCCTTTTGTATTAAATTCGGATGTAATTTCTGTGTTTTATCGTCAATAAGAAGGTCCAAGGTATACAGTAAACGTTAAGTAAATCATCGGAATCTAAAACTGGACTCACAGGAGAGGTTCAAATCATAGAAAGTTAGAGTGTCAGTCCTCTTGTACTTAAGTCGGCATTGTGCCTTGTGTATTAATTTCGGATGCAAACTCTGTGTTTCATCGTCAATAAGAAGGTCCAAGGGATACAGAAAACCTGTAGTGAAGCATCGGAATCTAAAACTGGACTCACAGAAGAAGTTCAAATCATAGAAAGTTAGAGTGTCAGTCCTCTTGTTGGTAAGTCGGCATTGTGATTTTTGAATTTAATTCCGATGCAATTTCTGTGTTTCATCGTCAATAAGAAGGTCCAAGGGATACAGTAAACCTGGAGTGAAGCATCGGAATCAAAAACTTGACTCACAGGAAATGTTCAAATCATAGAAAGTGAGAGTGTCACTCCTCTTGTACTTAAGTCGGCATTGTGGCATTTGTATTAAATTTGGATGCAATTTCTGTGTTTCATCGTCAATAAGAAGGTCCAAGGGATACAATAAATCTGAAGTGAAGCATCGGAATCTAAAACGGGACTCACAGGAGAGGATCAAATCATAGAAAGTTAGAGTGTAACTCATGTTGAACCCGAGGCGGTATTGTGCCTCTTGTATTAAATTCGGGTGCAATTTCTGTGTGTCTTCGTCAATAAGAATGTCCAAGGGATACAGTAAACCTGAAGTGAAGCATCGGACTCTAAAACTGGACTCACAGGAGAGGTTCAAATCATAGCAAGTTAGACTGTCAGGCCTCTTGTACTTAGGTCGGCATTGTGCCTTTTGTAATGAATTCGGGTGCAATTTCTGTGTTTCATCGTCAATAAGAAGGTGCAAGGTATACAGTAAACCTGAAGAGAAGCATCGGAATCTAAAACTGGACTCACTGGAGAGCTTCAAATCATAGAATGTGAGAGTGTCAGTCCTCTTGTACTTAAGTCGGCATTGTGGCATTTGTATTAAATTCAGATGCAATTTCTGTGTTTCATCGTCAATAAGAAGGTCCAAGGGATACAGTAAACCTGAAGTGAAGCATCGGAATCCAAATCTGGACTCACATTAGAGGTTCAAATCATAGAAAATTAGAGTGTCATTCCCCTTGTATTTAAGTCGGCATTGTTCCGTTTGTATTAAATTCGGATGCAAACTCTGTGTTTCATCGTCAATAAGAAAGTGCAAGGTATACAGTAAACCTGAAGTGAAGCATCAGAATCTAAAACTGGACTCACAGGAGAGGTTCAAATCATAGAAAGTGAGAATGTCAGTCCTCATTTGCTTAAGTCGGCATTGTGCCTTTTGAATTTAATTCCGATGCAATTTCTGTGTTTCATCGTCAATAAGAAGGTCCAAAGGATACAGTAAAACTGAAGTGAAGCATCGGAATCTAAAACTGTACTCACAGGAGAGATTCAAATCATAGAAAGTTAGCGTGTCTCTCCTCTTGTACCTAATTCGGTATTGTGCCTTTTGTATTAAATTCGGATGTAATTTCTGTGTTTTATCGTCAATAAGAAGGTCCAAGGTATACAGTAAACGTTAAGTAAATCATCGGAATCTAAAACTGGACTCACAGGAGAGGTTCAAATCATAGAAAGTTAGAGTGTCAGTCCTCTTGTACTTAAGTCGGCATTGTGCCTTGTGTATTAATTTCGGATGCAAACTCTGTGTTTCATCGTCAATAAGAAGGTCCAAGGGATACAGAAAACCTGTAGTGAAGCATCGGAATCTAAAACTGGACTCACTGAAGAAGTTCAAATCATAGAAAGTTAGAGTGTCAGTCCTCTTGTTGGTAAGTCGGCATTGTGATTTTTGAATTTAATTCCGATGCAATTTCTGTGTTTCATCGTCAATAAGAAGGTCCAAGGGATACAGTAAACCTGGAGTGAAGCATCGGAATCAAAAACTTGACTCACAGGAAATGTTCAAATCATAGAAAGTGAGAGTGTCACTCCTCTTGTACTTAAGTCGGCATTGTGGCATTTGGATTAAATTTGGATGCAATTTCTGCGTTTCATCGTCAATAAGAAGGTCCAAGGGATACAATAAATCTGAAGTGAAGCATCGGAATCTAAAACGGGACTCACAGGAGAGGATCAAATCATAGAAAGTTAGAGTGTAACTCATGTTGAACCCGAGGCGGTATTGTGCCTCTTGTATTAAATTCGGGTGCAATTTCTGCGTGTCTTCGTCAATAAGAATGTCCAAGGGATACAGTAAACCTGAAGTGAAGCATCGGACTCTAAAACTGGACTCACAGGAGAGGTTCAAATCATAGAAAGTTAGACTGTCAGGCCTCTTGTACTTAGGTCGGCATTGTGCCTTTTGTAATGAATTCGGGTGCAATTTCTGTGTTTCATCGTCAATAAGAAGGTGCAAGGTATACAGTAAACCTGAAGAGAAGCATCGGAATCTAAAACTGGACTCACTGGAGAGCTTCAAATCATAGAATGTGAGAGTGTCAGTCCTCTTGTACTTAAGTCGGCATTGTGGCATTTGTATTAAATTCAGATGCAATTTCTGTGTTTCATCGTCAATAAGAAGGTCCAAGGGATACAGTAAACCTGAAGTGAAGCATCGGAATCCAAATCTGGACTCACATTAGAGGTTCAAATCATAGAAAATTAGAATGTCATTCCCCTTGTATTTAAGTCGGCATTGTTCCGTTTGTATTAAATTCGGATGCAAACTCTGTGTTTCATCGTCAATAAGAAAGTGCAAGGTATACAGTAAACCTGAAGTGAAGCATCAGAATCTAAAACTGGACTCACAGGAGAGGTTCAAATCATAGAAAGTGAGAATGTCAGTCCTTATTTGCTTAAGTCGGCACTGCGCGTTTTGAATTTAATTCGGATGCAATTTCTGTGTTTCATCGTCAATAAGAAGGTCCAAGGGATACAGTAAACCTGAAGTGAAGCATCGGAATCTAAAAACTGGACTCACAGGAGAGATTCAAATCATAGACAGTTAGAGTGTCAGTCCTCTTTTACTTAAGTCGGCATTGTGCCTTTTGAATTTAATTCCGATGCTATTTCTGCGTTTCATTGTCAATAAGAAGGTCCAAGGGATACAGTAAACCTGAAGTGAAGCATCGGAATCTAAAACAGGACTCACAGGAGAGGTTCTAATCATAGAAAGTTAGAATGACAGTCCTCTTGTACTTAAGTCGGCATTGTGCCTTTTGTATTAAATTCGGATGCAATTTCTGTGTTTCATCGTCAATAAGAAGGTGCAAGGTATACAGTAAACCTGAAGTGAAGCATCGGAATCTAAAACTGGACTCACAGGAAAGGTTCAAATCATAGAAAAGGAGTGTGTCAGTCCTCTTGTACTTATGTCGGCATTGTGGCATTTGTATCAAATTCGGATGCATTTTCTGTGTTTCATCGGCAATAAGAAGGTCCAAGGGATACAGTAAAACTGAAGTGAAACGTCGGAATCTAAAACTGGGCTCACAGGAGAGGTTCAAATCATAGAAAGTTAGAGTGTCACTCCTCTTGTAATTGAGTCAGTATTGTGCCTTTTGTATTAAATTAGGGTGCAATTTCTGCGTGTCATCGTCAATAAGAAAGTCCAAGGGATACAGTAAACCTGAAGTGAAGCATCGGAATCTAAAACTGGACTCACAGGAGAGGTTCAAATCGTAGAAAGTTAGAGTGTCAGTCCTCTTTTACTTAAGTCGGCATTGTGCCTTTTGAATATAATTCCGATGCTATTTCTGTGTTTCATTGTCAATAAGAACGTCCAAGGGATACAGTAAACCTGAAGTGAAGCATCGGACTCTAAAACTGCACTCGCAGGAGTGGTTCAAATCATAGAAAGTTAGAATGTCAGTCCTCTTGTACTTTACCGGCATTGTGCCTTTTGTATTGAATTCGGATGCAATTTCTGTGTTTCAACGTCATTGAGAAGGTCCAAGGGATACAGTAAACCTTAAGTAAATCTTCGGAATCTAAAACTGGACTCACAGGGGAGGTTCAAATCATAGAAAGTGAGAGTGTCAGTCCTCTTGTACTTAAGTCGACATTGTGCCATTTGTATTAAATTCGGATGCAATTTCTGTGTTTCATCGTCAATAAGAAGATCCAAGGGATACAGTAAACCTGAAGTGAAGCATCGGTATCTAAAACTGGACTCACAGGAGAGGTTCAAATCATAGAAAGTTAGAGTGTCAGTCCTCTTTTACTTAAGTCGGCATTGTGCCTTTTGAATTTAATTCCGATATTATTTCTGTGTTTCATTGTCAATAAGAAGGTGCAAGGTATACAGTAAACATGAAGTGAAGCATCGGAATCTAAAACTGGACTCGCAGGAGAGGTTCTAATCATAGAAAGTTAGAATGTCAGTCCTCTTGTGCTTATGGCGCCATTGTGCCTTTT
The DNA here is from genome assembly GCF_021461395.2 of Schistocerca americana. Taxonomy (NCBI): domain Eukaryota; kingdom Metazoa; phylum Arthropoda; class Insecta; order Orthoptera; family Acrididae; genus Schistocerca; species Schistocerca americana. The sequence goes on along the minus strand of NC_060129.1, from coordinate 1,850,135 downwards.
GTATTAACTTCGGATGCAATTTCTGTGTTTCATCGTCAATAAGAAGGTTCAAGGTATACAGTAAACCTGAAGTGAAGCATCGGAATCTAAAACTGGACTCACAGGAAAGGTTCAAATCATAGAAAAGGAGTGTGTCAGTCCTCTTGTACTTATGTCGGCATTGTGGCATTTGTATCAAATTCGGATGCATTTTCTGTGTTTCATCGGCAATATGAAGGTCCAAGGGATACAGTAAAACTGAAGTGAAGCATCGGAATCTAAAACTGGACTCACAGGAGAGATTCAAATCATAGAAAGTTAGAGTGTCTCTCCTCTTGTACCTAATTAGGTATTGTGCCATTTGTATTAAATTCGGATGCATTTTCTGTGTTTCATCGGCAATATGAAGGTCCAAGGGATACAGTAAACCTTAAGTAAATCATCGGACTCTAAAACTGGACTCACAGGAGAGGTTCAAATCATAGAAAGTTAGAGTGTCAGTCCTCTTGTACTTAAGTCGGCATTGTGGCTTTTGTATTAATTTCGGATGCAAACTCTGTGTTTCATCGTCAATAAGAAGGTCCAAGGGATACAGAAAACCTGAAGTGAAGCATCGGAATCTAAAGCTGGACTCACAGAAGAAGTTCAAATCATAGAAAGTTAGAGTGTCAGTCCTCTTGTTGTTAAGTCGGCATTGTGCGTTTTGAATTTAATTCCGATGCAATTTCTGTGTTTCATCGTCAATAAGAAGGTCCAAGGGATACAGCAAACTTGAAGTGAAGCATCGGCATATAAAACTGGACTCACAGGGGAGGTTCAAATCATAGAAAGTGAGAGTGTCAGTCCTCTTGTACTTAAGTCGACATTGTGCCATTTGTATTAAATTCGGATGCAATTTCTGTGTTTCATCGTCAATAAGAAGATCCAAGGGATACAGTAAACCTGAAGTGAAGCATCGGTATCTAAATCTGGACTCACAGGAGAGGTTCAAATCATAGAAAGTTAGAGTGTCAGTCCTCTTTTGCTTAAGTCGGCATTGTGCCTTTTGAATTTAATTCCGATATTATTTCTGTGTTTCATTGTCAATAAGAAGGTCCAAGGGATACAGTAAACCTGAAGTGAAGCATCGGAATCTAAAACAGGACTCGCAGGAGAGGTTCTAATCATAGAAAGTTAGAATGTCAGTCCTCTTGTGCTTATGGCGGCATTGTGCCTTTTGTATTAACTTCGGATGCAATTTCTGTGTTTCATCGTCAATAAGATGGTGCAAGGTATACAGTAAACCTGAAGTGAAGCATCGGATTCTAAAACTGGACTCACAGGAAAGGTTCAAATCATAGAAATGGAGAGTGTCAGTCCTCTTGTGCTTAAGCCGGCATTGTGCCTTTTGTATTGAATTCGGATGCAATTTCTGTGTTTCATCGTCAATAAGAAGGTCCAAACGATACAGTAAAATTGAAGTGAAGCATCGGAATCTAAAACTGGACTCACAGGAGAGATTCAAATCATAGAAAGTTAGAGTGTCTCTCCTCTTGTACCTTATTCGGTATTGTGCCATTTGTATTAAATTCGGATGTAATTTCTGTGTTTTATCGTCACTAAGAAGGTCCAAGGGATACAGTAAACCTTAAGTAAATCATCGGAATCTAAAACTGGACTCACAGGAGAGGTTCAAATCATAGAAAGTTAGACTGTCAGGCCTCTTGTACTTAGGTCGGCATTGTGCCTTTTGTATTGAATTCGGGTGCAATTTCTGTGTTTCATCGTCAATAAGAAGGTGCAAGGTATACAGTAAACCTGAAGAGAAGCATCGGAATCTAAAACTGGACTCACTGGAGAGCTTCAAATCATAGAATGTGAGAGTGTCAGTCCGCTTGTACTTAAGTCGACATTGTGCCATTTGTATTAAATTCGGATGCAATTTCTGTGTTTCATCGTCAATAAGAAGATCCAAGGGATACAGTAAACCTGAAGTGAAGCATCGGTATCTAAAACTGGACTCACAGGAGAGGTTCAAATCATAGAAAGTTAGAGTGTCAGTCCTCTTTTACTTAAGTCGGCATTGTGCCATTTGAATTTAATTCCGATATTATTTCTGTGTTTCATTGTCAATAAGAAGGTCCCAGGGATACAGTAAACCTGAAGTGAAGCATCGGAATCTAAAACAGGACTCGCAGGAGAGGTTCTAATCATAGAAAGTTAGAATGTCAGTCCTCTTGTGCTTATGGCGGCATTGTGCCTTTTGTATTAACTTCGGATGCAATTTCTGTGTTTCATCGTCAATAAGAAGGTGCAAGGTATACAGTAAACCTGAAGTGAAGCATCGGAATCTAAAACTGGACTCACAGGAAAGGTTCAAATCATAGAAATGGAGAGTGTCAGTCCTCTTGTGCTTAAGCCGGCATTGTGCCTTTTGTATTGAATTCGGATGCAATTTCTGTGTTTCATCGTCAATAAGAAGGTCCAAACGATACAGTAAAACTGAAGTGAAGCATCGGAATCTAAAACTGGACTCACAGGAGAGGTTCAAATCATAGAAAGTTAGAGTGTCAGTCCTCTTGTACTTAAGTCGGCATTGTGCCTTTTGATTTAATTCCAATGCTATTTCTGTGTTTCATTGTCAATAAGAACATCCAAGGGATACAGTAAACCTGAAGTGAAGCATCGGAATCTAAAACAGGACTCACAGGAGAGGTTCTAATCATAAAAAGTTAGAATGTCAGTCCTCTTGTACTTATGGCGGCATTGTGCCTTTTGTATTAACTTCGGATGCAATTTCTGTGTTTCATCGTCAATAAGAAGGTGCAAGGTATACAGTAAACCTGAAGTGAAGCTTCGGAATCTAAAACTGGACTCACAGGAAAGGTTCAAATCATAGAAATCGAGAATGTCAGTCCTCTTGTACTTATGTCGGCATTGTGGCATTTGTATCAAATTCGGATGCATTTTCTGTGTTTCATCATCAATAAGAAGGTCCAAGGGATACATTAAACCTGAAGTGAAGCATCGGAATCTAAAACTGGACTCACAGGTGAGGTTCAAATCATAGAAAGTGAGAGTGTCAGTTCTCTTCTACTTAGGTCGGCATTGTGCCTTTTGAATTTAATTCCGATGCAATTTCTGTGTTTCATCGTCAATAAGAAGGTCCAAAGGATACAGTAAAACTGAAGTGAAGCATCGGAATCTAAAACTGTACTCACAGGAGAGATTCCAATCATAGAAAGTTAGAGTGTCTCTCCTCTTGTACCTAATTCGATATTGTGCCTTTTGTATTAAATTCGGATGTAATTTCTGTGTTTTATCGTCAATAAGAAGGTCCAAGGTATACAGTAAACGTTAAGTAAATCATCGGAATCTAAAACTGGACTCACAGGAGAGGTTCAAATCATAGAAAGTTAGAGTGTCAGTCCTCTTGTACTTGAGTCGGCATTGTGCCTTGTGTATTAATTTCGGATGCAAACTCTGTGTTTCATCGTCAATAAGAAGGTCCAAGGGATACAGAAAACCTGTAGTGAAGCATCGGAATCTAAAACTGGACTCACAGAAGAAGTTCAAATCATAGAAAGTTAGAGTGTCAGTCCTCTTGTTGTTAAGTCGGCATTGTGATTTTTGAATTTAATTCCGATGCAATTTCTGTGTTTCATCGTCAATAAGAAGGTCCAAGGGATACAGTAAACCTGGAGTGAAGCATCGGAATCAAAAACTTGACTCACAGGAAATGTTCAAATCATAGAAAGTGAGAGTGTCACTCCTCTTGTACTTAAGTCGGCATTGTGGCATTTGTATTAAATTTGGATGCAATTTCTGTGTTTCATCGTCAATAAGAAGGTCCAAGGGATACAATAAACCTGAAGTGAAGCATCGGAATCTAAAACGGGACTCACAGGAGAGGATCAAATCATAGAAAGTTAGAGTGTAACTCATGTTGAACCTGAGTCGGTATTGTGCCTTTTGTATTAAATTCGGGTGCAATTTCTTTGTGTCGTCGTCAATAAGAAGGTCCAAGGGATACAGTAAACCTGAAGTGAAGCATCGGACTCTAAAACTAGACTCACAGGAGAGGTTCAAATCATAGAAAGTTAGACTGTCAGGCCTCTTGTACTTAGGTCGGCATTGTGCCTTTTGTATTGAATTCTGGTGCAATTTCTGTGTTTCATCGTCAATAAGAAGGTGCAAGGTATACAGTAAACCTAAAGAGAAGCATCGGAATCTAAAACTGGACTCACTGGAGAGCTTCAAATCATAGAATGTGAGAGTGTCAGTCCTATTGTACTTAAGTCGGCATTGTGGCATTTGTATTAAATTCAGATGCAATTTCTGTGTTTCATCGTCAATAAGAAGGTCCAAGGGATACAGTAAACCTGAAGTGAAGCATCGGAATCCAAATCTGGACTCACATTAGAGGTTCAAATCATAGAAAGTTAGAGTGTCATTCCTCTTGTATTTAAGTCGGCATTGTTCCGTTTGTATTAAATTCGGATGCAAACTCTGTGTTTCATCGTCAATAAGAAAGTGCAAGGTATACAGTAAACCTGAAGTGAAGCATCAGAATCTAAAACTGGACTCACAGGAGAGGTTCAAATCATAGAAAGTGAGAATGTCAGTCCTCATTTGCTTAAGTCGGCACTGCGCGTTTTGAATTTAATTCGGATGCAATTTCTGTGTTTCATCGTCAATAAGAAGGTCCAAGGGATACAGTAAACCTGAAGTGAAGCATCGGAATCTAAAAACTGGACTCACAGGAGAGGTTCTAATCATAGAAAGTTAGAATGACAGTGCTCTTGTACTGAAGTCGGCATTGTGCCTTTTGTATTAAATTCGGATGCAATTTCTGTGTTTCATCGTCAATAAAAAGGTGCAAGGTATACAGTAAACCTGAAGTGAAGCATCGGAATCTAAAACTGGACTCACAGGAAAGGTTCAAATCATAGAAAAGGAGTGTGTCAGTCCTCTTGTACTTATGTCGGCATTGTGGCATTTGTATCAAATTCGGATGCATTTTCTGTGTTTCATCGTCAATAAGAAGGTCCAAGGGATACAGTAAAACTGAAGTGAAACGTCGGAATCTAAAACTGGCTCACAGGAGAGGTTCAAATCATAGAAAGTTAGAGTGTCACTCCTCTTGTAATTGAGTCAGTATTGTGCCTTTTGTATTAAATTAGGGTGCAATTTCTGTGTGTCATCGTCAATAAGAAGGTCCAAGGGATACAGCAAACCTGAAGTGAAGCATCGGAATCTAAAACTGGACTCACAGGAGAGGTTCAAATCATAGAAAGTTAGAGTGTCAGTCCTCTTTTACTTAAGTCGGCATTGTGCCTTTTGAATTTAATTCCGATGCTATTTCTATGTTTCATTGTCAATAAGAACGTCCAAGGGATACAGTAAACCTGAAGTGAAGCATCGGACTCTAAAACTGGACTCGCAGGAGAGGTTCAAATCATAGAAAGTTAGAATGTCAGTCCTCTTGTACTTTAGCCAGCATTGTGCCTTTTGTATTGAATTCGGATGCAATTTCTGTGTTTCAACGTCAATAAGAAGGTCCAAGGGATACAGTAAACCTTAAGTAAATCTTCGGAATCTAAAACTGGACTCACAGGGGAGGTTCAAATCATAGAAAGTGAGAGTGTCAGTCCTCTTGTACTTAAGTCGACATTGTGCCATTTGTATTAAATTCGGATGCAATTTCTGTGTTTCATCGTCAATAAGAAGATCCAAGGGATACAGTAAACCTGAAGTGAAGCATCGGTATCTAAAACTGGACTCACAGGAGAGGTTCAAATCATTGAAAGTTAGAGTGTCAGTCCTCTTTTACTTAAGTCGGCATTGTGCCTTTTGAATTTAATTCCGATATTATTTCTGTGTTTCATTGTCAATAAGAAGGTCCAAGGGATACAGTCAACATGAAGTGAAGCATCGGAATCTAAAACAGGACTCGCAGGAGAGGTTCTAATCATAGAAAGTTAGAATGTCAGTCCTCTTGTGCTTATGGCGGCATTGTGCCTTTTGTATTAACTTCAGATGCAATTTCTGTGTTTCATCGTCAATAAGAAGGTGCAAGGTATACAGTAAACCTGAAGTGAAGCATCGGAATCTAAAACTGGACTCACAGGAAAGGTTCAAATCGTAGAAAAGGAGTGTGTCAGTCCTCTTGTACTTATGTCGGCATTGTGGCATTTGTATCAAATTCGGATGCATTTTCTGTGTTTCATCGGCAATAAGAAGGTCCAAGGGATACAGTAAAACTGAAGTGAAGCATCGGAATCTAAAACTGGACTCACAGGAGAGATTCAAATCATAGAAAGTTAGAGTGTCTCTCCTCTTGTACCTAATTCGGTATTGTGCCATTTGTATTAAATTCGGATGTAATTTCTGTGTTTTATCGTCACTAAGAAGGTCCAAGGGATACAGTAAACCTTAAGTAAATCATCGGAATCTAAAACTGGACTCACAGGAGAGGTTCAAATCATAGAAAGTTAGAGTGTCAGTCCTCTTGTACTTAAGTCGGCATTGTGGCTTTTGTATTAATTTCGGATGCAAACTCTGTGTTTCATCATCAATAAGAAGGTCCAAGGGATACAGAAAACCTGAAGTGAAGCATCGGAATCTAAAACTGGACTCACAGAAGAAGTTCAAATCGTAGAAAGTTAGAGTGTCAGTCCTCTTGTTGTTAAGTCGGCATTGTGCGTTTTGAATTTAATTCCGATGCAATTTCTGTGTTTCATCGTTAATAAGAAGGTCCAAGGGATACAGCAAACTTGAAGTGAACCATCGGCATATAAAACTGGACTCACAGGGGAGGTTCAAATCATAGAAAGTGAGTGTGTCAGTCCTCTTGTACTTAAGTCGACATTGTGCCATTTGTATTAAATTCGGATGCAATTTCTGTGTTTCATCGTCAATAAGAAGATCCAAGGGATACAGTAAACCTGAAGTGAAGCATCGGTATCTAAAACTGGACTCACAGGAGAGGTTCAAATCATAGAAAGTTAGAGTGTCAGTCCTCTTTTACTTAAGTCGGCATTGTGCCTTTTGAATTTAATTCCGATATTATTTCTGTGTTTCATTGTCAATAAGAAGGTCCAAGGGATACAGTAAACCTGAAGTGAAGCATCGGAATCTAAAACAGGACTCGCAGGACAGGTTCTAATCATAGAAAGTTAGAATGTCAGTCCTCTTGTGCTTATGGCGGCATTGTGCCTTTTGTATTAACTTCGGATGCAATTTCTGTGTTTCATCGTCAATAAGAAGGTGCAAGGTATACAGTAAACCTGAAGTGAAGCATCGGATTCTAAAACTGGACTCACAGGAAAGGTTCAAATCATAGAAATGGAGAGTGTCAGTCCTCTTGTGCTTAAGCCGGCATTGTGCCTTTTGTATTGAATTCGGATGCAATTTCTGTGTTTCATCGTCAATAAGAAGGTCCAAACGATACAGTAAAACTGAAGTGAAGCATCGGAATCTAAAACTGGACTCACAGGAGAGATTCAAATCATAGAAAGTTAGAATGTCTCTCCTCTTGTACCTAATTCGGTATTGTGCCTTTTGTATTAAATTCGGATGTAATTTCTGTGTTTTATCGTCACTAAGAAGGTCCAAGGGATACAGTAAACCTTAAGTAAATCATCGGAATCTAAAACTGGACTCACAGGAGAGGTTCAAATCATAGAAAGTTAGAGTGTCAGTCCTCTTGTACTTAAGTCGGCATTGTGGCTTTTGTATTTAATTCCGATGCAATTTCTGTGTTTCATCGTCAATAAGAAGGTCCAAGGGATACAGTAAACTTGAAGTGAAGCATCGGCATATAAAACTTGACTCACAGAAGAGGTTCAAATCATAGAAAGTGAGAGTGTCAGTCCTCTTGTACTTAAGTCGGCATTGTGCCATTTATATTAAATTCAGGTGCAATTTCTGGGTTTCATCGTCAATAAGAAGGTCCAAGGGGTACAGTAAACGTGAAGTGAAGCATCGGAATCAAAAACTTGACTCACAGGAAAGGTTCAAATCATAGAAAGTGAGAGTGTCAGTCCTCTTGTACTTAAGTCGGCATTGTGGCATTTGTATTAAATTTGGATGCAATTTCTGTGTTTCATCGTCAATAAGAAGGTCCAAGGGATACAGTAAACCTGAAGTGAAGCATCGGAATCTAAAACTGGACTCACAGGAGAGGTTCAAATCATAGAAAGTTGGAGTGTCAGTCCTCTTTTACTTAAGTCGGCATTGTGCCTTTTGAATTTAATTCCGATGCTATTTCTGTGTTTCATTGTCAATAAGAACGTCCAAGGGATACAGTAAACCTGAAGTGAAGCATCGGACTCTAAAACTGGACTCGCAGGAGAGGTTCAAATCATAGAAAGTTAGAATGTCAGTCCTCTTGTACTTTAGCCGGCATTGTGGCTTTTGTATTGAATTCGGATGCAATTTCTGTGTTTCAACGTCAATAAGAAGGTCCAAGTGATACAGTAAACCTTAAGTAAATCATCGGAATCTAAAACTGGACTCACAGGGGAGGTTCAAATCATAGAAAGTGAGAGTGTCAGTCCTCTTGTACTTAAGTCGACATTGTGCCATTTGTATTAAATTCGGATGCAATTTCTGTGTTTCATCGTCAATAAGAAGATCCAAGGGATACAGTAAACCTGAAGTGAAGCATCGGTATCTAAAACTGGACTCACAGGAGAGGTTCAAATCATAGAAAGTTAGAGTGTCAGTCCTCTTTTACTTAAGTCGGCATTGTGCCTTTTGAATTTAATTCCGATATTATTTCTGTGTTTCATTGTCAATAAGAAGGTCCAAGGGATACAGTAAACCTGAAGTGAAGCATCGGAATCTAAAACAGGACTCGCAGGAGAGGTTCTAATCATAGAAAGTTAGAATGTCAGTCCTCTTGTGCTTATGGCGGCATTGTGCCTTTTGTATTAACTTCGGATGCAATTTCTGTGTTTCATCGTCAATAAGAAGGTGCAAGGTATACAGTAAACCTGAAGTGAAGCATCGGAATCTAAAACTGGACTCACAGGAAAGGTTCAAATCATAGAAATGGAGAGTGTCAGTCCTCTTGTGCTTAAAGCGGCATTGTGCCTTTTGTATTGAATTCGGATGCAATTTCTGTGTTTCATCGTCAATAAGAAGGTCCAAACGATACAGTAAAACTGAAGTGAAGCATCGGAATCTAAAACTGGACTCACAGGAGAGGTTCAAATCATAGAAAGTTAGAGTGTCAGTCCTCTTGTACTTAAGTCGGCATTGTGCCTTTTGATTTAATTCCAATGCTATTTCTGTGTTTCATTGTCAATAAGAACATCCAAGAGATACAGTAAACCTGAAGTGAAGCATCGGAATCTAAAACAGGACTCACAGGAGAGGTTCAAATCATAGAAAGTTGGAGTGTCAGTCCTCTTTTACTTAAGTCGGCATTGTGCCTTTTGAATTTAATTCCGATGCTATTTCTGTGTTTCATTGTCAATAAGAACGTCCAAGGGATACAGTAAACCTGAAGTGAAGCATCGGACTCTAAAACTGGACTCGCAGGAGAGGTTCAAATCATAGAAAGTTAGAATGTCAGTCCTCTTGTACTTTAGCCGGCATTGTGGCTTTTGTATTGAATTCGGATGCAATTTCTGTGTTTCAACGTCAATAAGAAGGTCCAAGTGATACAGTAAACCTTAAGTAAATCATCGGAATCTAAAACTGGACTCACAGGGGAGGTTCAAATCATAGAAAGTGAGAGTGTCAGTCCTCTTGTACTTAAGTCGACATTGTGCCATTTGTATTAAATTCGGATGCAATTTCTGTGTTTCATCGTCAATAAGAAGATCCAAGGGATACAGTAAACCTGAAGTGAAGCATCGGTATCTAAAACTGGACTCACAGGAGAGGTTCAAATCATAGAAAGTTAGAGTGTCAGTCCTCTTTTACTTAAGTCGGCATTGTGCCTTTTGAATTTAATTCCGATATTATTTCTGTGTTTCATTGTCAATAAGAAGGTCCAAGGGATACAGTAAACCTGAAGTGAAGCATCGGAATCTAAAACAGGACTCGCAGGAGAGGTTCTAATCATAGAAAGTTAGAATGTCAGTCCTCTTGTGCTTATGGCGGCATTGTGCCTTTTGTATTAACTTCGGATGCAATTTCTGTGTTTCATCGTCAATAAGAAGGTGCAAGGTATACAGTAAACCTGAAGTGAAGCATCGGAATCTAAAACTGGACTCACAGGAAAGGTTCAAATCATAGAGATCGAGAATGACAGTCCTCTTGTACTTATGTCGGCATTGTGGCATTTGTATCAAATTCGGATGCATTTTCTGTGTTTCATCATCAATAAGAAGGTCCAAGGGATACATTAAACCTGAAGTGAAGCATCGGAATCTAAAACTGGATTCACAGGTGAGGTTCAAATCATAGAAAGTGAGAGTGTCAGTTCTCTTCTACTTAGGTCGGCATTGTGCCTTTTGAATTTAATTCCGATGCAATTTCTGTGTTTCATCGTCAATAAGAAGGTCCAAAGGATACAGTAAAACTGAAGTGAAGCATCGGAATCTAAAACTGTACTCACAGGAGAGATTCCAATCATAGAAAGTTAGAGTGTCTCTCCTCTTGTACCTAATTCGATATTGTGCCTTTTGTATTAAATTCGGATGTAATTTCTGTGTTTTATCGTCAATAAGAAGGTCCAAGGTATACAGTAAACGTTAAGTAAATCATCGGAATCTAAAACTGGACTCGCAGGAGAGGTTCAAATCATAGAAAGTTAGAGTGTCAGTCCTCTTGTACTTAAGTCGGCATTGTGCCTTGTGTATTAATTTCGGATGCAAACTCTGTGTTTCATCGTCAATAAGAAGGTCCAAGGGATACAGAAAACCTGTAGTGAAGCATCGGAATCTAAAACTGTACTCACAGAAGAAGTTCAAATCATAGAAAGTTAGAGTGTCAGTCCTCTTGTTGTTAAGTCGGCATTGTGATTTTTGAATTTAATTCCGATGCAATTTCTGTGTTTCATCGTCAATAAGAAGGTCCAAGGGATACAGTAAACCTGGAGTGAAGCATCGGAATCAAAAACTTGACTCACAGGAAATGTTCAAATCATAGAAAGTGAGAGTGTCACTCCTCTTGTATTTAAGTCGGCATTGTGGCATTTGTATTAAATTTGGATGCAATTTCTGTGTTTCATCGTCAATAAGAAGGTCCAAGGGATACAATAAACCTGAAGTGAAGCATCGGAATCTAAAACGGGACTCACAGGAGAGGATCAAATCATAGAAAGTTAGAGTGTAACTCATGTTGAACCTGAGTCGGTATTGTGCCTTTTGTATTAAATTCGGGTGCAATTTCTTTGTGTCGTCGTCAATAAGAAGGTCCAAGGGATACAGTAAAACTGAAGTGAAGCATCGGAATCTAAAACTGTACTCACAGGAGAGATTCCAATCATAGAAAGTTAGAGTGTCTCTCCTCTTGTACCTAATTCGATATTGTGCCTTTTGTATTAAATTCGGATGTAATTTCTGTGTTTTATCGTCAATAAGAAGGTCCAAGGTATACAGTAAACGTTAAGTAAATCATCGGAATCTAAAACTGGACTCGCAGGAGAGGTTCAAATCATAGAAAGTTAGAGTGTCAGTCCTCTTGTACTTAAGTCGGCATTGTGCCTTGTGTATTAATTTCGGATGCAAACTCTGTGTTTCATCGTCAATAAGAAGGTCCAAGGGATACAGAAAACCTGTAGTGAAGCATCGGAATCTAAAACTGTACTCACAGAAGAAGTTCAAATCATAGAAAGTTAGAGTGTCAGTCCTCTTGTTGTTAAGTCGGCATTGTGATTTTTGAATTTAATTCCGATGCAATTTCTGTGTTTCATCGTCAATAAGAAGGTCCAAGGGATACAGTAAACCTGGAGTGAAGCATCGGAATCAAAAACTTGACTCACAGGAAATGTTCAAATCATAGAAAGTGAGAGTGTCACTCCTCTTGTATTTAAGTCGGCATTGTGGCATTTGTATTAAATTTGGATGCAATTTCTGTGTTTCATCGTCAATAAGAAGGTCCAAGGGATACAATAAACCTGAAGTGAAGCATCGGAATCTAAAACGGGACTCACAGGAGAGGATCAAATCATAGAAAGTTAGAGTGTAACTCATGTTGAACCTGAGTCGGTATTGTGCCTTTTGTATTAAATTCGGGTGCAATTTCTTTGTGTCGTCGTCAATAAGAAGGTCCAAGGGATACAGTAAACCTGAAGTGAAGCATCGGAATCTAAAAACTGGACTCACAGGAGAGGTTCTAATCATAGAAAGTTAGAATGACAGTCCTCTTGTACTTAAGTCGGCATAGTGCCTTTTGTATTAAATTCGGATGCAATTTCTGTGTTTCATCGTCAATAAGAAGGTGCAAGGTATACAGTAAACCTGAAGTGAAGCATCGGAATCTAAAACTGGACTCACAGGAAAGGTTCAAATCATAGAAAAGGAGTGTGTCAGTCCTCTTGTACTTATGTCGGCATTGTGGCATTTGTATCAAATTCGGATGCATTTTCTGTGTTTCATCGGCAATAAGAAGGTCCAAGGGATACAGTAAAACTGAAGTGAAACGTCGGAATCTAAAACTGGCTCACAGGAGAGGTTCAAATCATAGAAAGTTAGAGTGTCACTCCTCTTGTAATTGAGTCAGTATTGTGCCTTTTGTATTAAATTAGGGTGCAATTTCTATGTGTCATCGTCAATAAGAAGGTCCAAGGGATACAGTAAACCTGAAGTGAAGCATCGGAATCTAAAACTGGACTCACAGGAGAGGTTCAAATCATAGAAAGTTAGAGTGTCAGTCCTCTTGTACTTAAGTCGGCATTGTGCCTTTTGAATTTAATTCCGATGCTATTTCTATGTTTCATTGTCAATAAGAACGTCCAAGGGATACAGTAAACCTGAAGTGAAGCATCGGACTCTAAAACTGGACTCGCAGGAGAGGTTCAAATCATAGAAAGTTAGAATGTCAGTCCTCTTGTACTTTAGCCAGCATTGTGCCTTTTGTATTGAATTCGGATGCAATTTCTGTGTTTCAACGTCAATAAGAAGGTCCAAGGGATACAGTAAACCTTAAGTAAATCTTCGGAATCTAAAACTGGACTCACAGGGGAGGTTCAAATCATAGAAAGTGAGAGTGTCAGTCCTCTTGTACTTAAGTCGACATTGTGCCATTTGTATTAAATTCGGATGCAATTTCTGTGTTTCATCGTCAATAAGAAGATCCAAGGGATACAGTAAACCTGAAGTGAAGCATCGGTATCTAAAACTGGACTCACAGGAGAGGTTCAAATCATTGAAAGTTAGAGTGTCAGTCCTCTTTTACTTAAGTCGGCATTGTACCTTTTGAATTTAATTCCGATATTATTTCTGTGTTTCATTGTCAATAAGAAGGTCCAAGGGATACAGTAAACCTGAAGTGAAGCATCGGAATCTAAAACAGGACTCGCAGGAGAGGTTCTAATCATAGAAAGTTAGAATGTCAGTCCTCTTGTGCTTATGGCGGCATTGTGCCTTTTGTATTAACTTCAGATGCAATTTCTGTGTTTCATCGTCAATAAGAAGGTGCAAGGTATACAGTAAACCTGAAGTGAAACATCGGAATCTAAAACTGGACTCACAGGAAAGGTTCAAATCATAGAAAAGGAGTGTGTCAGTCCTCTTGTACTTATGTCGGCATTGTGGCATTTGTATCAAATTCGGATGCATTTTCTGTGTTTCATCGGCAATAAGAAGGTCCAAGGGATACAGTAAAACTGAAGTGAAGCATCGGAATCTAAAACTGGACTCACAGGAGAGATTCAAATCATAGAAAGTTAGAGTGTCTCTCCTCTTGTACCTAATTCGGTTTTGTGCCATTTGTATTAAATTCGGATGTAATTTCTGTGTTTTATCGTCACTAAGAAGGTCCAAGGGATACAGTAAACCTTAAGTAAATCATCGGAATCTAAAACTGGACTCACAGGAGAGGTTCAAATCATAGAAAGTTAGAGTGTCAGTCCTCTTGTACTTAAGTCGGCATTGTGGCTTTTGTATTAATTTCGGATGCAAACTCTGTGTTTCATCGTCAATAAGAAGGTCCAAGGGATACAGAAAACCTGAAGTGAAGCATCGGAATCTAAAACTGGACTCACAGAAGAAGTTCAAATCATAGAAAGTTAGAGTGTCAGTCCTCTTGTTGTTAAGTCGGCATTGTGCGTTTTGAATTTAATTCCGATGCAATTTCTGTGTTTCATCGTCAATAAGAAGGTCCAAGGGATACAGCAAACTTGAAGTGAAGCATCGGCATATAAAACTGGACTCACAGGGGAGGTTCAAATCATAGAAAGTGAGTGTGTCAGTCCTCTTGTACTTAAGTCGACATTGTGCCATTTGTATTAAATTCGGATGCAATTTCTGTGTTTCATCGTCAATAAGAAGATCCAAGGGATACAGTAAACCTGAAGTGAAGCATCGGTATCTAAAACTGGACTCACAGGAGAGGTTCAAATCATAGAAAGTTAGAGTGTCAGTCCTCTTTTACTTAAGTCGGCATTGTGCCTTTTGAATTTAATTCCGATATTATTTCTGTGTTTCATTGTCAATAAGAAGGTCCAAGGGATACAGTAAACCTGAAGTGAAGCATCGGAATCTAAAACAGGACTCGCAGGAGAGGTTCTAATCATAGAAAGTTAGAATGTCAGTCCTCTTGTGCTTATGGCGGCATTGTGCCTTTTGTATTAACTTCGGATGCAATTTCTGTGTTTCATCGTCAATAAGAAGGTGCAAGGTATACAGTAAACCTGAAGTGAAGCATCGGATTCTAAAACTGGACTCACAGGAAAGGTTCAAATCATAGAAATGGAGAGTGTCAGTCCTCTTGTGCTTAAGCCGGCATTGTGCCTTTTGTATTGAATTCGGATGCAATTTCTGTGTTTCATCGCCAATAAGAAGGTCCAAACGATACAGTAAAACTGAAGTGAAGCATCGGAATCTAAAACTGGACTCACAGGAGAGATTCAAATCATAGAAAGTTAGAGTGTCTCTCCTCTTGTACCTAATTCGGTATTGTGCCATTTGTATTAAATTCGGATGTAATTTCTGTGTTTTATCGTCACTAAGAAGGTCCAAGGGATACAGTAAACCTTAAGTAAATCATCGGAATCTAAAACTGGACTCACAGGAGAGGTTCAAATCATAGAAAGTTAGAGTGTCAGTCCTCTTGTACTTAAGTCGGCATTGTGGCTTTTGTATTAATTTCGGATGCAAACTCTGTGTTTCATCGTCAATAAGAAGGTCCAAGGGATACAGAAAACCTGAAGTGAAGCATCGGAATCTAAAACTGGACTCACAGAAGAAGTTCAAATCATAGAAAGTTAGAGTGTCAGTCCTCTTGTTGTTAAGTCGGCATTGTGCGTTTTGAATTTAATTCCGATGCAATTTCTTTGTTTCATCGTCAATAAGAAGGTCCAAGGGATACAGCAAACTTGAAGTGAAGCATCGGCATATGAAACTTGACTGACAGAAGAGGTTCAAATCATAGAAAGTGAGAGTGTCAGTCCTCTTGTACTTAAGTCGGCATTGTGCCATTTATATTAAATTCAGGTGCAATTTCTGGGTTTCATCGTCAATAAGAAGGTCCAAGGGGTACAGTAAACGTGAAGTGAAGCATCGGAATCAAAAACTTGACTCACAGGAAAGGTTCAAATCATAGAAAGTGAGTGTGTCAGTCCTCTTGTACTTAAGTCGGCATTGTGGCATTTGTATTAAATTTGGATGCAATTTCTGTGTTTCATCGTCAATAAGAAGATCCAAGGGATACAGTAAACCTGAAGTGAAGCATCGGTATCTAAAACTGGACCCACAGGAGAGGTTCAAATCATAGAAAGTTAGAGTGTCAGTCCTCTTTTACTTAAGTCGGCATTGTGCCTTTTGAATTTAATTCCGATATTATTTCTGTGTTTCATTGTCAATAAGAAGGTCCAAGGGATACAGTAAACCTGAAGTGAAGCATCGGAATCTAAAACAGGACTCGCAGGAGAGGTTCTAATCATAGAAAGTTAGAATGTCAGTCCTCTTGTGCTTATGGCGGCATTGTGCCTTTTGTATTAACTTCGGATGCAATTTCTGTGTTTCATCGTCAATAAGAAGGTGCAAGGTATACAGTAAACCTGAAGTGAAGCATCGGAATCTAAAACTGGACTCACAGGAAAGGTTCAAAACATAGAAATGGAGAGTGTCAGTCCTCTTGTGCTTAAGCCGGCATTGTGCCTTTTGTATTGAATTCGGATGCAATATCTGTGTTTCATCGTAAATAAGAAGGTCCAAACGATACAGTAAAACTGAAGTGAAGCATCGGAATCTAAAACTGGTCTCACAGGAGAGATTCAAATCATAGAAAGTTAGAGTGTCTTTCCTCTTGTACCTAATTCGGTATTGTGCCATTTGTATTAAATTCGGATGTAATTTCTGTGTTTTATCGTCACTAAGAAGGTCCAAGGGATACAGTAAACCTTAAGTAAATCATCGGAATCTAAAACTGGACTCACAGGAGAGGTTCAAATCATAGAAAGTTAGAGTGTCAGTCCTCTTGTACTTAAGTCGGCATTGTGGCTTTTGTATTAATTTCGGATGCAAACTCTGTGTTTCATCGTCAATAAGAAGGTCCAAGGGATACAGAAAACCTGAAGTGAAGCATCGGAATCTAAAACTGGACTCACAGAAGAAGTTCAAATCATAGAAAGTTAGAGTGTCAGTCCTCTTGTTGTTAAGTCGGCATTGTGCGTTTTGAATTTAATTCCGATGCAATTTCTGTGCTTCATCGTAATAAGAAGGTCCAAGGGATACAGCAAACTTGAAGTGAAGCATCGGCATATAAAACTGGACTCACAGAAGAGGTTCAAATCATAGAAAGTGAGAGTGTCATTCCTCTTGTATTTAAGTCGGCATTGTGCCATTTGTATTAAATTTGGGTGCAATTTCTATGTTTCATCGCCAATAAGAAGGTCCAAGGGATACAGTAAACCTGAAGTGAAGCATCAGAATCTAAAACTGGACTCACAGGAGAGGTTCAAATCATAGAAATTGAGAATGTCAGTCCTCATTTGCTTAAGTCGGCACTGCGCGTTTTGAATTTAATTCGGATGCAATTTCTGTGTTTCATCGTCAATAAGAAGGTCCAAGGGATACAGTAAACCTGAAGTGAAGCATCGGAATCTAAAAACTGGACTCACAGGAGAGGTTCAAATCATAGACAGTTAGAGTGTCAGTCCTCTTTTACTTAAGTCGGCATTGTGCCTTTTGAATTTAATTCCGATGCTATTTCTGTGTTTCATTGTCGATAAGAAGGTCCAAGGGATACAGTAAACCTGAAGTGAAGCATCGGAATCTAAAACAGGACTCACAGGAGAGGTTCTAATCATAGAAAGTTAGAATGACAGTCCTCTTGTACTTAAGTCGGCATTGTGCCTTTTGTATTAAATTCGGATGCAATTTCTGTGTTTCATCGTCAATAAGAAGGTGCAAGGTATACAGTAAACCTGAAGTGAAGCATCGGAATCTAAAACTGGACTCACAGGAAAGGTTCAAATCATAAAAAAGGAGTGTGTCAGTCCTCTTGTACTTATGTCGGCATTGTGGCATTTGTATCAAATTCGGATGCATTTTCTGTGTTTCATCGTCAATAAGAAGGTCCAAACGATACAGTAAAACTGAAGTGAAGCATCGGAATCTAAAACTGGACTCACAGGAGAGATTCAAATCATAGAAAGTTAGAGTGTCTCTCCTCTTGTACCTAATTCGTTATTGTGCCATTTGTATTAAATTCGGATGTAATTTCTGTGTTTTATCGTCACTAAGAAGGTCCAAGGGATACAGTAAACCTTAAGTAAATCATCGGAATCTAAAACTGGACTCACAGGAGAGGTTCAAATCATAGAAAGTTAGAGTGTCAGTCCTCTTGTACTTAAGTCGGCATTGTGGCTTTTGTATTAATTTCGGATGCAAACTCTGTGTTTCATCGTCAATAAGAAGGTCCAAGGGATACAGAAAACCTGAAGTGAAGCATCGGAATCTAAAACTGGACTCACAGAAGAAGTTCAAATCATAGAAAGTTAGAGTGTCAGTCCTCTTGTTGTTAAGTCGGCATTGTGCGTTTTGAATTTAATTCCGATGCAATTTCTGTGTTTCATCGTCAATAAGAAGGTCCAAGGGATACAGCAAACTTGAAGTGAAGCATCGGCATGTAAAACTGGACTCACAGAAGAGGTTCAAATCATAGAAAGGGAGAGTGTCATTCCTCTTGTATTTAAGTCGGCATTGTCCCGTTTGTATTAAATTCGGATGCAAACTCTGTGTTTCATCGTCAATAAGAAAGTGCAAGGTATACAGTAAACCTGAAGTGAAGCATCAGAATGTAAAACTGGACTCACAGGAGAGGTTCAAATCATAGAAATTGAGAATGTCAGTCCTCATTTGCTTAAGTCGGCACTGCGCGTTTTGAATTTAATTCGGATGCAATTTCTGTGTTTCATCGTCAATAAGAAGGTCCAAGGGATACAGTAAACCTGAAGTGAAGCATCGGAATCTAAAAACTGGACTCACAGGAGAGGTTCAAATCATAGACAGTTAGAGTGTCAGTCCTCTTTTACTTAAGTCGGCATTGTGCCTTTTGAATTTAATTCCGATGCTATTTCTGTGTTTCATTGTCAATAAGAAGGTCCAAGGGATACAGTAAACCTGAAGTGAAGCATCGGAATCTAAAACAGGACTCACAGGAGAGGTTCTAATCATAGAAAGTTAGAATGACAGTCCTCTTGTACTTAAGTCGGCATTGTGCCTTTTGTATTAAATTCGGATGCAATTTCTGTGTTTCATCGTCAATAAGAAGGTGCAAGGTATACAGTAAACCTGAAGTGAAGCATCGGAATCTAAAACTGGACTCACAGGAAAGGTTCAAATCATAGAAAAGGAGTGTGTCAGTCCTCTTGTACTTATGTCGGCATTGTGGCATTTGTATCAAATTCGGATGCATTTTCTGTGTTTCATCGTCAATAAGAAGGTCCAAGGGATACAGTAAAACTGAAGTGAAACGTCGGAATCTAAAACTGGGCTCACAGGAGAGGTTCAAATCATAGAAAGTTAGAGTGTCACTCCTCTTGTAATTGAGTCAGTATTGTGCCTTTTGCGTTAAATTAGGGTGCAATTTCTGTGTGTCATCGTCAATAAGAAGGTCCAAGGGATACAGTAAACCTGAAGTGAAGCATCGGAATCTAAAACTGGACTCACAGGAGAGGTTCAAATCATAGAAAGTTAGAGTGTCAGTCCTCTTTTACATAAGTCGGCATTGTGCTTTTTGAATTTAATTCCCATGCTATTTCTGTGTTTCATTGTCAATAAGAACGTCCAAGGGATACAGTAAACCTGAAGTGAAGCATCGGACTCTAAAACTGGACTCGCAGGAGAGGTTCAATTCATAGAAAGTTAGAATGTCAGTCCTCTTGTACTTTAGCCGGCATTGTGCCTTTTGTATTGAATTCGGATGCAATTTCTGTGTTTCAACGTCAATAAGAAGGTCCAAGGGATACAGTAAACCTTAAGTAAATCATCGGAATCTAAAACTGGACTCACAGGGGAGGTTGAAATCATAGAAAGTGAGAGTGTCAGTCCTCTTGTACTTAAGTCGACATTGTGCCATTTGTATTAAATTCGGATGCAATTTCTGTGTTTCATCGTCAATAAGAAGATCCAAGGGATACAGTAAACCTGAAGTGAAGCATCGGTATCTAAAACTGGACTCACAGGAGAGGTTCAAATCATAGAAAGTTAGAGTGTCAGTCCTCTTTTACTTAAGTCGGCATTGTGCCTTTTGAATTTAATTCCGATATTATTTCTGTGTTTCATTGTCAATAAGAAGGTCCAAGGGATACACTAAACCTGAAGTGAAGCATCGGAATCTAAAACAGGACTCGCAGGAGAGGTTCTAATCATAGGAAGTTAGAATGTCAGTCCTCTTGTGCTTATGGCGGCATTGTGCCTTTTGTATTAACTTCGGATGCAATTTCTGTGTTTCATCGTCAATACGAAGGTGCAAGGTATACAGTAAACCTGAAGTGAAGCATCGGAATCTAAAACTGGACTCACAGGAAAGGTTCAAATCATAGAAATGGAGAGTGTCAGTCATCTTGTGCTTAAGCCGGCATTGTGCCTTTTGTATTGATTTCGGATGCAATTTCTGTGTTTCATCGTCAATAAGAAGGTCCAAACGATACAGTAAAACTGAAGTGAAGCATCGGAATCTAAAACTGGACTCACAGGAGAGATTCAAGTCATAGAAACTTAGAGTGTCTCTCCTCTTGTACCTAATTCGGTATTGTGCCATTTGTATTAAATTCGGATGTAACTTCTGTGTTTTATCGTCACTAAGAAGGTCCAAGGGATACAGTAAACCTTAAGTAAATCATCGGAATCTGAAACTGGACTCACAGGAGAGGTTCAAATCATAGAATGTTAGAGTGTCAGTCCTCTTTTACTTAAGTCGGCATTGTGGCTTTTGTATTAATTTCGGATGCAAACTCTGTGTTTCATCGTCAATAAGAAGGTCCAAGGGATACAGAAAACCTGAAGTGAAGCATCGGAATCTAAAACTGGACTCACAGAAGAAGTTCAAATCATAGAAAGTTAGAGTGTCAGTCCTCTTGTTGTTAAGTCGGCATTGTGCGTTTTGAATTTAATTCCGATGCAATTTCTGTGTTTCATCGTCAATAAGAAGGTCCAAGGGATACAGTAAACTTGAAGTGAAGCATCGGCATATAAAACTGGACTCACAGAAGAGGTTCAAATCATAGAAAGTGAGAGTGTCAGTCCTCTTGTACTTAAGTCGGCATTGTGCCATTTATATTAAATTCAGGTGCAATTTCTCGGTTTCATCGTCAATAAAAAGGTCCAAGGGGTACAGTAAACGTGAAGTGAAGCATCGGAATCAAAAACTTGACTCACAGGAAAGGTTCAAATCATAGAAAGTGAGAGTGTCAGTCCTCTTGTACTTAAGTCGACATTGTGCCATTTGTATTAAATTCGGATGCAATTTCTGTGTTTCATCGTCAATAAGAAGATCCAAGGGATACAGTAAACCTGAAGTGAAGCATCGGTATCTAAAACTGGACTCACAGGAGAGGTTCAAATCATAGAAAGTTAGAGTGTCAGTCCTCTTTTACTTAAGTCGGCATTGTGCCTTTTGAATTTAATTCCGATATTATTTCTGTGTTTCATTGTCAATAAGAAGGTCCAAGGGATACAGTAAACCTGAAGTGAAGCATCGGACTCTAAATCTGGACTCACAGGAGAGGTTCAAATCATAGAAAGTTAGATTGTCAGGCCTCTTGTACTTAGGTCGGCATTGTGCCTTTTGTATTGAATTCGGGTGCAATTTCTGTGTTTCATCGTCAATAAGAAGGTGCAAGGTATACAGTAAACCTGAAGAGAAGCATCGGAACCTAAAACTGGACTCACTGGAGAGCTTCAAATCATAGAAAGTGAGAGTGTCATTCCTCTTGTATTTAAGTCGGCATTGTTCCGTTTGTATTAAATTCGGATGCAAACTCTGTGTTTCATCGTCAATAAGAAAGTGCAAGGTATACAGTAAACCTGAGGTGAAGCATCGGAATCTAAAACTGGACTCACAGGAGAGGTTCAAATCATAGAAATTGAGAGTGTCAGTCCTCTTGTACTTAAGTTGGCATTGTACCATTTGTATGAAATTCGGATGCAATTTCTGTGTTTCATCGTCAATAAGAAGGTCCAAGGGATACAGTAAACCTGAAGTGAAGCATCGGAATCTAAAAACTGGACTCACAGGAGAAGTTCAAATCATAGACAGTTAGAGTGTCAGTCCTCTTTTACTTAAGTCGGCATTGTGCCTTTCGAATTTAATTCCGATGCTATTTCTGTGTTTCATTGTCAATAAGAAGGTCCAAGGGATACAGTAAACCTGAAGTGAAGCATCGGAATCTAAAACAGGACTCACAGGAGAGGTTCTAATCATAGAAAGTTAGAATGACAGTCCTCTTGTACTTAAGTCGGCATTGTGCCTTTTGTATTAAATTCGGATGCAATTTCTGTGTTTCATCGTCAATAAGAAGGTGCAAGGTATACAGTGAAACTGAAGTGAAGCATCGGAATCTAAAACTGGACTCACAGGAAAGGTTCAAATCATAGAAAAGGAGTGAGTCAGTCCTCTTGTACTTATGTCGGCATT
Source organism: Schistocerca americana (assembly GCF_021461395.2). Lineage (NCBI taxonomy): Eukaryota > Metazoa > Arthropoda > Insecta > Orthoptera > Acrididae > Schistocerca > Schistocerca americana. The sequence goes on along the minus strand of NC_060129.1, from coordinate 1,827,914 downwards.
GTGGCATTTGTATCAAATTCGGATGCATTTTCTGTGTTTCATCGTCAATAAGAAGGTGCAAGGAATACAGTAAACCTCTTAAGTGAAGCATCGGAATCTAAAACTGGACTCACAGGAGAGGATCAAATCATAGAAAGTTAGAGTGTAACTCCTCTTGTACCTGAGTCGGTATTGTGCCTTTTGTATTAAATTCGGGTGCAATTTCTGTGTGTCATCGTCAATAAGAAGGTCCAAGGGATACAGTAAACCTGAAGTGAAGCATCGGACTCTAAATTTGGACTCACAGGAGAGGTTCAAATCATAGAAAGTTAGATTGTGAGGCCTCTTGTACTTAGGTATGCATTGTGCCTTTTGTATTGAATTCGGGTGCAATTTCTGTGTTTCATCGTCAATAAGAAGGTGCAAGGTATACAGTAAACCTGAAGAGAAGCATCGGAATCTAAAACTGGACTCACTGGAGAGCTTCAAATCATAGAAAGTGAGAGTGTCAGTCCTCTTGTACTTAAGTCGGCATTGTGGCATTTGTATTAAATTCAGATGCAATTTCTGTGTTTCATCGTCAATAAGAAGGTCCAAGGGATACAGTAAACCTGAAGTGAAGCATCGGAATCCAAATCTGGACTCACATTAGAGGTTGAAATCATAGAAAGTTAGAGTGTCATTCCTCTTGTATTTAAGTCGGCATTGTTCCGTTTGTATTAAATTTGGATGCAAACTCTGTGTTTCATCGTCAATAAGAAAGTGCAAGGTATACAGTAAACCTGAGGTGAAGCATCGGAATCTAAAACTGGACTCACAGGAGAGGTTCAAATCATAGAAATTGAGAGTGTCAGTCCTCTTGTACTTATGTTGGCATTGTACCATTTGTATTAAATTCGGATGCAATTTCTGTGTTTCATCGTCAATAAGAAGGTCCAAGGGATACAGTAAACCTGAAGTGAAGCATCGGAATCTAAAAACTGGACTCACAGGAGAAGTTCAATTCATAGACAGTTAGAGTGTCAGTCCTCTTTTACTTAAGTCGGCATTGTGCCTTTTGAATTTAATTCCGATGCTATTTCTGTGTTTCATTGTCAATAAGAAGGTCCAAGGGATACAGTAAACCTGAAGTGAAGCATCGGAATCTAAAACAGGACTCACAGGAGAGGTTCTAATCATAGAAAGTTAGAGTGTCAGTCCTCTTTTACTTAAGTCGGCACTGTGCCTTTTGAATTTAATTCCGATGCTATTTCTGTGTTTCATTGTCAATAAGAAGGTCCAAGGGATACAGTAAAACTGAAGTGAAACATCGGAATCTAAAACTGGACTCACAGGAGAGATTCAAATCATAGAAAGTCAGAGTGTCTCTCCTCTTGTACCTAATTCGGTATTGTGCCTTTTGTATTAAATTCGGATGCAATTTCTGTGTTTCTTCGTCAATAAGAAGGTCCAAGGGATACAGTAAACCTGAAGTGAAGCATCGGAATCTAAAACAGGACTCACAGGAGAGGTTCTAATCATAGAAAGTTAGAATGTCAGTCCTCTTGTACTTAAGTCGGCATTGTGCCTATTGTATTAAATTCGGATGCAATTTCTGTGTTTCATCGTCAATAAGAAGGTGCAAGGAATACAGTAAACCTCTTAAGTGAAGCATCGGAATCTAAAACTGGACTCATAGGAAAGGTTCAAATCATAAAAAGGGAGAGTGTCAGTCCTCTTGTACTTATGTCGGCATTGTGGCATTTGTATCAAATTCGGATGCATTTTCTGTGTTTCACTCCTACAAGAAGGTCCAAGGGATACAGTAAACCTGAAGTGAAACATCGGAATCTAAAACATGACTCACAGGAGAGGTTCAAATCATAGAAAGTGAGAGTGTCAGTTCTCTTCTACTTAGGTCGGCATTGTGCCTTTTGGATTTATTTCCGATGCAATTTCTGTGTTTCATCGTCAATAAGAAGGTCCAAACGATACAGTAAAACTGAAGTGAAGCATCGGAATCTAAAACTGGACTCACAGGAGTGATTCAAATCATAGAAAGTTAGAGTGTCTCTGCTCTTGTTCCTAATTCGTTATTGTGACTTTTGTATTAAATTCGGATGCAATTTCTGTGTTTCATCGTCAATAAGAAGGTCCAAGGGATACAGTAAATCTGGAGTGAAGCATCGGAATCTAAAACTGGACTCACAGGAGAGGTTCAAATCAGAGAAAGTTAGAGTGTCACTCCTCTTGTACTTGAGTGGGTATTGTGCCTTTTGTATTAAATTCGGCTGCAATTTCTGTGTGTCATCGTCAATAAGAAGGTTCAAGGGATACAGTAAACCTGAAGTGAAGCATCGGACTCTAAAACTGGAATCACAGGAGAGGTTCAAATCATAGAAAGTTAGAATGACAGTCCTCTTGTACTTAAGTCGGCATTGTGCCTTTTGTATTGAATTTGGATGCCGTTTCTGTGTTTCATCGTCAATAAGAAGGTGCAAGGTATACAGTAAACGTGAAGAGAAGCATCGGAATCTAAAACTGGACTCACTGGAGAGGTTCAAATCATAAAAAGTGAGAGTGTCTCTCCTCTTGTACCTAATTCGGTATTGTGCCTTTTGTATTAAATTCGGATGCAATTTCTGTGTTTCATCGTCAATAAGAAGGTCCAAGGGATACAGTAAACCTTAAGTAAATCATCGGAATCTAAAACTGGACTCACAGGAGACGTTCAAATCATAGAAAGTGAGAGTGTCAGTCCTCTTGCACTTAAGTCGATATTGTGCCATTTGTATTAAATTCGGATGCAATTTCTGTGTTTCATCGTCAATAAGAAGGTCCAAGGGATACAGTAAACCTGAAGTGAAGCATCGGAATCTAAAACTGGACTCACAGGAGAGGTTCAAATTATAGAAAGTTAGAGTGTCTGTCCTCTTTTACTTAAGTGGGCATTGTGCGTTTTGAATTTAATTCCGATGCTATTTCTGTGTTTCATTGTCAATAAGAAGGTCCAAGCGATACAGTAAACCTGTAGTGAAGCATCGGAATCTAAAACAGTACACACAGGAGAGGTTCTAATCATAGAAAGTTAGAATGTCAGTCCTCTTGTACTTAAGTCGGCATTGTGCCTTTTGTATTAAATTCGGATGCAATTTCTGTGTTTCATCGTCAATAAGAAGGTGCAAGGTATACAGTAAACCCTCAAGTGAAGCATCGGAAACTAAAACTGGGCTCACAGGAAAGGTTCAAATCATAGAAAGGGAGAGTTTCAGTCCTCTTGTACTTATGTCGGCATTGTGGCATTTGTATCAAATTCGGATGCATTTTCTGTGTTTCATCGTCAATAATAAGGTCCAAGGGATACAGTAAACCTGAAGTGAAGCATCGGAATCAAAAACTGGACTCACAGGAGAGGTTCAAATCATAGAAAGTGAGAGTGTCAGTCCTCTTTTACTTATGTCGGCATTGTGATTTTTGAATTTAATTCCGATGCAATTTCTATGTTTCATCGTCAATAAGAAGGTCCAAGGGATACAGTTAACCTGGAGTGAAGCATCGGAATCTAAAACTGGACTCACAGGAGAGGTTCAAATCATAGAAAGTGAGAGTGTAAGTCCTCTTTTACTTAAGTCGGCATTGTGCGATTTGAATTAAATTCGGGTGCAATTTCTGTGTGTCATCGTCAATAAGAAGGTCCAAGGGATACAGTAAACCTGAAGTGAAGCATCGGAATCTAAAACTGGACTCACAGGAGAGGTTCAAATCATAGAAAGTGAGAGTGTCAGTCCTCTTTTACTTATGTCGGCATTTTGAGTTTTGAATTTGATTCCGATGCAATTTCTGTGTTTCATCGTTAATAAATAATTCCAAGGGATACAGTAAACCAGAAGTGAAGCGTCGGAATCTGAAACTGGACTCACAGGAGATGTTCAAATCATAGAAAGTGAGAGTGTCAGTCCTCTTGTACTTAAGTCACCATTGTGATTTTTGCATTAAATTCGGATGCACTTTCTGTGTTTCATCGTCAATAAGAAGGTCCAAGGGATACAGTAAACCTGAAGTGAAACACCGGAATCTAAAACTGGACTCAGAGGAGAGGTTCAAATCATAGAAAGTGAGGGTGTCAGTCCTCTTGTACTTAAGACGGCATTGTGCCTTTTGAATTTAGTCCCGATGCAATTTCTGTGTTTCATCGTCAATAACAAGGTGCAAGGTATACAGTAAACCTGAAGTGAAGCATCGGAATCTAAATCTGACCTCACAGGAGAGGTTCGAATCATAGAGAGTGAGAGTGTAGGTCCTCTTGTACTTAAGTCGGCATTGTGCCATTTGTATTAAATTCGGATGCAATTTCTGTGTTTCATCGTCAATAAGAAGGTCCAAGGGATACAGTAAACCTGAAGTGAAGCAGCGGAATCTAAAACTGGACTCACAGGAGAGGTTCAAATCATAGAAAGTGAAAGTGTCAGTCCTCTTGTACTTAAGCCGCCATAGTGCCTTTTGTATTAAATTCGGATGCAATTTCTGTGTTTCATCGTCAATAAGAAGGTCCAAACGATACAGTAAAACTGAAGTGAAGCATCGGAATCTAAAACTGGACTCACAGGAGTGATTCAAATCATAGAAAGTTAGAGTGTCTCTCCTCTTGTTCCTAATTCGGTATTGTGCCTTTTGTATTAAATTCGGATGCAATTTCTGTGTTTCATCGTCAATAAGAAGGTCCAAGGGATACAGTAAATCTGGAGTGAAGCATCGGAATCTAAAACTGGACTCACAGGAGAGGTTCAAATCAGAGAAAGTTAGAGTGTCACTCCTCTTGTACTTGAGTGGGTATTGTGCCTTTTGTATTAAATTCGGCTGCAATTTCTGTGTGTCATCGTCAATAAGAAGGTTCAAGGGATACAGTAAACCTGAAGTGAAGCATCGGACTCTAAAACTGGACTCACAGGAGAGGTTCAAATCATAGAAAGTTAGAATGACAGTCCTCTTGTACTTAAGTCGGCATTGTGCCTTTTGTATTGAATTCGGATGCAATTTCTGTGTTTCATCGTCAATAAGAAGGTGCAAGGTATACAGTAAACCTGAAGAGAAGCATCGGAATCTAAAACTGGACTCACTGGAGAGGTTCAAATCATAGAAAGTGAGAGTGTCAGTCCTCTTGTACTTAAGTCGGCATTGTGGCATTTGTATTAAATTCGGATGCAATATCTGTGTTTCATCGTCAATAAGAAGGTCCAAGGGATACAGTAAACCTGAAGTGAAGCATCGGAATCAAAAACTGGACTCACAGGATAGGTTCAAATCATAGAGAGTGAGAGTGTCAGTCCTCTTGTACTTTAGTCGCCATTGTGATTTTTGTATTATATTCGGATCCAATTTCTGTGTTTCATCGTCAATAAGAAGGTCCAAGGGATTCAGTAAACCTGAAGTGAAGGGTCGGAATCTAAAACTGGACTCACAGGAGAGGTTCAAATCATAGAAAGTTAGAGTGTGAGTCCTCTTTTACTTAAGTCGGCATTGTGCGTTTTGAATTTAATTCCGATGCTATTTCTGTGTTTCATTGTCAATAAGAAGGTCCAAGGGTTACAGTAAACCTGAAGTGAAGCATCGGAATCTAAAACAGGACTCACAGAAGAGGTTCTAATCATAGAAAGTTAGAATGTCAGTCCTCTTGTACTTAAGTCGGCATTGTGCCTTTTGTATTAAATTCGGATGCAATTTCTGTGTTTCATCGTCAATAAGTTCGTGCAAGGTATACAGTAAACCCTTAAGTGAAGCATCGGAATCTAAAACTGGACTCACAGGAAAGGTTCAAATCATAGAAAGGGAGAGTTTCAGTCCTCTTGTACTTATGTCGGCATTGTGGCATTTGTATCGAATTCGGATGCATTTTCTGTGTTTCATCGTCAATAAGAAGGTCCGAGGGATACAGTAAACCTGAAGTGAAGCATCGGAATCTAAAACTGGACTCACAGGAGAGGTTCAAATCATAGAAAGTCAGAGTGTCAGTTCTCTTCTACTTAGGTCGTCATTGTGCCTTTTGGATTTAATTCGGATGCAATTTCTGTGTTTCATCGTCAATAAGAAGGTCCAAACGATACAGTAAAACTGAAGTGAAGCATCGGAATCTAAAACTGGTCTCACAGGAGGGATTCAAATCATAAAAAGTTAGAGTGTCTCTCCTCTTGTACCTAATTCGGTATTGTGCCTTTTGTATTAAATTCGGATGCAATTTCTGTGTTTCATCGTCAATAAGAAGGTCCAAGGGATACAGTAAATCATCGGAATCTAAAACTGGACTCACAGGAGACGTTCAAATCATAGAAAGTGAGAGTGTCAGTCCTCTTGCACTTAAGTCGATATTGTGCCATTTGTATTAAATTCGGATGCAATTTCTGTGTTTCATCGTAAATAAGAAAGTCCAAGGGATACAGTAAACCTGAAGTGAAGCATCGGAATCTAAAACTGGACTCACAGGAGAGGTTCAAATCATAGAAAGTTAGAGTGTCAGTCCTCTTTTACTTATGTGGGCATTGTGCGTTTTGAATATAATTCCGATGCTATTTCTGTGTTTCATTGTCAATAAGAAGGTCCAAGGGATACAGTAAACCTGTAGTGAAGCATCGGAATCTAAAACAGTACTCACAGGAGAGGTTCTAATCACAGAAAGTTAGAATGTCAGTCCTCTTGTCCATAAGTCGGCATTGTGACTTTTGTATTAAATTCGGATGCAATTTCTGTGTTTCATCGTCAATAAGAAGGTGCAAGGTATACAGTAAACCCTTAAGTGAAGCATCGGAAACTAAAACTGGGCTCACAGGAAAGGTTCAAATCATAGAAAGGGAGAGTTTCAGTCCTCTTGTACTTATGTCGGCATTGTGGCATTTGTATCAAATTCGGATGCATTTTCTGTGTTTCATCGTCAATAATAAGGTCCAAGGGATACAGTAAACCTGAAGTGAAGCATCGGAATCTAAAACTGGACTCACAGGAGAGGTTCAAATCATAGAAAGTGAGAGTGTCAGTCCTCTTTTACTTATGTCGGCATTGTGATTTTTGCATTAAATTCGGATGCACTTTCTGTGTTTCATCGTCAATAAGAAGGTCCAAGGGATACAGTAAACCTGAAGTGAAGCATCGGAATCTAAAACTGGACTCAGAGGAGAGGTTCAAATCATAGAAAGTGAGGGTGTCAGTCCTCTTGTACTTAAGACGGCATTGTGCCTTTTGAATTTAGTCCTGATGCAATTTCTGTGTTTCATCGTCAATAACAAGGTGCAAGGTATACAGTAAACCTGAAGTGAAGCATCGGAATCTAAATCTGACCTCACAGGAGAGGTTCGAATCATAGAGAGTGAGAGTGTAGGTCCTCTTGTACTTAAGTCGGCATTGTGCCATTTGTATTAAATTCGGATGCAATTTCTGTGTTTCATCGTCAATAAGAAGGTCCAAGGGATACAGTAAACCTGAAGTGAAGCAGCGGAATCTAAAACTGGACTCACAGGAGAGGTTCAAATCATAGAAAGTGAAAGTGTCAGTCCTCTTGTACTTAAGCCGCCATTGTGCCTTTTGTATTAAATTCGGATGCAATTTCTGTGTTTCATCGTCAATAAGAAGGTCCAAGGGATACAGTAAACCTGAATCGAAGCATCGGAATCTAAAACTGGACTCACAGGAGACGTTCAAATCATAGAAAGTTAGAGTGTCAGTCCTCTTGTACTTAAGTCGGCATTGTGCCCTTTGTATTAAATTCGAATGCAAACTCTGTGTTTCATCGTCAATAAGAAGGTCCTAGGGATACAGTAAACCTTAAGTGAAGCATCAGAATCTAAAACAGGTCTCTTAGGAGAGGTTCAAATCATAGAAAGTTAGAATGTCAGTCCTCTTGTACTTAAGTCGGCATTGTGCCTTTTGAATTTATTTCCGATGCTTTTTCTGTGTTTCATTGTCAATAAGAAGGTCCAAGGGATACAGTAAACCTGAAGTGAAGCATCGAAATTTAAAACTGGACTCACAGGAGAGGTTCAAATCATAGAAAGGTAGAATGTCAGTCCTCTTGTACTTAAGTCGGCATTGTGACTTTTGTATTAAATTCGGATTCTATTTCTGTGTTTCATCGTCAATAAGAAGGTGCAAAGTATACAGCCAACCTGAAGTGAAGCATCGGAATCCAAAACTGGACTCACAGGTGAGGTTCAAATCATAGAAAGTTAGAGTGTCAGTCCTCTTGTACTTAAGTCGGTATTGTGCCTTTTGTATTAAATTCGGATGCAATTTCTGTCTTTCATCGTGAATAAGAAGGTCCAAGGGGTACAGTAAACCTGAAGTGAAGCATCGGAATCTGAAACTGGACTCACAGGAGAGGTTCAAATCATAGAAAGTGAGTGTGTCAGTCCTCTTTTGCTTAAGTCGGCATTGTGCGTTTTGAATTTAATTCTGATGCAATTTCTGTGTTTTATCGTCAATAAGAAGGTCCAAGGGATACAGTAAACCTGAAGTGAAGCATCGGAATCTAAAACTAGACTCACAGGAGATGTTCAAATTATAGAAAGTGAGAGTGTCAGTCCTCTTGTACTTTAGTCGCCATTGTGATTTTTGTATTAAATTCGGATGCAATTTCTGTGATTCATCGTTAATAAGAAGGTCCAAGGGATACAGTAAACCTGAAGTGAAGCATCGGAATCTAAGACTGGAATCACAGGAGAGGTTCAAATCATAGAAAGTTAGAGTGTCAGTCCTCTTGTACTTAAGTCGGTATTGTGCCTTTTGTATTAAATTCGGATGCAATTTCTGTCTTTCATCGTGAATAAGAAGGTCCAAGGGGTACAGTAAACCTGAAGTGAAGCATCGGAATCTGAAACTGGACTCACAGGAGAGGTTCAAATCATAGAAAGTGAGTGTGTCAGTCCTCTTTTGCTTAAGTCGGCATTGTGCGTTTTGAATTTAATTCTGATGCAATTTCTGTGTTTTATCGTCAATAAGAAGGTCCAAGGGATACAGTAAACCTGAAGTGAAGCATCGGAATCTAAAACTAGACTCACAGGAGATGTTCAAATCATAGAAAGTGAGAGTGTCAGTCCTCTTGTACTTTAGTCGCCATTGTGATTTTTGTATTAAATTCGGATGCAATTTCTGTGATTCATCGTTAATAAGAAGGTCCAAGGGATACAGTAAACCTGAAGTGAAGCATCGGAATCTAAAACTGGACTCACAGGAGAGGTTCAACTCATAGAAAGTTAGAGTGTCAGTCCTCTTGTACTTAAGTCGGCATTGTACCTTTTGTATTAAATTTGGATGCAAACTCTGTGTTTCTTCGTCAATTAGAAGGTCCAAGGGATACAGTAAACCTGAAGTGAAGCATCGGAATCTAAGACTGGAATCACAGGAGAGGTTCAAATCATAGAAAGTGAGAGTGTCAGTCCTCTTGTACTTAACACGGCATTGTGCCTTTTGAATTTAATTCCGATGCATTTTCTGTGTTTCATCGTCAATAAGAAGGTGCAAGGTATACAGTAAACCTGAAGTGAAGCATCGGAATCTAGATGTGACGTCACTGGAGAGGTTCGAATCATAGAAAGTGAGAGTGTCAGTCCTCTTGTACGTATGTCGGCATTGTGCCATTTGAATTAAATTCGGATGCAATTTCTGTGTTTCGTCGTCAATAAGAAGGTCCAAGGGATACAGTAAACCTGAAGTGAAGCATCGGAATCTAAAACTGGACTCACAGGAGAGGTTCAAATCATAGAAAGTGAGAGTGTCAGTTCTCTTCTACTTAGGTCGGTATTGTGCCTTTTGGATTTAATTCGGATGCAATTTCTGTGTTTCATCGTCAATAAGAAGGTCCAAACGATACAGTAAAACTGAAGTGAAGCATCGGAATCTAAAACTGGACTCACAGGAGAGATTCAAATCATAGAAAGTTAGAGTGTCTCTCCTCTTGTACCTAATTCGGTATTGTGCCTTTTTGTATTAAATTCGGATGCAATTTCTGTGTTTCATCGTCAATAAGAAGGTCCAAGGGATACAGTAAACCTTAAGTAAATCATCGGAATCTAAAACTGGACTCACAGGAGAGGTTCAAATCATAGAAAGTGAGAGTGTCAGTCCTCTTGTACTTAAGTCGGCATTGTGCCTTTTGAATTTAATTCTGATGCAATTTCTGTGTTTCATCGTCAATAAGAAGTTGCAAGGTATACAGTAAACCTGAAGTGAAGCTTCGGAATCTAAAACTGGACACACAGGAGAGGTTCAAATCATAGAAAGTGAGAGTGTTAGTCCTCTTCTACTTAGTTCGGCACTGTGCCTTTTGAATATAATTCCGATGCAATTTCTGTGTTTCATCGTCAATAAGAACGTCCAAGGGATATAGTAATCCTGAAGTGAAGCATCGGAATCTAAAACTGGACTCACAGGAGAGGTTCGAATCATAGAAAGTGAGAGTGTCAGTCCTCTTGTACTTAAGTCGGCATTGCGCCATTTGCATTAAATTCTAATGCAATTTCTGTGTTTCATCGTCAATAAGAAGGTCCAAGGGTTACAGTAAATCAGAGGTGAGGCATCGGAATCTAAACTGGACTCAGAGGAGAGGTTCAAATCATATAAAGCGAGAGTGTCAGTCCTCTTCTACTTAATTCACCATTGTGAATTTTGTATTAATTTCGGATGCAATTTCTGTATTTCATCGTCAATAAGAAGGTCCAAGGGATACAGTAAACCTGAAGTGAAGCATCGGAATCTAAAACTGGACTCACAGGAGAGGTTCAAATCATAGAAAGTGAGAGTGTCGGTCCTCTTGTACTTAAGTCCGCCATTGTGCCTTTTGTATTAATTCGGATGCAATTTCTGTGTGTCATCGTCAATATGAAGGTCCAAGGGATACTGTAAACTTGAAGTAAAGCATCGGAATCTAAAACTGGACTCACAGGAGAGGTTCAAATCATAGAAAGTTAGAGTGTCAGTCGTCTTGTACTTAAGACGGCATCGTGCCTTTTGTATTAAATTCGGATGCAAACTCTGTGTTTCATAGTCAATAAGAAGGTCCAAGGGATACAGTAAACCTGAAGTGAAGCATCGGAATCTAAAACTGGACTCACAGGAGAGGGTCAAATCATAGAAAGTTAGAGTGTCAGTCCTATGTACTTAAGTCGGCCATTGTACTTTTTGAATTAATTCCGATGCTATTTCTGTGTTTCATTGGCAATTTGAAGGTCCAAGGGATACAGTAAACCTGAAGTGAAGCATCGGAATCTAAATCTGACCTCACAGGAGAGGTTCAAATCATAGAAAGTGAGAGTGTCAGTCCTCTCTTTACTTAAGTCGGCATTGTGCGTTATAAATTTAATTCCGATGCAATATCTCTGTTTCATCGTAATAAGAAGGTCGAAGGGATACAGTTAATCTGAAGTGAAGCATCGGAATGTAAAACTGGACTCACAGGAGAGGTTCAAATCATAGTAAGTGAGAGTGTCAGTCCTCTTGTACTTAAGTCGGCGTTGTGCCTTTTGAATTAATTTCCGATGCAATTTCTGTGTTTCATCGTCAATAAGAAGCTGCAAGGTATACAGTAAACCCTGAAGTGAAGCTTCTGAATCTAAAACTGGACACACAGGAGAGGTTCAAATCATAGAAAGTGAGAGTGTTAGTCCTCTTCTACTTAGGTCGGCACTGTGCCTTTTGAATTTAATTCCGATGCAATTTCTGTGTTTCATCGTCAATAAGAACGTCCAAGGGGTACAGTAATCTGAAGTGAAGCTTCTGAATCTAAAACTGGACACACAGGAGAGGTTCAAATCATAGAAAGTGAGAGTGTTAGTCCTCTTCTACTTAGGTCGGCACTGTGCCTTTTGAATTTAATTCCGATGCCAATTTCTGTGATTCGTCGTCAATAAGAAGGTCCAAGGGATACAGTAAACTGAAGTGAAGCATCGGATCTAAAAGTGGACTCACAGGGGAGGTTCAAATCATAGAAAGTGAGAGTGTCAGTCCTCTTGTACTTAAGTCGGCATTGTGCCTTTTGAATTTAATTCTGATGCAATTTCTGTGTTTCATCGTCAATAAGAAGTTGCAAGGTATACAGTAAACCTGAAGTGAAGCTTCGGAATCTAAAACTGGACACACAGGAGAGGTTCAAATCATAGAAAGTGAGAGTGTTAGTCCTCTTCTACTTAGTTTGGCACTGTGCCTTTTGAATATAATTCGATGCAATTTCTGTGTTTCATCGTCAATAAGAACGTAAAAGGGATATAGTAATCCTGAAGTGAAGCATCGGAATCTAAAACTGGACTCACAGGAGAGGTTCGAATCATAGAAAGTGAGAGTGTCAGTCCTCTTGTACTTAAGTCCGGCATTGCCGCATTTGCATAAATTCTAATGCAATTTCTGTGTTTCATCGTCAATAAGAAGGTCCAAGAGTTACAGTAAATCTGAGGTGAGGCATCGGAATCTAAAACTGGACTCAGAGGAGAGGTTCAAATCATATAAAGTGAGAGTGTCAGTCCTCTTCTACTTAATTCACCATTGTGAATTTTGTATTAATTTCGGATGCAATTTCTGTATTTCATCGTCAATAAGAAGGTCCAAGGGATACAGTAAACCTGAAGTGAAGCATCGGAATCTAAAACTGGACTCACAGGAGAGGTTCAAATCATAGAAAGTGAGAGTGTCGGTCCTCTTGTACTTAAGTCGCCATTGTGCCTTTTGTATTAAATTCGGATGCAATTTCTGTGTGTCATCGTCAATATGAAGGTCCAAGGGATACTGTAAACTTGAAGTAAAGCATCGGAATCTAAAACTGGACTCACAGGAGAGGTTCAAATCATAGAAAGTTAGAGTGTCAGTCGTCTTGTACTTAAGACGGCATCGTGCCTTTTGTATTAAATTCGGATGCAAACTCTGTGTTTCATAGTCAATAAGAAGGTCCAAGGGATACAGTAAACCTGAAGTGAAGCATCGGAATCTAAAACTGGACTCACAGGAGAGGGTCAAATCATAGAAAGTTAGAGTGTCAGTCCTAATGTACTTAAGTCGGCATTGTACTTTTTGAATTTAATTCCGATGCTATTTCTGTGTTTCATTGGCAATTTGAAGGTCCAAGGGATACAGTAAACCTGAAGTGAAGCATCGGAATCTAAATCTGACCTCACAGGAGAGGTTCAAATCATAGAAAGTGAGAGTGTCAGTCCTCTTTTACTTAAGTCGGCATTGTGCGTTTTAAATTTAATTCCGATGCAATATCTCTGTTTCATCGTCAATAAGAAGGTCGAAGGGATACAGTTAATCTGAAGTGAAGCATCGGAATGTAAAACTGGACTCACAGGAGAGGCTCAAATCATAGAAAGTGAGAGTGTCAGTCCTCTTTTACTTAAGTCGGCATTGTGCGTTTTAAATTTAATTCCGATGCTATATCTGTGTTTCATCGTCAATAAGAAGGTCCAAGGGATACAGTAAACCTGAAGTGAAGCATCGGAATGTAAAACTGGACTCACAGGAGAGGTTCAAATCATAGTAAGTGAGAGTGTCAGTCCTCTTGTACTTAAGTCGGCGTTGTGCCTTTTGAATTTAATTCCGATGCAATTTCTGTGTTTCATCGTCAATAAGAAGCTGCAAGGTATACAGTAAACCTGAAGTGAAGCTTCTGAATCTAAAACTGGACACACAGGAGAGGTTCAAATCATAGAAAGTGAGAGTGTTAGTCCTCTTCAACTTAGGTCGGCACTGTGCCTTTTGAATTTAATTCCGATGCAATTTCTGTGTTTCATCGTCAATAAGAACGTCCAAGGGGTACAGTAATCCTGAAGTGAAGCATCGGAATCTAAAACTGCACTCACAGGAGAGGTTCGAATCATAGAAAGTGAGAGTGTCAGTCCTCTTGTACTTAAGTCGGCATTGCGCCATTTGTATTAAATTCGGATGCAATTTCTGTGTTTCATCGTCAATAAGAAGGTCCAAGGGATACAGTAAATCTGAGGTGAAGCATCGGAATCTAAAACTGGACTCAGAGGAGAGGTTCAAATCATATAAAGTGAGAGTGTCAGTCCTCTTGTACTTAAGTCACCATTGTGACTTTTGTATTAATTTCGGATGCAATTTCTGTGTTTCATCGTCAATAAGAAGGTCGAAGGGATACAGTAAACCTGAAGTGAAGCATCGGAATCTAAAACTGGCCTCACAGGAGAGGTTCAGATCATAGAAAGTGAGAGTGTCGGTCCTTTTGTACTTAAGTCGCCATAGTGCCTTTTGTATTAAATTCGGATGCAATTTCTGTGTGTCATCGTCAATATGAAGGTCCAAGGGATACTGTAAACCTGAAGTAAAGCATCGGAATCTAAAACTGGACTCACAGGAGAGGTTCAAATCATAGAGAGTTAGAGTGTCAGTCCTCTTGTACTTAAGTCGGCATTGTGCCTTTTGTATTAAATTCGGATGCAAACTCTGTGTTTCATCATCAATAAGAAGGTCCAAGGGATACAGTAAACCTGAAGTGAAGCATCGGAATCTAAAACTGGACTCACAGGAGAGGTTCAAATCATAGAAAGTTAGAGTGTCAGTCCTCTTGTACTTAAGTCGGCATTGTGCCTTTTGAATTTAATTCCGATGCTATTTCTGTGTTTCATTGTCAATAAGAAGGTCCTAGGGATACAGTAAAACTGAAGTGAAGCATCGGAATCTAAATCAGACCTCACAGGAGAGGTTCAAATCATAGAAAGTGAGAGTGTTAGTCCTCTTTTACTTAAGTCGGCATTGTGCGTTTTAAATTTAATTCTGATGCAATATCTGTGTTTCCTCGTCAATAAGAAGGTCCAAGGGATACAGTGACCTGAAGTGAAGCATCGAAATCTAAAACTGGACTCACAGGAGAGATTCAAATCATAGATAGTGAGAGTGTCAGTCCTCTTGTACTTAAGTCGGCATTGTGCGTTTTAAATTTAATTCCGATGCATTATCTGTGTTTCGTCGTCAATAAGAAGGTCCAAGGGATACAGTTAACCTGAAGTGAAGCATCGGAATCTAGAACTGGACTCACAGGAGATGTTCAAAAATAGAAAGTGAGAGTGTCAGTCCTCCTGTACTTAAGCCGCCATTGTGATTTTTGTATTAAATTCGGATGCAATTTCTGTGTTTCATCGTCAATAAGAAGGTCCAAGGGATACAGTAAACCTGAAGTGAAGCATCGGAATCTAAAACTGGACTCACAGGAGAGGTGCAAATCATAAAAAGTTAGAGTGTCAGTCCTCTTGTACTTAAGTCGGCATTGTACCTTTTGTATTAAATTCGGATGCAAACTCTGTGTTTCATCGTCAATTAGAAGGTCCAAGGGATACAGTAAACCTGAAGTGCAGCATCGGAATCTAAAACTGGACTCACAAGAGAGGTTCGAATCATAGAAAGTGAGAGTGTCAGTCCTCTTGTACTTCAGTCGGCATTGCGCCATTTGTATTAAATTCGGATGCAATTTCTGTGTTTCATCGTCAATAAGAAGGTAAAAGGAATACAGTAGACCTTAGGTGAAGCATCGGAATCTAAAACTGGACTCAGAGTAGAGGTTCAAATCATATAAAGTGAGAGTGTCAGTCCTCTTATACTTAAGTCACCATTGTGACTTTTGTATTAATTTAGGATGCAATTTCTGTGTTTCATCGTCAATAAGAAGGTCCAAGGGATACAGTAAACCTGAAGTGAAGCATCGGAATCTAAAACTGGACTCACAGGAGAGGTTCAAATCATAGAAAGTGAGAGTGTCAGTCCGCTTGTAGTTAAAGCGCCATTGTGCCTTTTGTAATAAATTCGGATGCAATTTCTGTGTGTTATCGTCAATAAGAAGGTCCAAGGGATACAGTAAACCTGAAGTAAAGCATCGGAATCTAAATCTGGACTCACAGGAAAGGTTCAAATCATAGAAAGTGAGAGTATCAGTCCTCTTTTACTTAAGTCGGCATTGTGCGTTTTAAATTTAATTCCGATGCAATATCTTATTTCATCGTCAATAAGAATGTCCAAGGGATACAGTGAACCTGAAGTGAAGCATCGGAATCTAAAACTGGACTCACAGGAGAGATTCAAATCATAGATAGTGAGAGTGTCAGTCCTCTTTTACTTAAGTCGGCATTGTGCGTTTAAAATTTAATTCCGATGCATTATCTGTGTTTCATCGTCAATAAGAAGGTCCAAGGGATACTGTTAACCTGAAGTGAAGCATCGGAATCTAGAACTGGTCTCACAGGAGATGTTCAAATCATAGAAAGTGAGAGTGTCAGTCCTCTTGTACTTAAGCCGCCGTTGTGATTTTTGTATTAATTTCGGATGCAATTTCTGTGTTTCATCGTCAATAAGAAGGTCCAAGGGATACAGTAAACCTGAAGTGAAGCATCGGAATCTAAAACTGGACGCACAGGAGAGGTGCAAATCATAGAAAGTGAGAGTGTCAGTCCTCTTGTACTTAAGTCGGCATTGCGCCATTTGTATTAAATTCAGATGCAATTTCTGTGTTTCATCGTCAATATGAAGGTCCAAGGGATACAGTAAACCTGAGGTGAAGCATCGGAATCTAAAACTGGACTCAGAGGAGAGGTTCAAATCGTATTAAGTGACAGTGTCAGACCTCTTCTACTTAAGTCACCATTGTGACTTTTGTATTAATTTCGGATGTAATTTCAGTGTTTCATAGTCAATAAGAAGGTCCAAGGGATACAGTAATCCTGAAGTGAAGCATCGGAATCTAAAACTGGACTCACAGGAGAGGTTCAAATCATAGAAAGTGAGAGTGTCAGTCCGCTTGTACTTAAGTCGCCATTGTTCCTTTTGTATTAAATTCGGATGCAATTTCTGTGTGTCATCGTCAATAAGAAGGTCCAAGGGATACAGTAAACCTGAAGTAAAGCATCGGAATCTGAAACTGGACTCACAGGAGAGGTTCAAATCATAGAGAATTAGAGTGTCAGTCCTCTTGTACTTAAGTCGGCATTGTGCCTTTTGTATTAAATTCGGATGCAAACTCTGTGTTTCATCGTCAATAAGAAGGTCCAAGGGATACAGTAAAAATGAAATGAAGCATCAGAATCTAAAACTGGACTCACAGGAGAGATTCAAATCATAGAAAGTTAGAGTGTCAGTCCTCTTTTACTTAAGTCGGCATTGTGCGTTTTAAATTTAATTCCGATGCATTATCTGTGTTTCATCGTCAATAAGAAGGTCCAAGGGATACAGTTAACCTGAAGTGAAGCATCGGAATCTAGAACTGGACTCACAGGAGATGTTCAAATCATAGAAAGTGAGAGTGTCAGTCCTCTTGTACTTAAGCCGCCATTGTGATTTTTGTATTAAATTCGGATGCAATTTCTGTGTTTCATCGTCAATAAGAAGGTCCAAGGGATACAGTAAACCTGAAGTGAAGCATCGGAATCCAAAACTGGACTCACAGGAGAGGTGCAAATCATTGAAAGTTAGAGTGTCAGTCCTCTTGTACTTAAGTCGCATTGTACCTTTTGTATTAAATTCGGATGCAAACTCTGTGTTTCATCGTCAATTAGAAGGTCCAAGGGATACAGTAAACCTGAAGTGCAGCATCGGAATCTAAAACTGGACTCACAAGAGAGGTTCGAATCATAGAAAGTGAGAGTGTCAGTCCCCTTGTACTTCAGTCGGCATTGCGCCATTTGTATTAAATTCGGATGCAATTTCTGTGTTTCATCGTCAATAAGAAGGTCCAAGGGATACAGTAAACCTGAGGTGAAGCATCGGAATCTAAAACTGGACTCAGAGGAGAGGTTCAAATCATAGAAAGTGAGAGTGTCAGTCCTCTTGTACGTAAGTCACCATTGTGACCTTTGTATTAATTTAGCATGCAATTTCTGTGTTTCATCGTCAATAAGAACGTCCAAGGGATACAGTAAACCTGAAGTGAAGCATCGGAATCTAAAACTGGACTCACAGGAGAGGTTCAAATCATAGAAAGTGAGAGTGTCAGTCCTCTTGTACTTAAATCGCCATTGTGATTTTTGTAATAAATTCGGATGCAATTTCTGTGTGTCATCGTCAATAAGAATGTCCAAGGGATTCAGTAAACCTGAAGTAAAGCATCGGAATCTAAAACTGGACTCACAGGAGAGGTTCAAATCATAGAAAGTGAGAGTGTCAATCCTCTTGTACTTAAGCCGCCATTGTGATTTTTGTATTAAATTCGGATGCAATTTCTGTGTTTCATCGTCAATAAGAAGGTCCAAGGGATACAGTAAACCTGAAGTGAAGCATCGGAATCTAAAACTGGACCCACAGGAGAGGTGCAAATCATAGAAAGTTAGAGTGTCAGTCCTCTTGTACTTAAGTCGGCATTGTACCTTTTGTATTAAATTCGGATGAAAAAACTCTGTGTTTCATCGTCAATTAGAAGGTCCAAGGGATACAGTAAACCTGAAGTGAAGCATCGGAATATAAAACTGGACTCACAGGAGAGGTTCGAATCATAGAAAGTGAGAGTGTCAGTCCTCTTGTACTTAAGTCGGCATTGCGCCATTTGTATTAAATTCGGATGCAATTTCTGTGTTTCATCGTCAATAAGAAGGTCCAAGGGATACAGTAAACCTGAGGTGAAGCATCGGAATCTAAAACTGGACTCAGAGGAGACGTTCAAATCGTATAAAGTGAGAGTTTCAGACCTCTTGTACTTAAGTCACCATTGTGACTTTTGAATTAATTTCAGATGCAAGTTCAGTGTTTCATAGTCAATAAGAAGGTCCAAGGGATACAGTAATCCTGAAGTGAAGCATCGGAATCTAAAACTGGACTCACAGGAGAGGTTAAAATCATAGAAAGTGAGAGTGTCAGTCCTCTTGTACTTAAGTCGCCATTGTGCCTTTTGTATTAAATTCGGATGCAATTTCTGTGTGTCATCGTCAATAAGAAGGTCCAAGGGATACAGTAAACCTGAAGTAAAGCATCGGAATCTAAACTGGAGTCACAGGAGAGGTTCAAATCATAGAAACTTAGAGTGTCAGCCCTCTTGTACTTAAGTCGGCATTGTGCCTTTTGTACTAAATTCGGATGCAAACTCTGTGTTTCATCGTCAATAAGAAGGTCTAAGGGAATCAGTAAACCTGAAGAGAAGCATCGGAATCTAAAACTGGACTCACAGGATAGGTTCAAATCATAGAAAGTTAGAGTGTCAGTCCTCTTGTACTTAAGTCGACATTGTGCCTTTTAAATTTAATTCCGATGCAAATTATGTGTTTCATCGTCAATAAGAAGGTGCAAGGTATACAGTAAACCTGAAGTGAAGCATCGGAATCTAAAACTGGACTCTCAGAAGAGGTTCAAATCATAGAAAGTGAGAGTGTTAGTCGTCTTCTACTTAGTTCGGCACTGTGCCTTTTGAATTTAATTCCGATGCAATTTCTGTGTTTCATCGTCAATAAGAACGTCCAAGGGATACAGTAAAACTGAAGTGAAGCATCGGAATCTAAAACTGGACTCACAGGAGAGATTCAAATCATAGAAAGTTAGAGTGTCACTCCTCTTGTACTTAAGTCGGTAATGTGCCTTTTGTATTAAATTCGGATGCAATTTCTGTGTTTCATCTTCAATAAGAAGGTCCAAGGGATACAGTCAACCTTAAGTGAAATATCGGAATCCAAAACTGGACTCGCAGGAGACGTTCAAATCATAGAATGTTAGAGTGTCAGTCCTCTTTTACTTAAAACGGCATTGTGCCATTTGAATTAAATTCGGATGCGATTTCTGTGTTTTATCGTCAACAAGAAGGTCCAAGGGATACAGTAAACGTGAAGTGAAGCATCGGAATCTAAATCAGACCTCACAGGAGAGGTTCGAATCATAGAAAGTGAGAGTGTCAGTCCTCTTGTTCTTAAGTCGGCATTGTTCCATTTGTATTAAATTCGGATGCAATTTCTGTGTTTCATCGTCAATAAGAAGGTCCAAGAGATACAGTTAACCTGAGGTGAAGCATCGGAATCTAAAACTGGACTCACAGGAGAAGTTCAAATCATAGAAAGTGAGAGTGTAAGTCCTCTTGTACTTAAGTCATCATTGTGACTTTTGTATTAATTTCGGATGCAATTTCTGTGTTTCATCGTCAATAAGAAGGTCCAAGGGATACAGTAAACCTGAAGTGAAGCATCGGAATCTAAAACTGGACTCACAGGAGAGGTTCAAATCATAAAAAGTTAGAGTGTCAGTCCTCTTGTACTTAAGTCGGCATTGTGCCTTTTGAATTTAATTCCGATGCTATGTCTGTGTTTCATTGTCAATAAGAAGGTCCAAGGGATACAGTAAACCTGAAATAATTCATCGGAATATAAAACTGGACTCACCGGAGAGATTCGAATCATAGATAGTGAGAGTTTCAGTCCCCATTTACTTAAGTCGGCATTGTGCGTTTTAAATTTAATTCCGAAGCATTATCTGTGGATCATCGTCATTAAGAAGGTCCAAGGGATACAGTAAACCTGAAGTGAAGCATCGGAATCTAGAACTGGACTCACAGGAGATGTTCAAATCATAGAAAGTGAGAGTGTCTGTCCTCTAGTACATAAGCCGCCATTGTGATTTTTGTATTAAATTCAGATGCAATTTTTGTGTTTCATCGTCATAAGAAGGTCCAAATGATACAGTAAACCTGAAGTGAAGCATCGGAATCTAAAACTTGACTCACAGGAGAGTTGCAAATGATAGAAAGTTAGAGTGTCAGTCCTCTTGTACTTAAGTCGGCATTGTACATTTTGTTTTAAATTCGGATGCAAACTCTGTGTTTCATCGTCAATTAGAAGGTCCAAGGGATACAGTAAACCTGAAGTGAAGCAACGGAACGTAAAACTGGACTCACAGGAGAGGCTCAAATCATAGAAAGTGAGAGTGACAGTCCTCTTGTACTTAAGTCGGCATTGTGCCTTTAGAATTTAATTCCGATGCAATTTCTGTGTTTCATCGTCAATAAGAAGCTGCAAGGTATACAGTAAACCTGAAGTGAAGCATCGGAATCTAAAACTGGACTCACAGGAGAGGTTCAAATCATAGAAAGTGAGAGTATTAGTCCTCTTCTACTTAGGTCGGCACTGTGCCTTTTGAATTTAATTCCGATGCAATTTCTGTGTTTCATCGTCAATAAGAATGTCCAAGGGAAACAGTAAACCTGAAGTGAAGCATCGGAATCTAGAACTGGACTCACAGGAGACGTTCAAATCATAGAAAGTGAGAGTGTCATTCCTCTTGTACTTAAGCCGCCATTGTGATTTTTGTATTAAATTCGGATTCAATTTCTGTGTTTCATCGTCAATAAGAAGGTCCAAAGGATACAGTAAACCTGAAGTGAAGCATCGGAATTTAAAACCGGTCTCACAGGAGAGGTTCAAATCATAGAAAGTGCGAGAGTCAATCCTCTTGTACTTAAGTCGGCATTGTGCCATTTGTATTAAATTCGGATGCGATTTCCGTGTTTTATCGTCAATAAGAAGGTCCAAGGGATACAGTAAACCTGAAGTGAAGCATCGGAATCTAAATCTGACCTCACAGGAGAGGTTCAAATCATAGAAAGTGAGAGTGTCAGCCCTCTTGTACTTAAGTCGGCATTGTGCCTTTTGTATTAAATTCGGATGCAAACTCTGTGTTTCATCGTCAATAAGAAGGTCCAAGGGAAACAGTAAACCTGAAGTGAAGCATTGGAATCGAAAACTGGACTCACAGGAGAGGTTCAAATCATCGAAAGTTAGAGTGTCACTCCTCTTGTACTTAAGTCGGCATTGTGCCTTTTGTATTAAATTCGGATGCAAACTCTGTGTTTCATCGTCAATAAGAAGGTCCAAGGGAAACAGTAAACCTGAAGTGAAGCATTGGAATCGAAAACTGGACTCACAGGAGAGGTTCAAATCATAGAAAGTTAGAGTGTCAGTCCTCTTGTACTTAAGTCGGCATTGTGCCTTTTGATTTTAATTCCGATGCAATTTCTATGTTTCATCGTCAATAAGAAGGTCCGAGGGATACAGTAAACTTGGAGTGAAGCATCGGAATCTAAAACTGGACTCACAGGAGAGGTTCAAATCATAGAAAGTGAGAGTGTCAGTCTTCTTGTACTTAAGTCGGCATTGCGCCATTTGTATAAAATTCGGATGCAATTTCTGTGTTTCATCGTCAATAAGAAGGTCCAAGGGATACAGTAAACCTGAAGTGATGCATCGGAATCTAAAACTGGACTCACAGGAGAGGTGCAAATCATAGAAAGTTAGAGTGTCAGTCCTCTTGTACTTAAGTCGGCATTGTACCTTTTGTATTAAATTCGGAAGCAAACTCTGTGTTTCATCGTCAATTAGAAGGTCCAAGGGATACAGTAAACCTGAAGTGCAGCATCGGAATCTAAAACTGGACTCACAAGAGAGGTTCGAATCATAGAAAATGAGAGTGTCAGTCCCCTTGTACTTCAGTCGGCATTGCGCCATTTGTATTAAATTCGGATGCAATTTCTGTGTTTCATCGTCAATAAGAAGGTCCAAGGGATACAGTAAACCTGAGGTGAAGCATCGGAATCTAAAACTGGACTCAGAGGAGAGGTTCAAATCATATAAAGTGAGAGTGTCAGTCCTCTTGTACTTAAGTCACCATTGTGACTTTTGTATTAATTTAGGATGCAATTTCTGTGTTTCATCGTCAATAAGAAGGTCCAAGGGATACAGTAAACCTGAAGTGAAGCATCGGAATCTAAAACTGGACTCACAGGAGAGGTTCAAATCATAGAAAGTGAGAGTGTCAGTCCTCTTGTACTTAAATCGCCATTGTGCCTTTTGTAATAAATTCGTATGCAATTTCTGTGTGTCATCGTCAATAAGAAGGTCCAAGGGATACAGTAAACCTGAAGTAAAGCATCGAAATCTAAAACTGGACTCACAGGAGAGGTTCAAATCATAGAAAGTGAGAGTATCAGTCCTCTTTTACTTAAGTCGGCATTGTGCGTTTTAAATTTAATTCCGATGCAATATCTTATTTCATCGTCAATAAGAAAGTCCAAGGGATACAGTGAACCTGAAGCGAAGCATCGGAATCTAAAACTGGACACACAGGAGAGATTCAAATCATAGATAGTTAGAGTGTCAGTCCTCTTTTACTAAAGTCGGCATTGTGCGTTTTAAATATAATTCCGATGCATTATCTGTGTTTCATCGTCAATATGAAGGTCCAAGGAATACATTTAACCTGAAGTGAAGCATCGGAATCTAGAACTGGACTCACAGGAGATGTTCAAATCATAGAAAGTGAAAGTGTCAGTCCTCTTGTACTTAAGCCGCCGTTGTGATTTTTGTATTAAATTCGGATGCAATTTCTGTGTTTCATCGTCAATAAGAAGGTCCAAGGGATACAGTATACCTGAAGTGAAGCATCGGAATCTAAAACTGGACGCACAGGAGAGGTTCAAATCATAGCAAGTTAGAGTGTCAGTCCTCTTGTTCTTATGTCACCATTGTGCCTTTTGTATTAAATTCGGGTGCAAACTCTGTGTTTCATCGTCAATTAGAAGGCCCAAGGGATACAGTAAACCTGAAGTGCAGCATCGGAATCTAAAACTGGACTCACAGGAGAGGTTCAAATCATAGAAAGTTAGAGTGTCAGTCCTCTTGTACTTAAGTCGGCATTGTGCCTTTTGAATTTAATTCCGATGCTATTTCTGTGTTTCATTGTCAATAAGAAGGTCCTAGGGATACAGTAAACCTGAAGTGAAACATCGGAATCTAAATCTGACCTCACAGGAGAGGTTCAAATCATAGAAAGTGGGAGTGTCAGTCCTCTTTTACTTAAGTCGGCATTGTGCGTTTTAAATTTGATTCCGATGCAATATCTGTGTTTCCTCGTCAATAAGAAGGTCCAATGGATACAGTGAACCTGAAGTGAAGCATCGAAATCTAAAACTGGACTCACAGGAGAGATTCAAATCATAGATAGTGAGAGTGTCAGTCCTCTTTTAATTAAGTCGGCATTGTGCGTTTTAAATTTAATTCCGATGCATTATCTGTGTTTCATCGTCAATAAGAAGGTCCAAGGGATACAGTTAACCTGAAGTGAAGCATCGGAATCAAGAACTGGACTCACAGGAGATGTTCAAATCATAGAAAGTGAGAGTGTCAGTCCTCTTCTACTTAAGCCGCCATTGTGATTTTTGTATTAAATTCGGATGCAATTTCTGTGTTTCATCGTCAATAAGAAGGTCCAAGGGATACAGTAAACCTGAAGTGAAGCATCGGAATCTAAAACTGGACCCACAGAAGAGGTTCAAATCATAGAAAGTGAGAGTGTTAGTCGTCTTCTACTTAGGTCGGCACTGTGCCTTTTGAATTTAATTCCGATGCAATTTCTGTGTTTCATCGTCAATAAGAAGGTCCAAGGGATACAGTAAACCTGAAGTGAAGCATCGGAATCTAGAACTGGACTCACAGGAGAGGTTCAATTCATAGAAAGTGAAAGTGTCAGTCCTCTTGTACTTAAGTCGCCATTGTGCCTTTTGTATTAAATTCGGAGGCAATTTCTGTGTTTCATCGTCAATAAGAAGGTACAAGGGAAACAGTGAACCTGAAGTGAAACATCGGAACCAAAACTGGACTCACATGAGAGGTTCAACTCATAGAAAGTTAGAGTGTCAGTCCTCTTGTACTTAAGTCGGCATTGTGCCTTTTGTATTAAATTCGGATGCAAACTCTGTGTTTCATCGTCAATAAGAAGGTCCAAGGGAAACAGTAAACCTGAAGTGAAGCATCGGAATCGAAAACTGGACTCACAGGAAAGGTTCAAATCATAGAAAGTTAGAGTGTCAGTCCTCTTTTACTTATGTCGGCATTGTGCGTTTTGAATTTGATTCCGATGCAATTTCTGTGTTTCATCGTCAATAAGAAATTCCAAGGGATACAGTAAACCAGAAGTGAAGCGTCGGAATCTAAAACTGGACTCACAGGAGATGTTCAAATCATAGAAAGTGAGAGCGTCAGTCCTCTTGTACTTAAGTCGCCATTGTGTTTTATGTATTAAATTCGGATGCAATTTCTGTGTTTCATCGTCAATAATAAGGTCCAAGGGATACAGTAAACCTGAAGTGAAGCATCAGAATCTAGAACTGGACTCACAGGAGAGGTTCAAATCATAGAAAGTTAGAGTGTCAGTCCTCTTGTACTTAAGTCGGCATTGTACCTTTTGTATTAAATTCGGATGCAAACTCTGTGTTCCATCGTCAATTAGAAGGTCCGAGGGATACAGTAAACCTGAAGTGAAGCATCGGAATCTAAAACAGGACTCACAGGAGAGGTTCAAATCATAGAAAGTTAGAGTGTCAGTCCTCTTGTACTTAAGTCGGCCTTGTGCATTTTGAATTTAATTCCGATGCTATTTCTGTGTTTCATTGTCAATAAGAAGGTCCTAGGGATACAGTAAACCTGAAGTGAAACATCGGAATCTAAATCTGACCTCACAGGAACGGTTCAAATCATAGAAAGTGGGAGTGTCAGTCCTCTTTTACTTATGTCGGCATTGTGCGTTTTGAATTTGATTCCGATGCAATTTCTGTGTTTCATCGTCAATAAGAAATTCCAAGGGATACAGTAAACCAGAAGTGAAGCGTCGGAATCTAAAACTGGACTCACAGGAGATGTTCAAATCATAGAAAGTGAGAGCGTCAGTCCTCTTGTACTTAAGTCGCCATTGTGTTTTATGTATTAAATTCGGATGCAATTTCTGTGTTTCATCGTCAATAATAAGGTCCAAGGGATACAGTAAACCTGAAGTGAAGCATCAGAATCTAGAACTGGACTCACAGGAGAGGTTCAAATCATAGAAAGTTAGAGTGTCAGTCCTCTTGTACTTAAGTCGGCATTGTACCTTTTGTATTAAATTCGGATGCAAACTCTGTGTTCCATCGTCAATTAGAAGGTCCGAGGGATACAGTAAACCTGAAGTGAAGCATCGGAATCTAAAACAGGACTCACAGGAGAGGTTCAAATCATAGAAAGTTAGAGTGTCAGTCCTCTTGTACTTAAGTCGGCCTTGTGCCTTTTGAATTTAATTCCGATGCTATTTCTGTGTTTCATTGTCAATAAGAAGGTCCTAGGGATACAGTAAACCTGAAGTGAAACATCGGAATCTAAATCTGACCTCACAGGAGAGGTTCAAATCATAGAAAGTGGGAGTGTCAGTCCTCTTTTACTTAAGTCGGCATTGTGCGTTTTAAATTTGATTCCGATGCAATATCTGTGTTTCCTCGTCAATAAGAAGGTCCAATGGATACAGTGAACCTGAAGTGAAGCATCGAAATCTAAAACTGGACTCACAGGAGAGATTCAAATCATAGATAGTGAGAGTGTCAGTCCTCTTTTACTTAAGTCGGCATTGTGCGTTTTAAATTTAATTCCGATGCATTATCTGTGTTTCATCGTCAATAAGAAGGTCCAAGGGATACAGTTAACCTGAAGTGAAGCATCGGAATCAAGAACTGGACTCACAGGAGATGTTCAAATCATAGAAAGTGAGAGTGTCAGTCCTCTTCTACTTAAGCCGCCATTGTGATTTTTGTATTAAATTCGGATGCAATTTCTGTGTTTGATCGTCAATAAGAAGGTCCAAGGGATACAGTAAACCTGAAGTGAAGCATCGGAATCTAAAACTGGACTCACAGGAGAGGTGCAAATCGTAGAAAGTTAGAGTGTCAGTCCTCCTGTACTTAAGTCGGCATTGTACCTTTTGTATTAAATTCGGATGCAAACTCTGTGTTTCATCGTCAATTAGAAGGCCCAAGGGATACAGTAAACCTGAAGTGCAGCATCGGAATCTAAAACTGGACTCACAAGAGAGGTTCGAATCATAGAAAGTGAGAATGTCAGTCCTCTTGTACTTCAGTCGGCATTGCGCCATTTGTATTAAATTCGGATGCAATTTCTGTGTTTCATCGTCAATAAGAAGGTCCAAGGGATACAGTAAACCTGAGGTGAAGCATCGGAATCTAAAACTGGACTCAGAGGAGAGGTTCAAATCATATAAAGTGAGAGTGTCAGTCCTCTTGTACTTAAGTCACCATTGTGACTTTTGTATTAATTTAGGATGCAATTTCTGTGTTTCATCGTCAATAAGAAGGTCCAAGGGATACAGTAAAACTGAAGTGAAGCATCGGAATCTAAAACTGGACTCACAGGAGAGGTTCAAATCATAGAAAGTGAGAGTGTCAGTCCTCTTGTACTTAAATCGCCATTGTGCCTTTTGTAATAAATTCGGATGCAATTTCTGTGTGTCATCGTCATTAAGAAGGTCCAAGTGATACAGTAAACCTGATGTAAAGCATCGGAATCTAAAACTGGACTCACAGGAGAGGTTCAAATCATAGAAAGTGAGAGTGTCAGTCCTCTTGTACTTAAGTCGACATTGTGCCTTTTGAATTTAATTCCGATGCAAATTATGTGTTTCATCGTCAATAAGAAGCTGCAAGGTATACAGTAAACCTGAAGTGAAGCATCGGAATCTAAAACTGGACCCACAGAAGAGGTTCAAATCATAGAAAGTGAGAGTGTTAGTCGTCTTCTACTTAGGTCGGCACTGTGCCTTTTGAATTTAATTCCGATGCAATTTCTGTGTTTCATCGTCAATAAGAAGGTCCAAGGGATACAGTAAACCTGAAGTGAAGCATCGGAATCTAGAACTGGACTCACAGGAGAGGTTCAATTCATAGAAAGTGAAAGTGTCAGTCCTCTTGTACTTAAGTCGCCATTGTGCCTTTTGTATTAAATTCGGAGGCAATTTCTGTGTTTCATCGTCAATAAGAAGGTACAAGGGAAACAGTGAACCTGAAGTGAAACATCGGAACCAAAACTGGACTCACAGGAGAGGTTCAAATCATAGAAAGTTAGAGTGTCAGTCCTCTTGTACTTAAGTCGGCAATGTGCCTTTTGTATTAAATTCGGATGCAAACTCTGTGTTTCATCGTCAATAAGAAG